>NW_009954185.1:580347-601887 GCF_000747805.2 Chaetura pelagica
TCCGCTCTATGTGTGCCTGACGCCTTAACAAAGGAAGGCATTTACCTGAGCGGTCTCCAGGCGTTTGGCGTGTAAATAGGTAACCAACTCGAGGGGCCTTGCAGCTGGGAACTGCGTTCGGCCGGCTGGGCTTTGCCGCCCGGCGTTGTGCGGGGGCCGGAGAAGGGGGTGACCGAAGGGCGACTCGGAACGGCTCCCCGGGAGACCTGAAGACCCCGCCTGAGGACCTTAAAGTGCATGGATAAGGAAAAAAAAAAGCAAATATAACAATGAGTTCCAGGAAATGTGATGCACATCAATCTGGTAGGACAACATGGGCCTGGCCTGTTGTTGCTCACAGCCTGCGTGACTTTGAGAACTCTCCCTCGCGCATCCAGGGCTGCAATGAAGAATGCCTGCCCTCTGGAGCTTAAAGACAAGTGTTAGAGGGTTCTTTCAGCATCGAAGTTTTATGGTAACATGTCCGCGTGAGAGATGACAATAAACAATGTTTCTTTAAATATATTAGCCACAAAAGGAAGGGTAAGGAGAATGTCCATCCTTTATTGGATTTGAGGGAGTGGGTGGAGGCAAGATAGCAACCAGGGATGAGGAAAAGCCTAAGGTACTTAATGCCTTCTTTGCTTCAATTTTTAGTAGTTGGACTGCGTTTCCAGTCCCCTGAGCTGAGGAATGAAAAGCAGAATAAAGCCCTCGTAGTCCAAGAGGAGATGGTTAGTAAACTGCTACACAATTTAGACATACAAGTCTATGCGATTGGATGGGATCAACCCAAGTGTCTTGAGGGAGCTGCTTCAAGTGCTCATCAAGCCACTTCCTATCACTTGTCAACAGTCCTGGATAACTGGGGAGGTCCCAGTTGACTGGAGGTTAGTAAATCTGATGTCCCTCTACAAGACGGTCTGGAAGGAAGATGCAGGGGACTACAGACCTGTCAGCCTGACCTTGATGTTGGGGAAGGTTATGGAGTGGATCATCCTAATGGCCATCACGTGGCACATACAGAAAAACAAGTCAATCAGACCCAGTCAGTGTGGGTTTCTGAAAGGCAGGTCCTGCTTGATCAACTAGAGCTCCTTCTCTGACAAGGTGACCAGCTTAGTGAATGAGGGAAAGGCTGTGGATGTTGTCTACCTAGACTTTAGTGGAGCCTTTGACACCAATTTCCCACAGCATTGTCCTGGGGAAGCT
The DNA here is from genome assembly GCF_000747805.2 of Chaetura pelagica. NCBI lineage: Eukaryota > Metazoa > Chordata > Aves > Apodiformes > Apodidae > Chaetura > Chaetura pelagica. The sequence continues at coordinate 581,539 of NW_009954185.1, forward strand.
GGCTGGTTGTGGCTTGAACAGGTGTACACTTTGCTGGGTAAAATGCTGGCTGGATGGCTGGGCCCAAAGAGTTTGGTGAATGGAGTTAAATCCATTTGGTGGCTGGTCACAAGTGGTGTTGCCCGGTATTTGAGCCAGTTCTGTTTAATATCTTCATCAATGATCTGGACAAGGGGATCGAGTGCACCTTCAATAAGTTTGCGGATGACACCAAGTTGAGTGGGAGTGTTGGTAGGATGGGCCTGAGGGTAGGATGGCTCTGCAGCGGGATCTGGACAGGCTGGATCTATGGGCTGGGGTTCAACAAGGTCAAGTGCCGGGTCTTGCACTTGGGTCACAACAACCCCATGCAACGCTACAGGCTTGGGGAAGAGTGGCTGGAAAGCTGCCCAGTTCAGAGTCTGCATAATGCTGCGTTTCTCCCTGGGTGCCTCGCCCACAGCAGATGCCCAGGCTCTTTTGCTGCATTTAACTGAATGCAGATAATTAGTTTCCTTGTTACCTGTCCTCCTGTTTTATGTCAGTGCTATCAGCTGTCCTCAGCATGATGTGGTGTTTCAGTTCAATCATGCAACACGTTTACACCTCAGGGCTTTTCTTTCATCCTTTTATGGGATTCTCTCCCCACAGACCCTTTCTGAATGTGCTCAGCTTCTTGAGGACTGGCTCATTGTCCAGAGAATACAGTGAAGAATGCCAAATGACACATTTTGCCTTGCCTATGATGTGTTTTCTCAAGAACCTAGAGAACAGCTGAAGTGCCAGTATTCCCAAGGCACTCAAGCTGGTACTGCTGTGCTCACGCTTTGTTAGTATAAGCCATGTCACATTCAGAAACAATCCATGGTGACTGGGTTTCAAGTTGTGGTGTAGGAACTGCCAGAATCAGTCAGATTTTGTATTGGGGTGGTACCAAGGTGGACTGGTGCCATCAGAGATCCATTCTCTGCAGGTCTGGAGAAGCTTGCAAAGCCTGGCTTTTTGGCCGGTAAGATGGGATCTGTTATGAGAAGACCCCACAATGTTTGTTCTGTTACTTCTGAGCCTGTCTTTTTGGGGAGAGGTTTCAGATCCTTGTGTTCTGTGGCAAGGAGCTGGGTAGGGTGTGTGGTGACAGATAATGAGACTCAGTGGAGAGCACGACTGATAAATGCAGTTTGCCTCTCATTTGCTTCTGAGATTTTTGTGTTGCTTCCTCTGCAATTGCATTGCTGTTTGTTCTTGTTGTTCTGAGAATTAACCCAGGTTGTGCCAAAACACAGGACCTGTTGGTTGTTTCCCTATCCTGAAGACATGGGCTTTGGGAAAGAAGTATACTCAGGGTGTTTATCTTGTTAAAAGATGTGCATCAGTTAAACTTTCAGGTGCTTTTGAGGCAGGAGTGCAGACAGGAGGGCAGAGGTTTAATCCAATTCTAAGGCCTTGGCATCTTTCTTGCACTGAGTTCACATCAAGCTAGGATCATAATCTGAGGTTTTACTACCATCTCTGTGTTTCCACAAGGGTCTGGTTGAAGACATCAGCCTTTGATAATTTTGATATCTCGCTACTAGTCTGATGATCTGGCAAAACTGTGTATTTAAGTTGAGCTCTAGAAACGAGTCTGTGGGCATGTACCCTCACTCTCTGTGGCAGATCCAGGCCAATCTGCCAGCCCTAAGCAGGAAGCTCCTGTCTGCACATCCCCAGCACTGGGCCTGATTCGGCAAGACCATATGGCCAAACCCCTCTGTTGCCTCCTTACTGTCAGTAGGTTGTTGTCTATGCTCTGGGGAGAGAGGAGAGACCCTTCAAGAGAGTGTAGGAGAGCCCTTTGGCGTGGGTGGCATGGGGCTGTAAGTGGTGCCCTTGGCCAAGGAATGTCTGGATGAATTTGTGTGACTGTCCACAAAGATGGCTTTGCAGTAAGTTGGAGCAAGTGTTTGAACAAGAGCTTTCCAGAGGAAAGGTGAAGGGTGGTAGAACTTCCCTAAATCTTTGCAACAGTAAATATTGTACCTTTACTAGGTTCAAGAACGTGGTGTATTTTCTCCGAGGCTGGATGTCTCACCTCTGCCTGGAGATCGCTGAGGTCTTTATGAGCTGCTTCCTACAGGAAGCTGGGAAACACATGGTCTTGGGCTCTATCTTTGCGAATTGAAAGTGGACATTTTGGAAAGGAGGTCCTAAGGTGCCAGTGGTTTGGGCTGAGCACGGAGGGGCAGACACCGGGGGTGTGTGGCATGTGAAATGCTTGCGGGGCGGGAGCAACGCGGGTCTCCTCTGAGGACTGTCTGCCCTCTGGTGCCCGCAGGTGAAGGTGCTGAGTGGCTGCGTTGTCCTGGGGAGGATCCGTGTCCCCGAAGTGCAGGTGGCTGCAGCTGACCTCTCTGTGCGTCTCTTTTTCCTACTAGATGGAAAACTTTCAGCCAATAATGTTTTTAGCATTAATTTTATTTCAAATATGAGGGACTTCTGATGAAATAGTGGATGCATGGGGTTTGTTTTGGCTTGTCAACATCTGGTTTCTGCTGACACAAGACTGAAGGCAATCTCTGAATGGTGGTACCAAACGCTCCCTGTTTTCTGCTTAGCAGATCTGCCTAGGCTCTTCAGTAGTAATCCTCTCTTTGGATAAGCAACAAATTACATTCTGCATATTGTTCTGTAGAAAATATTCTTTCCTTCTTCCAAAAAAAGAACTCAAACAAATTTCATGGGGTAAATATCCTATGTCTTCGCTGGCAGCAGCAGGGAAGATGCAGTAAGAAAAGCAGATAGAGAGACAGCTCAGAGTGAGAGCAGAGGCACATGAGACACTAGAGGTCTAGTGGAGGCCATGCTACAGGCATCTTCAGTATTCTGCATTGAAAGGGTAGTCCTTGTGACTTTTGGACCTGCAGGAAATCAAAGAGGGAATGTTATTTTCATGGTTGAAGTAAGCATTAAATAGAGTTGTATTGTGTGCATGGAGAAGCCACCAAGGGAAGATCTGCATCATGGAACTATAGGAAGAATTTGTGGAGATGTGTACTAATTTCTCTAATCAGACAAAGATTAAATGAAGATTAAGAATCCTTTTTTTTTTTTTTTTTTTGGTAAGTTTCCTCATAACTGAATTAAAAATGAAAAAGTAGTTTTGTTTTAAAAATGAAAATATTAAACCTACTCCTGAAAAAGTATTTTTGGGACAAGCGAGTTGGAATTGGAGTTGGCATGATTTTTAATTAAGCTGAATTTTATGCTTCCTAGTAGCTATGACACAATTTATTGTAAAGAATACTCCAAATGTAAGAGTTGGAAGGAAACAGGCGATGTCACTTACATGACCATGTGACAGAACCTCCAATTTCTGTTAAAGTTGAGAAGAGTTGCCATCTCCTCTTTAGTCAATTCGAAGTCAAACACCTAACAAGAGAAACAGCTGGGAATCACCTATTTGAAAAATCCAACAGTGTGAAGAAAGACAAGATCAGAGAGCAGGTCCACACTGGAGGGTCCATTTTCAGTCATGGATCACTGAATTAACAGATGTAGGAGCAACTAGTTTTCTGGATGAAAGAACTATTTTATTGCTTATTCTAGACAAGAACTTTCTGGCATGTTACTGTGTGCAGTATCCAAGCAAGCTGTGCCTGCTGAATCATCCACAAATCACAGAACAGGAAGCTTCATGTAAGACCTGTTCATCTACTTAGCAGAATGTAGGTAAGCATAAGGAAAAGCCCAGTCCTCTTGCCTGAGGAGGAAAGGTGAGAAAGGATCACTGCTTGCTCTGTGAGGAGAAGCCAGGCTGTCTGTGAAGGCAGCACCCAGCTCACTTGTAAACACTCACCTTGGAGTTCTCCACAATGCGCTGTGGAGTGACAGACTTGGGAATCACAATCACATTTCTCTGGATCTGGAAGCGAAGGAGAACCTGCAGGAGCAGAGCACTGAGTCAGAGAGAGGATGGCTCCTGCTCTGAAGAAAGCAGAGCCTGTGCTAGCAGCTGTTTGGCATCAAGTGAGTATTTCAGTAGAACTAGACCCTTTCTTAGGAGCTACAGTTCAAATCATTCATGTCCCTGTGGCCTAGGTAACTCTTCCTGAATGGCAAAGAGGGAAGTGGTGAAGGAAGAAGGAAGGCCCACAGGGAAGGCCTCCTTTGCAGTTCAGTTTTGAGAGAGGCAATTCTTTTTCTATCCTCCTGGACTTCCACAGTCTATGCAAGGCTTTCATTCTCTGCAAGAGGACTAGAGAGGGGAAGTGGCATCAGAAGATGGGTCAAGAATCTTTTTGACAGACAAACAGGTAATAGTAGCATCTCTTGGGGGCCATATAATAACAAATCCGCATTGTTAGGGAAAAATCAAAGCAGTGCCACAGTTCATGAGGAATGGATGGAGGTTCTACTAGTCCCCAGCATTTTTGTCCTTAATGGCTGTGTTACAATAAGGTGTACCCACTGTCTGGCACCTCTGTACCTGTGCTGGAGTTTTGTTGTGCTTGGCTGCAATCTCTTTGATCTTGGGGTCATCCAGAAGGGAAGGATCCTCTGGCTTAGCCCTACATGGAGGAAAGAAGATCAGTGGCAAGAATCCTCCACAAAAAGTTTCATCTTAGCAACAAAAATCTGTAGATAAATGATTAATGGTGCACCTGTAACCTCAATGTCACAAGTATAATCCATGCCAGCTCCCCGACAAATCACAAAGCAATCTTACCATGGCCTGTCAGGAGAGCCAAAGGGACTGAATGCTGTCACAGAAATCCCTTTGGATTGACAATACTTGATCAGCTTCTCCTGTTTGAGGTATGGATGACATTCAATCTGCCAAGACAAAGGCACTTAGACTGATAGTGGCAGAGTTGTTGTAATAGTGCTGTGCATAGATTATCTCCTTATGCAATTAGAGGCTCTCTTCCCCTAATTTGCCAGTGCCCCGTGTGATAACATGCATCCTTAATATTGAAGACACCTATTTTTATACAAAATGCTTATACAGCTTTTGCTGTGGGAGTTTCCCAACACTCATCTCTGGGTCCTTTATTCTTCTAGAAAGAGTGACTCCAGAGAAATATTCCAACATTCATAAACAGTAGTTCAACAAGATGAGACAAAAAAAGGAAGTATCTGAGAACCTTGTGTATTCAGAAATATCCACAGAGTGGGATTGAGAGTACATGCTTTGTCTGCTTTGTTCTCCTTTTTTCCATCTCATTTGTAATCAGATCTTGATAATGCCTGGAAACTGTACACTTGCAGTGACTCAGCAGCTTACCTGGAGATTTGCAGGCTTGTACTTCAGTCCTGGTTTGTTCAGGAGTCTTTCAATCTGGTCATGGTAAAAGTTGGAGATTCCAATGGCTTTTACCAGACCAGCATCCACCAGCTCTTCCATGGCCTAAGATAAAGAGGAGCAGATTTGTCATCCAGTATGCAAGACAGGTTATGAAGAAGATGTTCTTCTTGATGTGGCTTGCTTCCTGCTATAAGCAGCACAGAATAACTACTTAGAGTTGGAAAGTCCTCAGGGGGAAAAGCAGGTACTGGTACACTAGTGCCACCTTGCCCAAGTCTGAATTGTAATTCCCTGATTTTGTGGAAATTCACACCATGTGGCATGAGGAAAAAAATGATGTCTCTTAGTAATCCACTGTTGTCCAAGGACTGGAAGGCTGTGCCCCATGCTCTAGGCAAGATCTCAAACTAAAATGTCTTTATTTCTGTAAAACTGATTTGAGCAATTCAAGAAGGGCACCAGAACTGTGGTGAAGACAATGGTATAGCTGTTATGGTCAAGCAGTGAACTTTTTCTAACCTCAGTCTGGTCTGTAGCTCCACTGAAAATTAACTCACTCTGGGTCACTCAAGGCACTTAGGGAATAAGGATAACTAGGTAATGACTTAACATGCACATTATGAAAAACTACTCTGTACTGCTTTGTTTTCCTTCTAACTAATATTGCAAGCATGAGAGAACAGTTCTGATACTGCTGAAGGTAATGAAACTGTGGAAGAGATTGATGAGGACAGAGGACATATCTCTTCTGCTGTGGATGAACTTACCTCCCATGTCTGCAGAACATCAGTATTGCTAGGTATAGCCATGCCTTTGTCATCTTTGGGATACAGGTCGTCTCCTGCCTATCAATGAGAGAGAAAATGCTTGAAATAACCTCAGTTAAGATGCTAACTATGTAAAAGAACCAAACAGGAATGTAAGAAGCTAAAGCTAATAGTGCATGAAAAAAGCTGAAGTAATTCTCCTAATAACTTAATTACTTATTCAGTAATTTCTTCTTCTTAGTTCATGTAGGATGATGGCATTTTTTTGCCACCTACTATCCCAATAAAGACAGGTGTTTCTACTGGACCCATTGAAGTGATGATACACATAATGCATGCAGGGAAGTATAGGAAAATGTCATAGGAAAATGTCCCGGAGTTCTACATGAGTTCACTTCATATATTATTCTGTTATCCATGTTTAGGAATAACAACTTGTTTAATTATTTTAAATAGGCATATGGAGGATTGGCTTTGGTCCTGTGAATGTGCTCATTTATACTGGAGTACATCTGCTGAAAATGGTGCTGCAGACAGATTTCCTTTGGGGAGGCTAACTGTTTAAGTTGCTGTATTAGGGAAATTAGAAAAGCCTGTAGCTAGACAGTATGGCCAAAATGTTTTGAATGTTTGGAATTTTCTAGATGCCACAATATTATGCAGTTTCACTTGACAACTTTGTCCACACAAAGCTAAATAAAACAATATTTAAAGAATGAAATGAAGTTCAGCTCAAAAGGATTAGGTAGAATAGAGATTTTGATCTGGGTGTAGCAGAAAGGAAAAGCTAAGGGTAGAGGTATATACATGTATATGTATATACAAACTGACATAAATCCTTTGAAGTACATGTAGTCTGCATGTTTGGTGCTGAAAAGCCTCATCTTTTGAAATCCAAGGTCTGTGGAGCAACACTAAGGCTCACACAGACAAAGTCAGCTCAATCTGGTCTGTATGAAAGACTTCATGATTAAAGAGAGAAATGGAAAACAAGCATTTTCTTTTGCTCTGTGATTTTGTAACATGCAGAGGAAAGAGTTTGTCAGGCAGCAAAGTACAGCCCTCCTTACCGCAAGGGGTAATTTTCAGGTGAGCATGCTTTGGATTTGTAAAAGAAAGGGAGAGTGGCATAGTCTATGCTAGCAGCTGTTAGGCCTGATCTTTGCTCTAGGTCTGCATCTCCCGCTATCCAAAGGGCAGAGGACACTGTACAAGCAGCAGTCTCAAGGCAGAGATCAAGAGCTCAGCTCACGTGGCCAGCATAAAGCTGAATGAGCAGCACCAGAGCAGTGCTGGTAGACACAGCAGACACGTGCTCTTTCTGGACTGGAGCAGCAGTAGTGCTGTGAGCCTTACTCGCAGTTCTGAGGAGGTCTCGTAGGAGGAAAAGCCAAGGACATTGCTGTTACTGTACCTTGAACCCAATAGGCCAGTGGATGAGGTAGAGATCCAGGTAATCCAGTTTCAGGTCTGCAAGAGTCTTCTGGCAGGCTCCCTTCACCAGAGGCTTTTCATGAAATGTGCTCCACAGCTAGAGACAAAAAGCCAAGGCACATGGTGACCCCTGAGGTTAAAACTCTTGGACCCCTTCTGTTCAGGAGCATCCTGGTCCCTTTTGGAAAGGAACGTGGAACTAGGCCATCCTAGTGCTCTTCAGATGGGGCTTGCTCTATAATGGGACTGGCCTGTGACACAGAATTCAGTATATGGGCTGGCAGTATACATGATCATACAGATCTGTAGTAAAAACTCCTATTCCAAGGTCAGATTTGTATAGAAGGGGATTGGTTAGCTCAAGAAAGCTGCCAGATGTGACCATTTTACATATCCTGCAAAAGATTTAGCAGGCAAAGCCATGAAAATACCAAAAAGCCATAAAGAAATGGCTGGCACCAACCTTTACCAAGTTAAAAAGTAACCTCAAGTCCAGTGAAATAGCCAATTTTCCTTAGCAAGCAGGAGAACAAGAAGCCAGCAACCACACCTTCCTTAGGACACGTGCTGAGCAGATTACCCTGTGCCAAGGTGCCCAGAGCCTCATCTTCCTCACATGGCAAAAACACCCCTTGGGCAGGACTGTGAGCCCAGCTGCTGGAACAAGCACTGGCCACTGCTGAGCTCATCTCCTCTGCTGTGCTTTAGCAGTCAGTGAGGTGCTGTCACCAAGGAGGTTCTGCCTCTGTATCAGTCCTTTACACCCTGTTATCTCAGAGCTCTACCTTGCTTGTTGCTACCTGTTCCACTCTACGTTTTCCTGCTTCCTTTCTCCTGCACCAGCTGGTCTGCAGATGGCATCTCCTGCTCCCTCACCCAGCACTTCTGGGTCTACTCAGCAGAGTGCCAGACCTCAGCAGGGTGCAGACATGGTGTATCCTTCTTAATACACCATACGGAACAGGGTGAAGCAGTAAGTGTGAGGAATGAGTTGAGTGATGTTGTAAATTGCTTTATCCTACAGCGTAAAGTTTATCTTGAGTATTTAAGCTTCCTACTATGAAAATACTGTAGGCAAAGCTTTCTCCCAGCTTTTCTCCTGGCTGGAAGGTTATCAGATCTTTACCTTACTGACAACGAAGAGATCCTCTCGTTTCACGACACCTTCCTTGATTTTCTGCTGGATCCCTTCCCCAACCTCATTCTCGTTCTGGTACACGTAGGCACAGTCAAAGTGCCGGTACCCAGCGTCGATGGCAGCCATCACTGCAGCTGCTACTTGCCCTGGTGGGGACTGAAAATAATGCATACAACTCAAGAATTGCAAATAAGCACATTAATTTGCTGTATCCTAGCAAAATAATAATAGGAAAGGCACCTTACTGAAAGCAACCCCCACCCCCCCCAGGTTATTTTGTTCTGATTTTACTTTATAAGAGCATTGTTCCTTGCAGTCATAAACATGGTCTCAAGGGTTTGAAACCAGTTTCCAACTATTTATCCACAGCCCCAGTCCCAGGGAGAGGAATCAGTCCAACAGCTCTGCAGAGCAGTGCCCCAAGCACTAGGACAGTTCTTCAGAGGTGGACCAGGGGGGCAGAGTTTTGTGCCAGGGAGCTCTGCAATACTGGAGGTTTTCCCTGAAGCTGTTACCTTCCAGGTGCCCAGCCCCAAGATGGGCATCTTGGCTCCGGTGTTCAGCTGTACATAGGTCGCCATGGCTCTGCACCCTGTCTGAGTAGCACCACTTCAGTTGCTTCTTGCCTGGCTGGTTTAATAATAGTGACTGGTCGCTGGCCAGGGCAGGGAAGGTGGAATGGTGCTGGTGCTCTGGGTCCTCCCATATCCAGCAAACAAAGGTGTGGCTTTTTATCTGTAGACTCACACGATTTAAAGTGAAAGCTGTAATAAATTAAAAATTGTGGAGGTGATCACCCACCTGGGGCGTGCAGCAGTGTGCCCTGTGGACCTCCCCTACTGGTGCAGATCCTTATCAAGAGATTAGGGCTGAGAGTGGATGCACCCCAATCCAGTTTGTGTTTGTGTGGGGTTTAGCTCCTGCAATGCCCTTTCCCCTGTGCCTTTTGTGCATATCTCCCTTGCGATACAAGCTGGGGTGTTGCAACACCCTGTTGGAGTTCACCTCATTAGTTAGAGAGCCTGATTTATTCAGTGGTACTTTGGCCCTCAAGTTGTCATTGGTAAAGTCAGGGAGTGTCCAAAAATTAGTCGATAAATAGGAGTCCTGGGGTAGGCCATGGGACAGAGATCTCTCTCTGCTCATGGAGCTGCTCCCTCGCTGCTGGCTGTGTGGTTATGGGCTGAGGAAGGGCTGAACCCTTTGGCTGGAGCAGCATGTCCCCAGGATAGGGATGGTGGCCTGGCCTGGTCTCCCATGGACAGAGCCTTGTCACCCTGTGTGCTGGTGAAATGAGACAGTTAGAGAAACTTTGGTGAGAGTTTACAGAGGAAGAAGTGGTTCCTTTTCACCCCCACATGCAAAAGTGATGATATATGTCCTTCACAGGCTGGGAAATGAGGCACAGGGGAGAACAGGGAAGTTCATATGTCATGTGTGGCACAGGAGAGAAGTAAAATTAAGTCTCCATTTTTATTTCATCCTAACAGGACCATTCCTCTGATAAAATTCCAGAGTTGCCTGTTTTTTCTTTGCACTTTTACTTCCCCTTTGTTTTATTAGTATGGGCAACAGGGATATGGAACAGGAATATCTCTATGGCTTTTTTTTAGTGACCAGTGCTTTCATAATGAAGAGTTTCATAATACAGAGAGAGATGTGAGTGTAGAAGAGAAGAGGTGTCCTGTAGCTACATGGTCATCCAGGATGTCATATATTATATATATAATTATTGTCATAAACTAATAGGTCCTTTTGCGCAGAAGCAGAAGAGACTCTAGGTAATGGATGGGAAGGTGTATTTTAATGTTTACACACACGGGGGCAGAGTTAAACTTGTGTGTGACTGCTGCTTTTGAATTTCTTAAATAATTTCTCAGCAGATTGAATTGCATATTGCATTCTTTAGATTTAGTAATAATGAGAAGGTGGAAATGTCTATTCCTCTATCTCTTTTCCTAAAAAGGTTAAGAAGAAAAAAAATGAAGGGGGCTTACACTTGTAATAAATAAAAAAGCATGAAAATTTTTCTGGTAGGTACTCAAAAAATACGATCTGAGTTTTGAAGAGGAATTTAGCAATTATCAGCAACAGTCTGACTTTCTGAATTGTCTGATCCTTAAATTAAAGGATTTAGTGCAGCCTGGTCTAGTGTGAGGTGTTCCTGCTCATAGTAGGGAGGTTGGAACCTCATGATCTTTACGGTCCCTTACAACCTTAGCCATTCTATGATTCTATAGAGGCACAAAACCCACTTTTACACTGAAATATATGACTGCTTTTCCTGCCTTGACTCACTGCTTTCTCTCAAAAATGTTACAAAACTTGCACTTTTAAGCATTGTTATGCTTGGGGGAAGAATCAAGCTTCTTTTCTCCCTCCTGTTAGTCAGGCACTTACAACAAGTTTTACATCCCAGGGGAAACAGAAAGACCATATAAAAATTAGAATGGTTGTATTTACTATGGCTGACTGGTAGCACTGTAATGTATTCAGCACCCCCAGCTTGTTTCTGACCCCAGCAGTCAGTGGGGGACTGTGGGCTATCTACAGCTCTTCAGAAGCTGTATTGAGTTGGATAAACTACATATTTTCATCCAGAGGCTATTACCATTGGGAGATTTGCATTTGATACAGCACCACAGGAGCAAGCCTTTTGTTAAAATGTTTGCCAACAGTGTCAGCTGTCTCTTTGTTTAGCCAGTCTAATACCAAACTTTGACTAACCTATTTTGTATATTGATCCTCATGTCCTCAGAATGGCTGGACATCACAGTATCAACACCATGTATGTTTTCCAGTGCTTCATCACCAGACATTCCCTCTGTTCTGCCCCTGCAGTTCACAATGCAGGTATGGTGGTAGCTCGGGCACAATGGAAGAGATAAAATTCCTCAAGATCTGCATCCCAGCTTTGGCCTGAGATGCTGGCATCTGGAGGAGGGAAATTAATGACAAAGAGTAAGAACTGACCTTTTCCCAAGCACTTTCCCCACTGGTTTACGGTACAGAGTACTGTAAACCAGAAGGCTTGAGCTGATTTAACAGGGTCTGGAATATCATGCCAGGCTAAGAAAGCAGAGCTGCTAAAAATGGTTTATGGCCTTTTTAATGCTTTTGGTCAGTCACCGTGTGTCACCCTGTGGGAAGGGTGGACTTCCCAGAAGAAGTTCTGACATTTCTACAATATTGGACACCAAAGAAGTCTGAAGCGATATATTTTGGTTCCCTAGGAAACCCCAGCCAGTCTGGCTCAGAGGCTGTAGTAACTACTACTATTACAAATAGAGGAAATAGGGGAGTCTGTAGAACATCAGCTTGAAATACCCTGAAGAGGAACCTTTTAACTTAGCAGAACTGCAGGAAGTTACAGTTTTGAGAGCTACATCAAACAGAGTGGCTTGGTGAGGAAGAGAAGTGTAACTTGCCAACAAGTGGGTACCTGGCAGTAAATAAGACAGGAAGAGATAGTTAATAAAACTGTGAGGCAGTGGGGAGCAGACCCCTGGAGGCAGTGGAGGAGGTGTTGACAGCAGGCAAGGGCAAAACAAGGCATATTCATGGTATTCCCAAAGTATAATATGGTTACATTTTCTTCTGAGTCTTGTCTACATGAAAATCTTGCACTGATTCATTATGTTGATGCAAATGCCTTTTTTGGACATGTATCAGTTGCACTATGTTTTATATCAATTTAGCTTAAATCCATTCCTTACCATGTCAGTTAAAACAGTGGAAAGCACTCTTCAGCAAAATAACACCTATCCTCCCACAGCCTTAATATTAATTTAGCAGGATCAGGTTTTTTACTGGCTTAATTAAACTGCCACTTCCTTGCACTGGTTGCTGTGGCAGCAAAAGCATGTCAGAGTTTTTTTTGTCTTTTCTTGAACTTGTAAAAAGAAACCTTCTGATTATAGACTGGAGAGGTGGATTAATGTGGGACTGGCAAATACTTTACTTGATTTTCTCTAGGTCAAGCCCTATGAAAAGAGCAGCTGCCGAAGTACCAACAAAGACTATACCTTCTCAGTTGTTTATGTGGGGCTAAGCAATTTAAGTTAAATAGAAGCAACACCGTGGCCAGCCTCCAAACCCAGCTCAGAAAACCCAAATAGAAAATTTGCCCTGCCCAGTTTTGTTGGTGGGCATGATTTTTTTTTCCCACTGGATTTTCTTCTCTCGTATCTGCAGACTGTAGGTTTTCCAAAGCTCATCACTTTTGAGAACAGTCTGGTGTTTTTCTTGCCAAGTGGAGGCTCTTGTCATTGTGGAAAAATATTTTCATGCTCCATTTCAAGTTTCAGCAGATGTGCCTTGTTTTGACAATAGAAGGGGTACTTCAAAAGCCTTAAGAGTGAAGGAAGTAATAAATTTTCCATTTGTGAAACACAAAACAATTGAAAATATTTCCCTCATGTTTGAAAAACAAAACAAAATTCAGCACACAGTAAAACCAATGAGGATTGGGTGATCAGGAACAACGTGAGAAACACCACTGTAAATTCTGTGCAATAAGAGCTGAATAGAAATTGCTTTATAACCTGAACTCATACAAAACAGGGTAGCTAGATTGTTTTAGCTGACTGAGTTACTCAGGTTTTGTCAATACAAGAGCAGAACCTCATGTGGTCTTTCTCCGGTCACATGGCAGGACCCATGGGCAATATGAACATTTAGTGGGGATGTGGAAGGTCTAGTGATTCCCGCAAAAGTTTGGCTTATTGTTCTTCACTAATCCATGGATCTGCAATTATTTTGCTTTGTGCTCCAGGTTTGCTGTAGGGTTGGTCAGATGGCCTCCTGCATTCTCAGCATCTGTCATTTCCAGAAGTAATTGAGGGAATACAGGGAGAGGCCATGAGTTGCTAATTGTTCTGGCAGGATGCTTCCAGCTATTATGTCTGGGGACTTTCATTTGTCCTGTAAATAGAACATGTCTGTAACATGACCAGCTGGGGAAAGATGGTGGCCAGGTGTGGGTTGCTGCAAAAGCCAAGAAAATTAATTTGGCCTGTGTGTGTCCTCCCAGATGCCCCAGAAAACTACGTGTAACCCAGAAGGCCAAATCAAGTGGCTTTGTCATGTCTATAGTTTGTGAGCACTTATACTGTATCTTTAGAAAGCCAAGAGACCTTGGTCAGATAGCCTGGGCCTCATTTTATGGTATCTTTCTAGAGGTATTATAACCCCCTTCTCCTCCCCAAAAAGACACATAATTTGTTACCAGATATATGTTACTTCTGTAAATGCTTTCTTAAGAAGGGCAGGACCATACTGCCCACGTTTTGTTATCACAGATCCTTTGAATTTATATTAGCTCAGTTACTTATTTGGTATATTGCAGATGCGGAATTCCATAGGGAAGATTAATGACAGCAGTACTGAATATTTAAGCAAGTACTTGGTCTGTTCAAAATGCCAATGTTGGACAGTGCCTCATGTCTGTGGGAAGCAGAGTAATACAAAAAGGAGATGCTGAATTACAGGCAAGATATTTTTTCCATACTCTTACGTGGACAGTTAGATCTGATGGCAATAGAGAGGAATAGACTAATTCTGAATCAAAAAAAGTTGGAAGTCAGGCACAAAATTACTTAAATGAATGGATTTCCTTATGAGTAAAACAGGTGCGAGATGAAAATTAGACTTGAAAAATTCTGGGAAGTTGTATATCCTGACTCCCCATTCATGCATGATTTATTAGTCCTGTCTGCCTTTCCACTCATGCTCCTTTTTTGTTAAAGAAATGGGGGTGGGGGAAGAATGAATTACCTTGTAATACACAGCTATTTATTCAGCAACTTAAGTCCTAAAGTTTCCTAGGAAACAATCCTGTAAAAAAGAGGCCTGATTTTGTTGGGGTTTTTCTTTGGTTGCTTTTAAAATCAGAAACACTGAATTCTGGGGAGTTACAGTAAAGTAGAAGAACAGTGTGACTCAGTCCTTTCATTGTATTACCTAATCATGACATACAGAACAGATTTCTTGTATAGGAAACTCATTTTTGTGCTCCATTCAAAACCAAACTAAACATCAGTCAGGCTTGTTTTGTAAACTGTTACCATGTTAGAGAACCACATACCATGGAAAGAAACTTAGGAAGCACAAGATAAATCTTTGTGGTTTGCAGAGTGTTTGTGAGAAAACAAACGTAATAAACACAGAGGTAGCTCTGCACACACACACACCAGCAAGTTCTTAGTTAATCCGCTGCTCATTGTAACATGGAAGTGAAAAACTTTTAAGCAGCTTTTTTAAGGTGAAGCATTAACTTTCTGAGAAAGGCATTAGTACAAGCAAACTCCAATATGTCTTGTGCACATTTGTTGTTCTCCTCATCCTCTGCAATGACATTGGAGTTACCCTTTTACCCTTTCAGTTGTAATTGCCAAGATTGTTATGTGCTGTTACGATGCTCTAGTATCAACATGATCCAGTCTGTTTTTTAACTAACTTATCACCACCCTGCTGCTGTCTTTTTTTCAGAGGCCCTTTTAAATTATCTCTTCCCAGACAGTTTCTTACTGACGTCTGATGTCTGCAGCACTTTGTTTATCATGAGCGGAAAAAAAAAGCAGATTCATCATGGGATTATTTTTTTTCTAAATTTTGCTTTTGATACTGCTAAATAAGTAAAATTGTACGATATTGTGACTAGAAAATGGTGAAATGCTCCAAACCAAAACCTGCAATGTAAACCACTTCAAACCCTCAAAATTTAAATGTGAACCTTGTAGATCTTCAATTTGTGTTTCTTTTTTTCTGGGAAAACTTTTGGTTGTGAGAAACAGTTTTGTTTTCCCAGCTGTTGGCACCCTGTACAACTTCTTTTAGAGCTATTTTTGGGGGCTAGAACTGCATCCATGAGGGTTCCATTCAGAACATGGTGTTCCACACACTTTCCTGTAACACCATGTCATGGTTTTGAGGGCTTAGAGAATTTAAGGTTTTTCCCATGTGTATGTTTTGAGCTTATTTCAGAAATAAAATAATTTTTTGAGTAAGGATTTCAGATGAGCAGACAGAAGTCACATGTTTTACTCCAGAATAACATTACCAGTACCTAGCCATAGGGATTACACAAGAAATTGAATTCCCACATTGGGTTTGGAATATGATGCCTCACATAGCGGCTTCCCTTCATCTGTTTTGCATGTAATGAAGGCTTTTTTGTATTTTCTTCCTCTTTCTTAGTCATTTATTCAGTACTTAATGATTCAGAAAAACCTCTGCATTTACTGAAAGACTAAAGCTATGTTTCTGGTGACAAATGCAGGGTAAGTTTAAGTGCTCACACACTCCTTTCTTTTTAACAGATTTTCGCCTGAAGCAATGGAGTTAGAGTAAAAAAAGAATTAAAAAAATATATACTTTATTTCACATGGACTTATGTTTCTGGTTTCTACATTAAAAAGTCCACTCAAATGCATAAAGTTATGTATTGCTTCCAAACCCAAACAGGATGAAAGCCCCATGGTATTTACATATGAAAGCAACATTGTATTAGGCACTAGTTAAAAGGTGAAAAAGGCCTGTTGTTGAGGAGCTTAAATTGTACTTGGGTGACTAACTAGTGTGCAAGGTATGCCTCACTGCTCTGACAGATGCATCCCCAAGTCTTGGGTAATAATAGGCTTGGTTTAAGACATGGTGGTGTGATATATTGGTAAATAGGGGTAGGTGTGTGATGAAAAATTACCCACACATAGGTATGCTTGAGCCAAGACAACGTTCAGAATGACTTGTCTGGGTAATGCAACATGTGGTGAGTGGCTGTAAGAAAAAGACTGAAGTAGGACAGGCATCTGCTTGCTTGCTACATCCTCTCTGAACTCTGGTGGAGAAAGCTTTATTTTCTTTGTATTATAGACCAAGGCCTGATGTATAGACACCCATGAAGGACTTCAGGCCAACAGGGCTGTACACTGCTTCATATGGGCTGTGGTCTCAGGAACAAAGAAAACCGTTTCACATCTGTGAACGTAAGTTGGCTTTGGGATGCAGCTAAACAAGTGGGTTTAGAGACTAGGCTTGGGTGAAAATGTGACATTGATACCTTGTGGAATTTCAGTCTTCCTGGGATGGAAAAAATGAAGCTGATTTTAAAAAAAGCAGCAAATAAAGTGGTCTTTTAAACAAGAAAAAATGATTAAGCAGAGATGTAAAAGAATAGGTAAGGAGACTGAAGGCACAGATGGGTAAGATGGTTGTGGTGTTATAAGGAAAGGCATCCCACCTAGGTAGCACCCTCCTGCTGATGGGAAGGTTAACACACACTGTGAGCTTCCCAGACCCCCCTTGTCTACATTGCAGTTGATTTCTAGCAGGAAATAAAGCTTTTGTTTAGTTTACAGAAGAGAGAACTGGGCTATTGCAGGGTGATGGGCAAGGAGATGGATGGAGCTGGAGTGATTTTATGATGTAACAGTTCTATGTCCTCTTGGAGAAATAAGGATATGTTTATGTCTCTGCGTAGTGTGTTGTACTCCCAGACCTCTCTCAATACACATTTGGCCTTGAATGAAAGTGGTCTATCAGAAAAGCTTCAGAGAAATGTGAGACAACAATAACATGGATAGCAGACATAGAAAAGACAGGATATAGAACTTCTGTAGAGGAGAAACTGTCAAGCATTGAAAGTGGTCTGAATGTGCCCATCTCCAAAAAAAAAGGGTGAGGATGCCTTGGGCACACATCTGCCTTGGGTGGCAGGGAGAACAGGCATGATGCTGGAAGCATATGATGCTGGAAGGGAGTGGAGAGAGTCCAGGGGGGAAGGCACAAATTCACAGGAGTAGAAAAACATCCAGGCGGAAGTTCTAGGGAGAATGTTTCAGAGTTATTAAAGACTGTGAGGATTTGATTACAGAAGCTTCTTTTGAAGATTAAATGATTAATGAAGACAGCTCATATATCAAATAATACTAAACAAAGAGCTCAGAGTTTTCTGGAAATTACGATGCGTATGTCTGCAGTGGTCTATGCCAAATACTTGCTTTGAACAAAGTAACTATTCTATGAAAAAGTACCACAGGCATAGAGCATAATCAGTGAATAATGCTCCTATTTGCCGTAGTTTTCATCAATCATTAATCGTCCTTTCTTCTTTCCAGTTCTGTTTTCTTCTGTTTTTGCCTTGCTTAGCTCCAGGCCTTTCTTCATTGTGGTGCAGTTGCAGTGGTGCCCCAGCAGAAGTTTATGTGTTGAGAAAAGGACTTTCCTGAACTGCTTCTGCCATAAACATTCCAGCGAAATGCTACAGCCTTGAAGGGCTCCAGAGCAGAGATCCTGTCAACCACATCCCAGCTGGTCTGAGAGATAATAGCTGCCAAATGAGTGTAGCTGTCTGCAATAAGTTGTATGGCTTCAACTCTTCAGTCCCTGTGTAGTTTGAAATGTGAATCAAAGTAATTAGGCTGTTTTTACCATGTTAGTGAAATGATCTTGTTCAAAGACTAGTGAAGATAAGGAAACTGTATTTAATGGCCATGGAGCTTTTGGCACAGGTTGATGTCTACTTACTTGTAGTTATGACTGCATATTGACATATGTTTCTTTCTGTTAACTGTATTCTTAATGATCGAAGTACAGCCATTACATAGTACTGATACTCAAGAACAGGTATTTTTCTTTCTATCCCCAGGATCTTTGGTTCTTTTCCTTGCAAAGTCAATCAACCAGTTTGCCTGTGATGCACCCATATTCAGATCTTTACCACTGGTACTTTGGTACAAGAGGAGACAGGTTTGATCTGACTCAAGGCAGAGTTACTGCAGGTCTGCAACCACGCAGTGTGATGTGGGAGTGTTGCTCTTTGCCAGTTCAAGCTCATGGGTGACAAATCAAACTCCTTGGGTACACTGAACTTGAGAGTACTACTTTGACTATATAGGCTGGACTGGCTTTATACTGTAGATTCTGGCTTAGACAGAGTTGATAGAGATGGAAAGTAATTGTTAACAGTAAAGTTAGTGGGTGAGATGAAAGGGATTATATGTGTAAGTGCGATTCACATCCAGTGGAAATATTTTGCAGAAGCAGCAGATTTTACTGTGGTTCTGCACTGAGGTGAGGCAGAGCTTTTTATTAGGAAAAGCATTGAAAATGTTCTTCCTGAGATGCAGAATGCTTTCCAGACCTTCTCAAATAAATGAGGAACAGAGTTAGTGCAATAACGAAAGAGATAGAGGATGCTGCTCGCCAGCAGCCTGGCCACTCTGGCTATGCTTAGTGCTGTGTGGAGAGCCAAGTGAAGCAGCGTTTCATCTGGCTAGTCCTTTGTTCCCACTGACAGGTTAGGAGCTAATCCCTGTAAGTGCAAAACAAAATACCCTTTCTCCTCACAGCACCTTAGAGACATTATTTTAACACCTCTGGTCCGAATTTTCTTAAATAGAGGAGGGGAGAGAAGAGAACAGAACTATTTGTAATGGACCGGCAATGATAATCTAGTCCAACTGCCTAACCACTTCAGGGCTGACCAAGTCAAAGCATGTTGTTAAGGGCATTGTCCAAAAGCCTCTAGAATGCTGACAGACTTGAGGAATGGACCACAGCTCTAGGAAGCTTGTTCCAATGTTTGATCACCCCTTTGGCAAATAAATGCTTCCTAATGTCTAGTCTAAACCTCATCTGGTGCAGCTTTGAGACATTCCCATGTGTCCTATCACTGGATATCAGGGAGAAAAGATCAGGTCCTCCCTCTCCACTTTCATTTCTCAGGAAGCTGTAGAGAGCAATGTGGTTGCCCCTCAGCTTCCTTTTCTCCAAACTGGATAAGCCCAAAGTTCTCAGCTGCTCCTCACAGAGAGTCTTGTCTGCCCTTTCACCAGCTTTGATGCCCTCCTCTGGACACATTCAAGGACCTTCATATCCTTCTTAAGTGAAGGGGCCCAGAAATGCACACAAATCTCCTTGTGTTGCTTTTTTTTCTATCAGAATTTGAATTCCCCATCTTTCATTTTCGTACACTATCATTTTTGACCTATTACCTCTAGTTCTCCATTTTAGAGAGGGTGATACAACACATCTGGTATATGTTTGCTTTGTGGCCTTTTTAAACTTTACAGTGTGGCTGTTCAAGGCTTAGCATTTAGAGAAGAAAATGTGAATCTGACAATGTATAAAAGATGTGCTCTGCTATTCTTGTAAAATAAAAGCTGAGCTGTAGCAGTGGAAGCAGGAAGGGGTACTACCTTCACCACCTTGCCAGACCACTTCTCACCATCTAGCCAGAGCTGCTCCAGCCACTGGGTTTTGATTACTTTGAATCAGAACTTTGTTACTTTGAATCAGATGCCTGTGGGTATGACGATAGACAGAAGGATCCCTAAATTCCTGGACTTGAGTATATGGTCGTTTTTGGTTTTTTTTTTTTCAGTGCTGTTTTCATTAAGTAGAATGAGATTTTGGGCCGTTGCTTCCTACCAAAACCAAAAGGCCCTAATGGCGGAAGACAAAGCCCTTCCTGGGGAAAACCCCATCTGACTGACGCTGTGCCCGGTTCCCTCGAGTCCTGGGAATGAGCGATGCGGTGCTGGACGGCAGCCCCGGGCTGCCAGGGGGATCTGGGCCGGAGGGCAGGGAGGGCGGGCGGCTGCGGACAGCCCGGCTCACTCCTTCGCCTCTTCCCTGCCGCGGCAAAGGAGCGAGCTGGACTTCCCCTCCCGTCTGCCTGCGAAGTGCCCGGCCGGTGAGGAGGCGGGGATGCTGCGGGGACAGAGCCCCGGGGCGGCGGGTGAGGA
>NW_009954185.1:602872-604884 GCF_000747805.2 Chaetura pelagica
CCGCCTCTGGGGAAGCCTCTGCCGGCTTAGGAGAGGCTCAGGAGACGTCGGGGCACCGCGCAGGGGTGTGAAAGGGCTGAGCAGGTGAGCTGTTGCGGGTTGGAGCCAGGCGTCTGGGAAATGACCAGCTTGGCCAGTTCGACCTTAAAACCGTGCTTGGCTGAGAGCCCTGCCGATGTAGGATGTGATCCTGAGCACGTTGCTCTCTCCGGCAATGCTGAGCTGGGGCTCTGTGTTGCCTCTGTTTTATGCTGGGTCCAGGTCTGGTGTCTGTATCCTCCGTGGTGTCCCAGAGGTTTCGGTGATTTCTGTGCACTAGAGCTATGGTAATTGCAGTCTAAACAAATCTTGTGGTGCAAATGATATCCTGGGGCATCTGGGAGACAAGAAACTTTCCCTTGTTGGAAATGCAGGAGCTGTGCATTTGCATCTTATTGGGAGAAGAGAATTGGTAACTTTCCCAGCCCGTACAAGGGGTGTGCTGTTTTACAGCTCTGAGAGCAAGTAATGGTTGGCATAACCATTTGCACTTGTGGTTTCTTTCTGTGTGAGTGTTTGGTGTTAATTCCCTTCCTGCAGGTAGCTAGCCAAGAGTGTGTGGTGGCCTCTGTGTGAAGCAGCTCTTGAGTCTCTGCTGGGATTTGTGTACGTTGTTCCTTTGCCATAGGAAAGGTGAGTAGGATTATTTCCATGTGTTGCTCTAAGGCTTCCTAGCTTAAATGCTTCCATAAGTGGACTGATGTTCAAACAACCCTGTGACTGCCAGTCTCTTCTAAATTTCTTTGAGAATGGTGATTCTGCCTGATCTTTTATATAACTGACCTGGAGTTTATGTGCCCCAGATGATCTTAAGTATTTTTATGAGTAGTTTGTTTATTTTTTTTTTGTTATTCATTGAGTTTTTTGTTGTTTTTGACCAAAAGTACCTAAGAACATGTGCGAACAGGTGCTTCTCTTCTGTTGCTGGGATTTGTTTTTTTTTGTGTTGAGTCTTAATTTAGTTTTCTAAACTGTGTTATCCACAGGAAGAGATTATGTAATCAATTAAACTGAACAATGAGATATCTGCAGAGAGAGACGTTTTTGTGGGGCTATGTTTTGTGTAGTAGTTCATGCTGTGAACACACTGCAGTTTTAAATGGTATCTATGGGATGTTGGAGAAAGATCACTCTGGCTTTAGATGGAAATGCTGTCTGGTACTCCTTTTCGTTATAAACCTGGTATCTTAAAGGGTGTAATTTAGTATTTTATCTGATGTGACATGCCATCTGAATCCTAACAATAGTTGATTTCTTTGCTTAATATGCAGCTGATTACTTTGTGTGGAATAAGTGGAATATGCAAGGGGTGTTGTCTGAGATGCTTTTTGTCATACACACAATTCAGGCCTACTTTGCGTGAGATCACAGGAGACTTTGCTTTGTTTTGCCATCTGTGAATTGTGTGTCAGACAATATCTCCTAATATTCTGTAAAAATCTGTTAGTCCTTGAAGGCTTCTTAATCCTGAGCTATACCAGTAGTCAGAATTTCAGAGCTGGGGAGGTGTTGTGTAGTGTCCTTTATGTGGTCTAGACCTTTTTTCTGTGGGAGTAAAGGAGAACTAAGCTGCTGTTAGTCAGGATCACATTACTGAGGTTGTTAATGAATCCAGCTTTTCTATATGCTTTTGAAAGATCTGGTGAAAATGAATTCTGACAGTGTGCTAGGTGTTTCCTAAAACCCAGAGTGTGTGAGTCTAACCCATCCTACTGACCTAATGCAGAGTCACAGTGGGTCTGAATTTGAAATGCTTGGAGTGTGATTGAAGCATCTCCCCAGTTTGAGATGATGGGAGCTCCCATGAGCATGTCTCTTACGGAAATCTAGTCCGAAGTTGGGTGTGCAGGAATTGGACCTCAGTCTCCTCTTGTCCATGGTTTTGAGAGCATTTAATCTTCATTTGAGTATATAATAGTCCTCCCAGAGCAGACAGGTGTATTTTGATCATATGAGTATGTACCTGACTTATT
>NW_009954185.1:608581-622388 GCF_000747805.2 Chaetura pelagica
TGCCCCGCCTCTGGGGAAGCCTCTGCCGGCTTAGGAGAGGCTCAGGAGACGTCGGGGCACCGCGCAGGGGTGTGAAAGGGCTGAGCAGGTGAGCTGTTGCGGGTTGGAGCCAGGCGTCTGGGAAATGACCAGCTTGGCCAGTTCGACCTTAAAACCGTGCTTGGCTGAGAGCCCTGCCGATGTAGGATGTGATCCTGAGCACGTTGCTCTCTCCGGCAATGCTGAGCTGGGGCTCTGTGTTGCCTCTGTTTTATGCTGGGTCCAGGTCTGGTGTCTGTATCCTCCGTGGTGTCCCAGAGGTTTCGGTGATTTCTGTGCACTAGAGCTATGGTAATTGCAGTCTAAACAAATCTTGTGGTGCAAATGATATCCTGGGGCATCTGGGAGACAAGAAACTTTCCCTTGTTGGAAATGCAGGAGCTGTGCATTTGCATCTTATTGGGAGAAGAGAATTGGTAACTTTCCCAGCCCGTACAAGGGGTGTGCTGTTTTACAGCTCTGAGAGCAAGTAATGGTTGGCATAACCATTTGCACTTGTGGTTTCTTTCTGTGTGAGTGTTTGGTGTTAATTCCCTTCCTGCAGGTAGCTAGCCAAGAGTGTGTGGTGGCCTCTGTGTGAAGCAGCTCTTGAGTCTCTGCTGGGATTTGTGTACGTTGTTCCTTTGCCATAGGAAAGGTGAGTAGGATTATTTCCATGTGTTGCTCTAAGGCTTCCTAGCTTAAATGCTTCCATAAGTGGACTGATGTTCAAACAACCCTGTGACTGCCAGTCTCTTCTAAATTTCTTTGAGAATGGTGATTCTGCCTGATCTTTTATATAACTGACCTGGAGTTTATGTGCCCCAGATGATCTTAAGTATTTTTATGAGTAGTTTGTTTATTTTTTTTTTGTTATTCATTGAGTTTTTTGTTGTTTTTGACCAAAAGTACCTAAGAACATGTGCGAACAGGTGCATCTCTTCTGTTGCTGGGATTTGTTTTTTTGTGTTGAGTCTTAATTTAGTTTTCTAAACTGTGTTATCCACAGGAAGAGATTATGTAATCAATTAAACTGAACAATGAGGTATCTGCAGAGAGAGACGTTTTTGTGGGGCTATGTTTTGTGTAGTAGTTCATGCTGTGAACACACTGCAGTTTTAAATGGTATCTATGGGATGTTGGAGAAAGATCACTCTGGCTTTAGATGGAAATGCTGTCTGGTACTCCTTTTCGTTATAAACCTGGTATCTTAAAGGGTGTAATTTAGTATTTTATCTGATGTGACATGCCATCTGAATCCTAACAATAGTTGATTTCTTTGCTTAATATGCAGCTGATTACTTTGTGTGGAATAAGTGGAATATGCAAGGGGTGTTGTCTGAGATGCTTTTTGTCATACACACAATTCAGGCCTACTTTGCGTGAGATCACAGGAGACTTTGCTTTGTTTTGCCATCTGTGAATTGTGTGTCAGACAATATCTCCTAATATTCTGTAAAAATCTGTTAGTCCTTGAAGGCTTCTTAATCCTGAGCTATACCAGTAGTCAGAATTTCAGAGCTGGGGAGTTGTTGTGTAGTGTACTTTATGTGGTCTAGACCTTTTTTCTGTGGGAGTAAAGGAGAACTAAGCTGCTGTTAGTCAGGATCACATTACTGAGGTTGTTAATGAATCCAGCTTTTCTATATGCTTTTGAAAGATCTGGTGAAAATGAATTCTGACAGTGTGCTAGGTGTTTCCTAAAACCCAGAGTGTGTGAGTCTAACCCATCCTACTGACCTAATGCAGAGTCACAGTGGGTCTGAATTTGAAATGCTTGGAGTGTGATTGAAGCATCTCCCCAGTTTGAGATGATGGGAGCTCCCATGAGCATGTCTCTTACGGAAATCTAGTCCGAAGTTGGGTGTGCAGGAATTGGACCTCAGTCTCCTCTTGTCCATGGTTTTGAGAGCATTTAATCTTCATTTGAGTATATAATAGTCCTCCCAGAGCAGACAGGTGTATTTTGATCATATGAGTATGTACCTGACTTATTAAATAAGGACAGCAAATATGTGAGTTGTGCCCACTGCAAAAGTAAAAACATTAATCCTGGTGCCTGGAAATCTGGTATTGTAATTCACAGATACAAAAAGGAAAAACACTCTTGAAAGTCAGGAAGGGAATGGAATGATCTGTGAGATCACTTCTGGATTCAGTGAGATGAGGATTCACTACATTGTACACTGCATCCAGAGTATCTGGGTTGTGGCATTTGAGTGTGGAGGAATGATAGAGGAGGTGGCAGCCTGGGGAAAAATCAAGGAGAGGCTGGCATAATTAGCAAGGCAGAATGGGGATGTAAGGAAACAAGTTATGCAGAGCATACTTATGGTGACATCTCCTTTGAGGAAAGCTAGTAAAGTTCTGTGTATTGTCAGTACCAGTTCTGTAGTCCTCTTCAGTTCCTCTGGCTGAGGGTCACAGTTGCTGTCTGTGCCTGCATTCCCTCAGGGCCAGTGTGGGGCTGGGCAGCTCATAGGAGCTTGGGCTCCATGTCTCACCTCTTAAGTTCACCAGTAAGAGTGAGATCTGCTGCTCTGGTTGGGAGCCTCTGATGCTGAGTGAGGCTCTCTTTAAGCACGTGAGGAAAATCAGTGGGCAGGACCAGCTTGTACAAATCTTCCACAAATCAATTGGTTAAATGGGCTAGTTGCAACAAGCTGGGTGGAGGATGGTGCTTTTCCTCCCACATGAGGGTGGGAAGGAATTCAAAGTCAGAGATGTCAAAGGTAGAAGCACACTTAGCAGACACCTATTTGTTTAGTTGTTTTGATACTGATAGTTGCCTACTCTTTGCTACCGTATTACTACTTCTAATGCATTATCTGTGGGATGTTTGATGTATTTGTCTCGTGTCTCTGTACAGATGCATCATTATTAGATGTCAGACTAGTTGTCACCTGTGCTAAGCTGCAACCAAGATGGCTAAGTACAGACTTGTTCTCTTGAGACATGGGGAAGGAGCCTGGAACAAGGAGAATCGCTTTTGCAGCTGGGTGGACCAGAAGCTGAGCAGTGATGGGATAAAGGAAGCTCAGAACTGTGGCAAACACCTCAAAGCACTGGGCTTCGAGTTTGACCTCGTCTTCACCTCTGTACTCAGGCGCTCCATCCAGACTGCATGGCTCATCCTGGAAGAGATGGGCCAGGAGTGGGTCCCCATTCAGAGTTCCTGGCGACTGAATGAACGTCACTATGGTGCACTGATTGGTCTCAACAGAGCAGAAATGGCACTAAATCATGGGGAGGAGCAAGTGAAACTATGGAGGAGAAGCTATGATGTTACACCACCTCCCATAACTGAATCTCATCCTTACTATGAAGAAATCTACAATGATCGCCGGTATAAATGCAGTGATGTCTCTCAAGATAATCTCCCAAAGGCTGAAAGTCTAAAAGATGTGCTTGATAGACTCCTTCCCTATTGGAATGAAAAGATAGTGCCAGAACTGAAAAGTGGCAAAATGATCCTTATCTCTGCTCATGGTAACAGCAGCAGGGCATTGCTGAAGCATGTGGAAGGTAAGGGTCTTCCTTTTAGCCTTCCCTTCTTTTCCTTACTTAACTGTTTAGAGCTCTAAGTCTTGTTCTGTGGGATATATTACTTATCTTGGCTCTGTAACACTCAGTATCTGTGGTGTCCAATGAGAAAGTTAGAAGTTGGCTTATTTGAACAGGAATCAAACTGAGGGATGTTGAAGGGGGAGAGAATTAGGTTAATGTAGTTATGGAAAGAACCAGATGTTTTCCCCTTGTCCCTCACTGTTCATTTTAAACTACTGTATTCAAACTAACTTTGTGGTTTGTCTAGATGTGTAGTGATAGGGTGAGGGGTAATGATTTTGAGCTGGAAGAAGAAAATTAAATTGTTTAGTGTGAGGGTGGTGAGACACTAGAACAGGTTGCCCAGGGAAGTTGTGATGTCCCTCCCTGGAAGTGTTCAAGGCCAGGTTAGACAGGGCTTTGAGCAACATGGCCTGGTGGAAGGTGTCCCTGCCCATGCAGGGAGTTTGCAACTAGATGATCTTTAAGGTCCTCTCCAACCCAAACCATTCTATGATTCTATGAAACTCTTCAGGATCTAACTATTTTTGGATTTATTCAGCTGCTTTTTTTAAAAGGTTGAAGTAGTAATCTGCGTGTTAAACAGGCATTACTGTAACACAGCAGAATAAAGTGCTTGTTGTGGAAGGCATTCTTGGCTGTTACTGTGGAGGGTCACTTTTGAGGCTTCATTCCTGATAATTCTTCAAAACGCTGCTGAGAGCAGATACGAAAACTTATGGAAATAATGTATTATTTCCCAATATAGAAAATGCCTACCAATAGACAGCTAAGTTTGTGGCTTAGCATAAGATTGCTGACTTACTTGGGACCTGAAAAGGCTGTGATTTATTTTTGTAATTTCTATATTCTTTCTTCCCCTGCCTCTTTAGTGACATGTCTTCTAGTCTAGCTCATCCTAAACTGGAAGGTGGATTGTATTCATTTATTTGTCTGTGGCTAGAGTAGAACTTAGTGATTATACATGTATTAGTTCAGCCTACTAGAGGTTTAGTTGCAAGTAAGCACAAACTGGATTGTGTCAACTCCATTTTTTTTAGTTATAAAACTCTGGTGTGTGCCTGTAGCTCTGACCCAATTCTGCTGAGCACTTTTTCATTCAGGCATGCTGGAACAGTCAGGAGAGCTGATGCTTTAGCAGGAATCAGAAGATCAGGGAGTAAGCATGTACAGTGGATTCTGGAAAAATGGAGACTGTGATCTGCACACCAAAATTCAGCTTGGAGGAAGGTTGGTTCAGCCACTTACACCAATGTGGTCAGAGTGGTTATCCATGCTCAGAAATGATCAAGAATTACAAAGAAAGAAGGGGCAGGGGGATCTGCAGCCATGGTGTCTCCCTGATAACTGAACCTATTCCATGAACCCACATTACCCAAGCTCTGTGGGGTTGAAATGCTGACCACAGCTTCAGCAGAAACCTTGGGCCACTTTTGTGTAGGCATGCACCAAGACTAGAGCTGGCAGCATCTGTGACTGGTAGAAGTTACTTTAGAGTTAGTATGGCTGGATTCCTTGCTGCATTAAGATCAGAGGGAACAGTCAAAGTTAGAACAGCTGCAAAGCTTTTCTTTGGGAAAATTTGTTAGGTGTAACTCTGCAAGGGTTGCTTTCTCTACACCTAAGTAGAATAGAGCTGTCTCTCTTGTCTGTCCTACACTGTACCTTTTCCCTCCCTTTCACAGGGAAATGTGAGGAATTCTTGGCAGAGGATCTAGTTCTGTTGACTTAAGACTGCCTGTCAGCTACACCAACTCCCACACAGGAGCAACTGCCAG
This sequence comes from Chaetura pelagica, assembly GCF_000747805.2. Taxonomy (NCBI): domain Eukaryota; kingdom Metazoa; phylum Chordata; class Aves; order Apodiformes; family Apodidae; genus Chaetura; species Chaetura pelagica. The sequence goes on from NW_009954185.1 coordinate 613,945, forward strand.
ACACATGCTGGCTGTTCTGCCCTTTATGAAGTGGAGATTGCTGCAGAGCTGGCCTGAAGGGTTATATGAACCAGGGCTTTAAGACTCCTGTTATTGCAGCCCACTTTCCTTTATTTCAGAGCTCCAACCTGTATCTAGCTGGATCTAAGAGGTTAATTTTCTGCATTTCTCACTCTGTATCTCTGAAAGTATCTCTCCAGAAAGGCTGTGAGTTGTGAGCTGCTCTGGAGCCTTGCTGGAGTTGGACATGATTCAGCAGTGCTTAAAGTTTGTTAGTCTGCTGTATTTATAGCACTGACTGTGAGGTGGGCTTGGGTTTTGTGGATTTTTTTTGGACAAGCTTAGTGTGTCCTGCACTTCCGTGGAAATTTCTAGGCCCCTCTAAACTTAACTGGGGCCATGTTTTTTGACATTTAGTAAATTCCAAAATGAGACTCCAAATGCCTCAGGCACCAATCCTGCATGACTGCTTGGAATGCCTTAGTCATAGTAATAGCTTAATCCTGGAAGCTGTAGCTCAGAAACTTTAAATGGCAGTAAATATGAATGTTTTCATTCAGTTTGATCTGATGAAACAAATCTGATTGTTTTAGGGTGAAATCTAATGTCTTCTCCAAAAGACTTCAGAAGTTACTATTTCAAGGAGGTACTTTTTTTTTTTTTTAAACAGGTCTGCAGTTTTCTGAATGTTTTCCTTGTTACTCATAACTGGTAAAGAGCTTGAAATGTGGATCTGCTTTCCACTTGCACATAAAAATAACAGGATCATAGTAACATGAGTAACATGTTACATGTCAAAATAATGAGTAACAATGTCAGGCTAACAAGGCTTTGATTGTGGGATTGGATTTTGTTCTTGTTTTCTCAGTGCTCAGAGTGGACCTCATTAAGGTATATGAAATGTCTGTAGGACCTGTCAGGGTCTGCATGTGAGGCCTTAAAAAGTGAAACTCTAGTAGTCTTTTTTAAAACAGTATAAAATACAAACTGAACCATACTCTTGTATGCACTTGAGATCAGAAACAGTTTACTCTCCTATGCTGGTGGGCTGGGTGACATTTTTCCTAAAGGTTTCTATTGAAGATCTCACTGCTGTGAGCTACTGGTGTCAGTGGGGAGGCTGGGCTCTGTTCCTTCTAGCTAATACCTATGAATGTGATGAATGCCAGCAAGGACAAGTGTGGCTGGCTTTTGCAATCCTGTCAAAGATACAATGTTGTGATCAATTTTTTTGAGTCTTTGTAACTGAGTTTGTCCAGTCCTACCTATCCTGCCCCCTGGTATCGCAGCCTAATTCCAAGCTATGCAGAGTGATGGGGAATGGGTGTTGTGGTCAGTTCATCATAATTCTGCTGTGCCTTCTTCCTCACTCTTCCCCTGCTCCAACATGGGGTCCCTCTAATGGGAGACAGTCCTCTGTGAATTTCTCCAATGTGGGTCCTTCATGTGGGCTGCAGTTTTTCACAAACTGCTCCAGCATGGATCTCTTCTCTGGGGTGCAGTCTTTCATGAACAAGTGGCTCCAGCGTGGGAGGTCAAGTCCTGCCAGCAAACCTGCTCCAGCATGGGCTCCTCTCTCCCCAGGTCCACAGTTCCTGCCAGGAGCCTGCTTTAGCGTGGTCTTCTTGTGGGGTCACAGCATCTTCCAGGCATCCAGCTGCTCTGAAGTTGGGCCCTCTGTGGGCTGCAGGTGGTTATCTGCTCCACTGTGTACCTCCATAGGCTGCAGGTGGACCGCCTGCTTCACCATGATCTTCACCATGGGCTGCAGGGGAATCTCTGTTCTGGCACCTGGGGCATTTTTTCCACCTCCTTCTTCCCTGATCTTATCTGCAGGGTTGTTTCTCTCGCGTATTCTCACTCCTTTTTCCTGGCTGCTGCTGCACAGCAAGTTTGTTTTCTTTTTCCTCTACTTAGATGAGTTATCACAAGGTGCTACCATAGTCACTGGTGGGCTTGGCCTTGGCCAGCAGTTGGTCTGTCTTGGGGCTGGCTGGCATTGGCTGTCAGACATGGGGGAGACTTCTAGCAGCTTCTCACAGAAACTGCCCTTGTTGCCCTCTCTCTATCAAAACCTTGCCACTCAGGGTCTGCATGTGAGGCCTTAAAAAGTGAAACTCTAGTAGTCTTTTTTAAAACAGTATAAAATACAAACTGAACCATACTCTTGTATGCACTTGAGATCAGAAACAGTTTGCTCTCCTATGCTGGTGGGCTGGGTGACATTTTTCCTAAAGGTTTCTATTGAAGATCTCAGTGCTGTGAGCTACTGGTGTCAGTGGGGAGGCTGGGCTCTGTTCCTTCTAGCTAATACCTATGAATGTGATGAATGCCAGCAAGGACAAGTGTGGCTGGCTTTTGCAATCCTGTCAAAGATACAATGTTGTGATCAATTTTTTTGAGTCTTTGTAACTGAGTTTGTCCAGTCCTACCTATCCTGCCCCCTGGTATCGCAGCCTAATTCCAAGCTATGCAGAGTGATGGGGAATGGGTGTTGTGGTCAGTTCATCATAATTCTGCTGTGCCTTCTTCCTCACTCTTCCCCTGCTCCAACATGGGGTCCCTCTAATGGGAGACAGTCCTCTGTGAATTTCTCCAATGTGGGTCCTTCATGTGGGCTGCAGTTTTTCACAAACTGCTCCAGCATGGATCTCTTCTCTGGGGTGCAGTCTTTCATGAACAGGTGGCTCCAGCGTGGGAGGTCAAGTCCTGCCAGCAAACCTGCTCCAGCATGGGCTCCTCTCTCCCCAGGTCCACAGTTTCTGCCAGGAGCCTGCTTTAGCGTGGTCTTCTTGTGGGGTCACAGCATCTTCCAGGCATCCAGCTGCTCTGAAGTTGGGCCCTCTGTGGGCTGCAGGTGGTTATCTGCTCCACTGTGTACCTCCATAGGCTGCAGGTGGACCGCCTGCTTCACCATGATCTTCACCATGGGCTGCAGGGGAATCTCTGTTCTGGCACCTGGGGCATTTTTTCCACCTCCTTCTTCCCTGATCTTATCTGCAGGGTTGTTTCTCTCGCGTATTCTCACTCCTTTTTCCTGGCTGCTGCTGCACAGCAAGTTTGTTTTCTTTTTCCTCTACTTAGATGAGTTATCACAAGGTGCTACCATAGTCACTGGTGGGCTTGGCCTTGGCCAGCAGTTGGTCTGTCTTGGGGCTGGCTGGCATTGGCTGTCAGACATGGGGGAGACTTCTAGCAGCTTCTCACAGAAACTGCCCTTGTTGCCCTCTCTCTATCAAAACCTTGCCACACAAACCCAATACAGGTATAGAAACTATTGCACATGTAGGGGTGAAACAAAGGTACATAATATGCTGTAGCCATGGTTGTAGCCTACCCATCTTCTTCCTTCTTTCCTTAAAATCTGCAGTGAGCTAACATTCTGTAAAGATTATTAGCCAGATTCTAACACTGTGCCTGCTTCCCTTCTCTACCCTACTAAAGCTAGGTTATCTGCCAGCCAGCAGGGAAGGCAGATTCTAGCCCTTAATGTTTGACTTACTAGGCTAAAGCTTAATTTTTTTTCATTAAGTTTGTGGGAAAGATGCTATGACCTGACTTACATGTCAGTTATAAAGCAGCAGTTCTAGAACAAGGCTGTTTGTTGTGGCTGAATGTATGCATGTGGTCATGTGTGTTTTGTTGGATGAGTCATCTGACCTCAAATGTAGTTGACCTGTAGATGAGGGGTGTAGCTGTTCTCAATACCTGTTGTGTTATTTGTGTTGCTCTACCATAAGAATAGAAGGAAGGAACTTGGTAAGAACAGGTGAGAGGGAGGGAGAAGCTGAGCCAGCCCTTGAAGGTGTTGGTTATAGGTGCTCAAAATAAGCCCAAGGGGGTTTGCCTCTGTAGGACTTTACAGGGTGCAAGTATTTCAAAGCACTTGATGAGTTACCAGGAAAAAGTGAATTCTTAAGCTTTCACAGAGATAGCACTGATCTGTGTTTGATCACCCAGTTCAGTTAAATGGAACATAAGTGATCTGGGAAAGAATTTGGAATGTGATTTTGAAAGATCTTTTTTTGTAATAGGTGCTGTACCAAATTCTTACAATGTTCATGTACCAAACTGCTTCCTGCTACACAGCTGCTCTTGAACAATATTTAGCAGATGCTCATGAGAGAAAACATGGGAGATGTCCAGCTGAGGAATTCCATTGCCCAGTCAGCGTTTTATCTGCAGTACTTCCATAATGTCTGTGGGTTTTCATGGCTGTAAGTAGGTAGGACCTTAGTTTTAAATGTTCTTGGGGAAAGACTGCTTCCAGCAACATAGTATCCTTCAGCAGTGCTTAGACCCAGGCTTTACTATTTTACAGGAGGGAAGAATGTTTCTTCTTTTATGATCTTATTTCCCATTGCACCTTGTAGTCAGTAGTTGAAGCCTTGCCATGGTTGCTCCCTTCTACCCTGTGAGATGGGGTGGGGTTGACTCAGGCCAGCTCAGATGAAGTGCAAGTAAAGGTCACTTGGCTATAGTTACAGGTCATGAAGTAACTGGATAGCAGTTAGTTCATGCTTGCAATGGCCAAAGTGTAAGATGTGATCTCTTTAATGTCCTCCTAGCCTACTGAGTGGGGAGTTTTCTGTGTGCATTTTGTCTGCAACTGAAGAGCTTGTGTGACAAGCCTTATCAGCTTCTTGCTTCTTAAAGAACATAAATTATTTATTTCAGTACTGTTACTGTATTTGTATAGCAACAGGACACTATTGTTTCTTTAGGATTTTTGTCAGACTTCAACTTGCATTTCCAGCCATCTGGCTGTGAGGCAACACTTGTGTTTGAAGAAGAAACAGGAGGAGAAAGCCAACATGCTTGTTACAGCTTGTTTATCCTTCACTATGCTGTTTTGCTTTGTAAATCAACACTAGCTGACATTGGTGTGGTCACTTTGTGTTCTGTAAGAAAAGCAAAATACATTTCTGAGTCCATGTAGCCACAGCTAGTTTTGTTTAATCCATCTTTAGAGGAAACTTTCAAATATCCTGGCTCCTGACCACATTATGTGGTTTGCCTAAATTCTGCATGACATCATCTGCTTTGTGTATATCTGAATAGTTTAGTCTGGGAGCTTGAAGTTGAGAGGTGGGCAGAACACTTCCTGGGGCCAGGTGCTCTATGGGTACATGGTGATGTGTATGTTGTTAAAATCAAATATGTTTAAGGATCCTTGAAATAAGTGCTCAGGCAGCTTGGCTGCTTGTTTAATGAACCAAAGTCCTTGAACAGTGCTTTTGCCTTCTAAATGGATTGAATGTTTTCCCCATTGATTTCAGTGGTTTAAAAATTTTAGATGCTCCTTGAGTGCTTTTCTGTAGGTCTGTGAATCTGCTGCCTACAACAGGTGGTTTATTTAATCCCTTGTATATAGGGATTACTTAAACTGGCAGAGTATGACTGTTTTTGTTTTTTGTTTTGTTTTTGTTTTTAATGGACTGGTGGCTCAATGTGTATCAAGGTGTAAGATTCTTACAAAACTTTTTCTCTTGATCCATGCCTTTCTGAAACTTAGGCCTAATCTACAGCTGAACTGAGTGGCTTAGCATAATCAAAACAAGAACTGGTTATTGCAGAAGTTGCGTGCTTGTGTAGTCTCTGGACAGGGGCATAAAATTGTTCTCATCTCATTATTAGTTCTGTTTTTTTTCCTGACCTGTTGTTATCCCACCATTGTCAAGTGCCTTCACTTTGTGGCTTTGCCTGTTACTACCTTGGCTCTGCTTTTCTAATTAATGTGAAAATCACTGGTAAATTTGCACTCATGGGTTCTGAGAACGCTCTGTTTTTTCAGCTGCTCAAGAGGATGTTTTCTTCGTGCAGCTTGGTTTAGTTTGTATGGTGTCGTCATTTTAGAAGCTTGTGTGTATTTTCTAAGCATGAATTACTCAAAGCTGTCCTGCTTTACAACAGCCGGCTGCTGCTGTGACCTCAGTGCTTCTAAAAAGGGGAGAAAAAAGAAATATTAACATTCCCAATGACACTAGCTTTCTTTATTCCTCAAAACTTTTCAGGCAAATGTTTTTGCAGTCACTGTTTCTTATGCAACTACTTAGACCTTGAGTGGAAATGTACTAGGAGGTTTGGTCTCAAAAATTTTGGATACTTTGGAGTCTTCTGTGTTTGATATAAAATAACCAGCAACTTGATTTATACTAGATCCCCAGAATACTTTAATCACAGCTGCATAAAATTTTCTCCCTGGATACATGTTATTGTAGTAAAGTGGAAAAATACAGGAAAAAAGTTGTATCAGTTGACTTTCTCCCCTCTTTTCTTCGCTCCCTCATTTGAAAGTGGAAATTAAAATTTTGCATTTAGTAATTCTGAGAATAGTACTGCAAGCAAGATGCTATAAACTTTATTTTGAAACATCAGTGTGGGCAGTGGTCCTTATGTGATAAGAATTAGGTTAGACATTAGAAATAAATTCTTTACTGTCAGGGTGGTGAGACACTGGAACAGGTTGCCCAGGGAAGTTGTGGATGCCCCCTCCTTGGAGACGTTCAGGGCCAGGTTGGATGGGGCTCTGAGCAACCTGGTCTAGTGGAAGGTGTCCCTGCCCTTACAGGGGAGTTGGAACTAGATGATCTTCTAGGTCCCTTCCAACCTAACCCATTCTGTGATTCTGTAATTAAATGCTGATTTTTAAGACAGCTTGTCTGAGAAGCTTTGCATACAAGAGCAAAATGAACATTGGTATTCTGCCTTTTTAAGAGGCTGTTTGTATTGGTTCCTTAAAGGCTATTTCATGTCATATGGGCTTTATCCTCTTTTATGCTGCATGAGTTTGGAAGATAATGGAGGAGAACCTGTTGTTCTCAATGTCCTGTATTAAAAGAAAGGCATAGTCTCCAGTGTAATTACTTCCTGATTATTTCATGTGTAGACTGAAAAATGAAGAAACTGTCTTCACTTTATTGGGAATTGTCTTCAGCTGTTCTGAAGCACTAAACAAGGTGTGGTCTAGCTGGGAACTGACCCTTGAGTATTCATGGAGGCTTAAACATGTCCTTGTCTGTTTAAAGCTATATAATCTCAAAAATCAGGCTAAACTAGATACAATTAGAAAGCTGTTCACTAGGTGTAACTGTTTTGTTTTATTTTGTCAGGCATCTCTGATGAGGACATCATCAATGTCACACTCCCCACTGGTGTGCCCATACTACTTGAACTTGATGAGGATCTGCACCCTCTGGGCCCTCACCAGTTTCTGGGTGATCAAGAAGCCATCCAAGCTGCCATCAAAAAAGTGGAAGATCAAGGGAAAGTAAAATCTGCTGAAAAGTAAAATCCCACTGATGAACACAGCTGTTTTCAAAGTGTTATAATAGGTGATTTATGTATGACTGCTAGGTTGCACTGTGTAAAAATCTCAGTTTCAAGCACTAAATAAATGGGAGGGACAATTGCTGAGTCTCAGGTAGGTAGATTAACCCTCTGCCTTTCAAAAACTGGAATTTAGATCTCAGCTTGAGGTTATGGATACTGAAAAAAGAAATAGAGATCATTCAGGTAATGAAAAATTTCAGGGTGGTGTGCCCCAGATCTGGGGTTGAGTATTGCCCAGTACAGAATTAAGATATGTTATTAGTGTCTACCAGTGATCAGTCCTCATCTGTTAAGAGGAAAAGCATTAGCTTACTGGACTAGTTAAGCTCAAGTTGTTGTAGGCACTAAAACTTTCTCTCTAATAAGACCACACCAAGTAACAGAATTACCTAGTATGATTCTTCAGTGTTAACACAATGACAGTTTGTTCTGGATGGGGTCTCTTTGGTCTTTCAAAACATAGCTGTACAACTCTTTGCCTTTTTTATTTTGAATCTTCCAAGGCCAGTTCATGGTCCAGAGGAGAATTTTATAAGAGATGTCCAGACCAATATAGTTACCATAATTGTATTTTGCTACACTATATTCCAGTTTTTTAAGGAATCTAGAAGGAATCCCTTTCCCTCCACCATGTTTGCAAAGCCTAGCATGACTGCAATTTGCTGACTTACAATAATATGATTTAGTTCAGACTTCAGTCCACAAACTAAGCACAAAAATTTCCTTCTCAGTGTTTGAATTATCACATAGTTCTTAGTGAGTGATCTGAATAACTTTGAAACACTTATGTAGCATGTACTAGAGGTTTGATCATCTCTTAGTCAAGCTGTTAGAATAATTCCTGTTTATGTTAGTAAAACTGGATATAGAAAAACCCCCCACTCTTAAGCTTTCCTGAGTTGCAAAGATCTTTGAGATAAACATGTTCCACAGTAAAATTACTGTGATGTTCTCTGTATCAATTTCTCTGGAGGGCTGAGAGTGATGTATAAGGCATATAAAATGTGTTACTGGCTGCAGCTCATTCAGCCATTATGCTTGTAGAGAAGGATATTCTGCCATGCCTGACAGTGTTTTCCTCTAAAACTGTCTTCACAATCATAGCTTGATTC
>NW_009954185.1:622542-645417 GCF_000747805.2 Chaetura pelagica
GCTGAGCGTGGCATTGCTGTTGAAATTGGCTCTAAATTCAAACAGTTCACACTGTGGTTGGGTGTAGTGTAGCTTGTATGGCAGTTTGATGCTCTCTTTATGTACATGAGCATTAGGATAATTCCTCCTTTGAAGTCTTGCTCTAATCTTACTTGCAAAGATGAATATGTTACTTAAATTTAGATCAGGCCTAGTGTTTCAACACCTGAGCATCTGGATTCTGACCTCAGGTACAAACATGCATGTCGCTTGGGTATGTACTGTTTGAACTTAATGCCTTCTCAGCATGGCCAGCTAAAAATCTCTGAAGATAAGCTGATGAGAATTCCCTTGGTATGATGATAGTACAGACTTTGAAAATCATAGAATAGCTGTGTCTTTACAGTGAGCAGCTCTGTAGCTTATTTCCTAAGTGTGAGAGGCTGTTTTTTTTTTCCCTTTGAGGAGAGCAGTGTGACAGGATGGTGTGTCTCTGGCAGGCTCTCTGCTATATGGAGGTAGACTTCCCAGGTCTGATGCCAGCTCACATTGGTGTAGCACATACTCTGTAAGATCTCTTGCTAGATGGTAGTTTCTCTTGCATGAATGATGCTTGGGCTTCCTTTGGTTTTGTTTTTTGTGGCCCTTGCATTAGGAACAAAGTTATGTGTTTCCCTTTTAATCATAAAGCTGGTAGGTTTCCTCTGGCTTTGTACAAGCAAGGAGATTTCAGTGTGTTTTCTCTGAAGTACTACTAGCAGCTTCCCAGATATTCTTACTTGGCACTGATTTATTCTCTTCTGGGTTTTTAGTTTTCTGTTCATAGAGTAACTCTGAATCTTAGTTGATACTTTACAAGTCAGTGTTACAGAATTATGTTGTTGATCAGCAGATGTTCATCTGTCAGTGCCCTCAGAAGGTACTCAAGTGGTTAGATTCTTTCCCAAACATTCAATAATGTGTCAAGTTCCAGTATCAAGTAAAAGTCACTATAGACTTGTTCAGAAGGCAAGCAGAGCCACCTGATGTCGGTGGGAACTGCAGGCATCCAGATGTGTGGGCTTACAGGCCTTGGCTCTCAGGTATTGTAAGGTAGAACTGCTTTAGGACTTGAGATGCAACTGGAATATATTTGGAAATCAACCCGGCTGAACTGGGGTATGTTCTCTCCTTCCCTTCTCTTAGAGAATTCATTATTTCTTTTGGGGATAGAGTAGGAAATGGAAAGGTGGATGAGTGAATATAGAAAGCATTAATATTTCTTCTTGCAGCTGAATGGATGAAATTGACTAAAACCAGCATTTCGAAGAGTCATGGGCAGTTAAGAAAAGAACAACAGTGTGATGTTTTCAGATGGCACTTTCTACAGTGCTGCTTGAGATATGAATAGTGACAGTGTGGTGGGAAGTTTGACTTCACCCGCTTTCCTTGTGACTACAAAGCAATGACAGGATGTTATGTGCACATCTGGCAGCAATACCACCTCACAAGAGTGTCACATGGAACCAGCTGGGGATTTTGTTGTGCTCTTTGAGATTATTTTATCACTTTGCAGTGTTTTTTTTTTTTCTGAACAGGCTTTGAATTAGATTTCCAATTTGATACAATGTGTATATTGAAGAACAGAAAACAATTTCCATCAACAGTGGCAGAAGGATACCTGGTGTTTAGGGATAGCTAGGTGAGAGGGAGAAATTACAGTCTTGCTGGTGGCTTTAGAGATCAGTGGTAGGAAAACATTTTCCTCACGTTTTATTCAATATGCCTCAAAATTCTATAGGGTAACCTGTGTTTCTACATTTGACATTATGGATGTGGTTAATTTTGTTTGTTTAAGCATTTTTTTACTTGTGGTTCAGTACCAGTAATAGCTCTAGAAACCTTTTGAAAACCTTTGTAAATATGGTGGAGCTAGCAAGTTCTTTGTAACTCAATAAATTCACCTGAAATAGAATTTAGCTTTGCTTCAGTTTTTCTTCCTTCTATTCCCTTCCCCTTGTTTCCTTTCCAGGGCTGATAAATAAAATTGTGATATTCAGGGTCCCAGAACTCATCAAACAGTCATTGATCACGTATCATACAGTCAGTTGGGTTAAAATAGTGTTAGAGCAAACACTGCCTTATATTTACATGTAAAGAAGTTGGACTGGAAGAGAATACATACCTGTTGAAACTATGGGGTTATTTGCATAAGAACAACAGATGAAACAGTTCCAAAACAATAGAGATGAACAAATATTCTACAGTTTCCTATGCTTGCCTTTCTTTTAAAAAGAAGCATCACTTTTTGATGGTGTGTTTAAAATTGTAGCTTCTGGAGACAAAACCAGCTCCTTCACTCTCCAAAGTACTCCGGTGTCAAGCAGAGTTTGACTCAAGTGACAAGTGCGAGGAGCTGCAGGCCTGCTGAGGGCTGTTACGTGCTATTGATCTTAACACAGAAGGCTTTGGATTATGGGATAATGGGAAGCAGTATGAAGATCCTAAAAAAATTGAACATTCAGGTGGAAATTGGGAAGACACAATTCTGTTAAACTCAGTTTCTTTAGTAGTCTTTTAAAGTTAGTCTTCTGATCGTGTGGTGAGTGGGGAATGGAGCAGATCTTTCTGAGCCATTTGTCTACTGATTATTTTGCAGTTAAGGTGGGAGTGCTGCCAGCCAATTCAAAGTTGTATTGGTATTTTAAGGTGTACTGCCCTCACCCTTTCCTCCAATCACCTTTTGTGCTTTGTCTTGGCTAAATTTTGCCTTAGTTATACCTCAGACTCTTCCTGAGTCATGTCCACTGTTTTTTATGTGTTGGGAAAAGACCATCTGAAGACTGGCATGGTTGAGTCCTCTGTATTTTTATTATTTTTATATATTTTTTTTAATTTTTTTTTTTTTTTAGGAAAGGTTAGAGTGCCAGGGAGTTTGCTATGGTCAACTTGCTCTGCACAGCCTGAGGAAAAACTTACTATCTCTACCTACTCACATTTTCAAAATTTATACTGTGCTTTTTTTTATTTTAGGAAAATGTTTAGTCTATGGTATTGATAGAAAGTGTCTAAGTGCCAGTTGAATACCAAACCAATCCTGCTCTACCTCCACAAGTTTGCAGTCACTATTTCAGAATCTTCAGGTCTCAAAGTTCATAATAAATGGCACTTGCATCATCTGTCTTTGCTGGCCTTAAACTCCCTGCAGCCTTAAACTCTCATGGACAGTGAAGAAAGCAGTTCTAATAACTCTACTGCTCAAGAAAGCTCAGAGCTATGGTGTGAAGACTCTTAGCAGTTCAAGTGGAGACTACAGAAAGGTTTGGAGAGAAGGAGCCGCCCTTTGAGAGCCATGCCAAAGAGGTGTTGCTGCCTCATCCTTGTGTTGTTGTGGTCAAAGGTTCTGGGGAACAAAAGGGGGAAAAAAATACAGAGGGGAACTTGGTTGGCTTTAGCACTTGCACAGAGGGCAGTGGGGCTAGGACAGGTCACTCTTCCCTCCTACTGCTTCATTAGCTTGTTAGTCAGCTCCAGGCTTTCTCTGGGTTATTCTAGCAGAATTCAGCAGTTGTGTTGTGTCCGAGCTCTACAGAAGGGAAAGTGGAAGATCATTACTGTTCTTGTTCTTTGTTGCTCTTCACATTATTCTGATGGAGCAGGAGAGGGCAGCAGGTACCACTATATGGATGTTGCTGTGCTGTGAAGTTAAGCTCAGTGCAGTAAAGTGGCCTGAGGTTGACTTCTGATTACTGTTTTTGAAAGGAGGGAGCATTGTTCCACAGCTCGCTCAGAGGTGGTAGCATAACTGCTGCAATTACCCAGTTTTGGTTGCTGTTGGCCTCAGAGGAGCCAAGCTGTATTTTGCAGCCATCTTCCAGGTTGGTAATTTCTAGCTTATTGGCACATGCAGCACAACTGAGTATCACAGAGGACTCTGATGCTGCTGGAGCTTTTTAACAGAAGTGTCTTTTTCAATTCAAGAGCCTTTCCTCCTTGTTCCTGCTGCTAACCTAGCAGCAGTGCTGGAAAGCAGGAATGTGCATTTGCTATTAACTCTGTGATCTAAATGGGGTATGCTTTGCTGAGGAGTTGGAACTACCTAGAGAATCTGACATTCCTGACAGGTGCATGTCAGGATCCCAGTATCTCCTGTGTACTATCATTAAAGCTAAGTTAGTTCTGTAGTTCAGATCTGTGGCATTCCAGCTGTGTCTGAACTCTGCTGATGGTGCTTTGCAGGACTTGTACAGAAGACAGTGGTACTGGCTGGGCTAGGAGTGAGCTAAGACAGCATAAAGATCCATAACTAATCCCTAAAGACAAAGCAATAACTCTTACACAGATTGCAGCTGTAGATGGACTTGCAGAAATGCAAATGGACACCAGGTGGAGGAAGTGCACTGTGGTAAGTATGCGTGGGGAAACCGCAACAATTTTACACTCCTATGTATGTATAAGGATAAGGTGTTGTCAACCTCTCCTGAAAGGCAGTATGTTTTATCTGTGCCAGCATGGACCCTGTAGCTCAACAAATGGTGCAGAGGTGACCTAGGTCATTCATACAGCTGGCATTTAGTCCTCTATTTGTTTTGCCTTAGCAGCTTCACTAGACTAGATCAATTCAATAGGAGCAAAACTGGCTGTTTGCAGACAGATATTTAGATGTAATAAAAAACCCCAAAAGCTCCCAATCTGGGTTAGTGATAGCATGTCAAAACCCATCAGGACAGGTAGGGGGAAGTCAGTGTTGCATGAGAAGAGGAACTCTGTTAAGTAGATGCCAAATAAATTAAACAAACCAAAAATTAGAAGATGCTTTGGAATCAGATTTCAGATACTCTTGTATGAATTTTTTCAAAAGACTGTTTGTTCTTCTCCCTTCCCTATCAGAAGTTGTGGAAATTTGTAAGGGTTTTATATGCTTTTATGTTGAGCTCTAAGGTAGGCAGTCCAGACCCTTACACATATCTTGAGAATATTGACTGATGTGACTTATCCAAGTAGAATGAGTCTGTATGTACAGCTGATAAAAAAAGACCTCAGGGAAGTAAATTCCCAGTTTTGTACTGAAAGCTGCAATATCACTGCCTTCCCTAACCTGTTAGGTTGAAAAATGCTTGTTTAGTGATGTAAAACTTACAAACTTTGTTTTTGCACTTGCTGGGTGCTTCAACCCATGTCTGTAAAGGAGTGGGTTTAAGTACATGTATGCACACAAATTTTGATTTTATGGAGTGTTGTGGGAATTGATACTCAATTTTTGTCAAGCAACCACAAAGCAGAATAAACTTTCACAGTTCTCTTTTTTCCCCAGATGAAAATCTTAGGAGACCTACTGAAATAAAATATTTATTTCAATACTCGAAATCTTGTGCTCTGTGCTTTCTCTTCCTGTGGTTGGCTCCAGTGATTTCCACAGCCAGCAGCTAGGAATATCTTCCATACATTTGTAAACCCTTCACACAGGCTGCTGGTAAGAGATTTTTTAGAAGATCTGAGAAGTATTATTTCATCACCTGATCTCAGTATGGGGTATAACTGACATACCTACACAGTGATTATTAGTAATATAAGGTCCAGTGTTCCTCTTTATTTAAAACCTGCATGACTTCTTTTATTGACAGGGAAACTTTGTTTCTCAGAGTCCCTGCTATGATTTCATAATTCTAATTCTCTGTGATGCCAGGCTGGGCTTGATCTGATCCTGATCATGTGCTGATTCAGGTAGTAGATGAGCTACATTTTAATATCAAGTAACATGCATTGGCAATATCAGATGTAATCAGAGACATATGCAAATACTGATTACAAACATGCATGGTTATTTTCATGCATATATAGATGGAGGAATTGTTTTTTTTCTCTAACCTTTTCAAAAAAGTTGTAACTATTTTATATTACTATCAGTCCTGTACTCGGAATGTCCTTCTTCATGTCATAGTGTTAAATATATGACAGGTTAGCATACAAGTCTGAATTTCTTGTTCTAAAGTGCTGTATGTAAAGTAGAAAGTGACATCACTGCATGAACACTTCTGATCTAGAATCTTGGTTAATTTTGCTCAAATTTGGAATGTGCCTATAAAATGCAAACATGTAATGGTAGCAAAGTTTGTATTTTTAGATGAAGAAAACTACAGATGTATTTTGCACTTGATGTCGAATAGAGTTTCTGTTTAATAGAATTGAAATTTCAGGCACATCAAATATCCTTTTAATTTTTTACCAAAGCACCAAAATATATAATTCTGAGGTTTGAGTCTAGGCTTTCAGTACTTCATTCAAAGTTAGGAGCTGTGGACTGCCATTTTGCCATAGGCACCCCATCGCAGGCAGGTCACTCATTTTTCCTACATGTGAAACAGGGACCTCAGAACTTTTTTGCCTTATATGGCTGTGCCACTTTCATTCAGAGCTAAGATGGTCCAAGGTATGACAGGAGGACTTGTTCAGTAGGATGTGGATGGTCTAGCATAGGGTTTGCTCCAACAATGCGTCTCTTATTTCAGGGCCTAAATGTGAATGAATCTCCTTTGGAAAAGTCTTTGTGCACTTCTGAGAGCACTTGTCTACATGTGTTTAGGAATATCAGTGTTAGGATTAAAAAAACAAGTAAGGCTGAGAACTTAAAAGTTTGAAGCAGAAGTCTTGCCACTTCCATGGCTAAGCAGATGGGCCTGCCAGCATCCCTTTCCTTTATGACACTTCACAAATGTGTTGGTAAAATCAAAACTTTGTTAACACTTAGGGGTTTTTAGGCATATGCTTGAGCTGCCAATCCCTGATGGGAGGAGTACTGTTGCCATTCTTTTTCCTCTCAGGTGTGTTGAGCTAGCAATCTTTCTTGAGCAGACAAGTCTGGATGAAGGCTATGGAAACAGTACTGAATCCTGTGCTGAAGGTCAGGTAAACAATGTCCACTGCTCAGGTTCTGAGTCTGGATTCTAACATGGCTTTAAGAAATTCCAGAAAGTCCCACTGATTCCTGTGATAGGTATGTCAAGATGCTTTGAAATGACCAAGCCTCAGAAAGACTTGGAACAAAACCAATAAAAATCCCCTAATAACTAATTATCCTGTAAATCCATTGTATGTATATATATAGTACCTCCTGTTATGGCTAGTCTTCTGCTTTTAACAAACTCTAATCTGAAATTTGATGTCCCGGGATTAGGCATACAACATGCAGGCTCTCCCTGTGGTGCAAATTTGCAGGAAGGCAAACTGGGTAGCAGTGGAAATCACTGTATAAGCTTCATTCTAAGTTTAAGGGAACCATTTTGTGTGTTAATATAGTAACAAAAAGTATTACCACTTTGTGCTTGATAATATTTAATAAATCAGTAGTATTTATTGAAGTACTGTATTTCCAATCTTCTAGTTCCTTATTTACCTTCTCTGCCCTTCCCCTCTGCTACCTGAGAACTTAAATTCCAGAGGAGCCTAGATTTTTGGTGTTCTCTCAGCTTGGAAAGCATTAATCAGATTTGGTCAGAATCCACCTGAAATACTGACATCTTTGTTCAGAACAGAACACAAATGAAAAAACAGCGGCAAGTGCCAAAACCATTTCCATAGACAGTTGCTGTTTACTCATTGAAGGAACAAATGTCAGTTGGTGGAAAAACTCATGTGGTCCTTCATGTTTATTTCAGAAGAGTCATCACCTGGCTCTCTGTGTTCTCTTTAGCTACTGTGTTTCTTGCATCTTTCCAGGCTTGTGGTTCTTCTCCATCCCTTAACATGGCCCTGCCCTAAACTATATCCAACCACATAGTACCTTCTCCAGCAGCACACCTCCATGACACCTTCCTCAACAGCGTGCCCTATTCATTTCAGAGCTGCTTCTAAGAGGTGCTTAGATGGGAGGAGACAGGATTGAGTGTGGAATAGGTCTGAGAGGGAAATTTCTCCAAAAAAGCATCAGAAATGCTGTGCCAAAGTAAGGATTTCCAGCTGGATCATGTTTTATATTTTACAGTCCTGTCTGTGTTCCTGTGCTGCACAGGGGAAAATAAGAATTTTTATATTTTAACTAGAAAAAGCCACCCACTTGAGAGAAGCATTAAGTGAGTCATTTTCCTTGTAATAGTTTCTCTCTACTTGTTTTGTTCTTTCTGTTATTCCAGTGAAGCTCTCTCTCCCACAAGCGGCTGCTCATGTGCAGTAGTTTTTCATAGTTGGTGGCAGAAGTACTGGCATAGTGGAACCAACTGGCTGTAGTAGGAGGTGCTGTGACATGATGGGCTGTTGCTGTGTGTTTTCTTGTGCATGGGCTCAGCAGTGCTACAGGAGAAATTATTTTTTTTTACTGCTGTGGCTTGCCAGAGTCTTCAGTTTGTACCTCCACTGCTGTTGGTAAGATTTGTGGTTGTTCATCACCTCATGGATCAGGTCTTTTTTTACTGATGACCCTTAAGAAAGCATCATACTGACTTAAAGGTACCACTTGGTTTTAATTCCTTTGGGGTCCAAAGGTAGTCTACCAGGAAAGAAGAAAAACAGTTTGAGTTAACAAAGGAAAAAATGAATTACAGAAATATCATGAGAGCTACATTGAGATATTCCTGTCCTCCCAAAAGGGTAAGCTAAGGACTCTCAAAACACTGCAATCTATTTTTCAGTTTTATATAGCTTTGCATTTGCTCTTCATGGAGATGAGAAAAAAAAAGACTTCACAAAGTCTGGTTGTTTAGTCTTGGTTCAAAAGGTGCTTAATATGTTTGCCTCCAATGTTCCTCTTTTCAAGTGTTACACACAACAATTTCCACTATACTCAGCATTTCTGAAAAAAAAACAGGCCACTTGAGGAGTTGTCCAACTGGATGCAGAGAGTGTGAATACGTGATGTTGTGCAGTTCTGAGACACCGTGGGGAGGAAGGATGAGGTGAGGAAGTGCCTTGGTCATGCAGCTCCAGTTGCTAGACAAGTGCTTAGTGTTTAATGTGTCCACTGATCACAACAGAACTCCCAATTGAAAACACAACAGTGGATCTAGCTCTTTGCACTTCTGTTTTGGCTGTGTTCACCTTGATTCTTATAACCTGGGATCCTGATCCTTACTTTCCTTGCAGTGAATGCTGAAAATCCCACTGACTGCAGAGGCAGAGAACAATGCTCTTCACAGACTTCTTACCCTGGCTGCAGAAATAAAGCAGCAGACTTTGAAAAGTAACTTTGATATCTTGTCAGCATGTTTCTTTCTAGATTCCTGGGAGGGCCTGTAAAGACAGCAGCCTTGATGGACTGACAGGAAGAGGACTAGACATTGCAAAGCATGAATAATCCTAAATTCTAGCCTGGTCGTTTGCCTAGTTGAGCTCTGAGTGATAAAATGAGGTTTCTGAGAAAGCTTGAGCTTTCTGCTCTACCTTCTGTTTACAATAGCTTTGTGCATTTTGGTTTTGCTTGTGCTTAAAAGCTTCATTTATTGTTAAAATGGAGTTCCCTGTCCCTTCACCCACACGTATGTGTACCCAGCACTGTGACTGTTTGCTTTTTGTGAGGGCCCATGCCACCCTGGAATCATACCAGCAGCTACACAGACATTACCCACACCCAGTATGTCTGCAGACACACTCCTACTCGGAGTAAGAAAAAGAGGTATTTTATGGGCCCCTGTAAATGAACGGATTGTACAAGAATCAGCTTCATCCTCTACTGAGCAGGGCAGGAGAGTGGAGAGAGCCGATGTTCGTGTTTCCCACCTGTGCTATCAAAACCAGTGTCTCCCCATTGCAGCAGCATGGGCCCCAGTTTTGGCAGTAGAGGTCCTTGTAGACAGTCCCCTCCCATTGCTTGCAGCACTCTGTCATGGAGCACTGTTTGTTAGTGTCTTCATAATCTGTGGGCAGTGACAGTCTCCAGGAGGTGATCTTCTGAGGTAGGATTGACAGGATGCAATTTTCTGCCCCTAGGAGCTGGAGAACCCAGGAGCCATGAGGAAGAAATCCATAGATATTTATGGTATTTGTCCCCCCTCTTGTTCTTACTACAGGAACTGCCATAAGCATTTACAATGTAAAAACTGTAGAGAGAGTAAAGCTCAGAGGTCTTCAGTGGCAATTTACATTGCATTGGTAGAATCATGCTGTAGGTGCCAGCCAGTGTCTTTTCATTCATACAAGGGCACGAATGCCCAAAACGAGCCCACAAGAGGCCGGTCTGACCACTTCCAGCTCTGCAACAGGCATGAAGACCATTCTCACCAGTCTTTGTAATACTGTTGCAAATGGCCAGGGACTTTTTAAAGTTAGGTTTAAATTACCATGATACAAAGTTTCCTCTGGAGAAAGAGTTTCTGCCTGTTGTGATGCAGCACTTCATGGTCCTGGTGATTCTGTTTTCTTTACCGGGGGGACAGCTGGGACAGGCTTTACTTCACCTCCTTGTACATGTCTGCAGTATAAATATCACCACTTGAGCAAGGTTCTCCTTTTATTGACAAGAGAGTAACAGGCTTTTTTGGGATGTGAGTCACCAGGCTTAGTTTAGACATTTGTTTTAGGTGAGATTGATGGTGGCTTCCCACTGTTTGCTTCTCTCCAGTGACTCAGAGAGCTCTGATGTGACTAGATCTGATTTAGCCTGTGTTGTACAGAAGCCTGTAAGCACAGAGGCCTGATCAGGCCTGGTTTCTTAGCTGCAGAGTTATTTTGATAGATACTACCCATAACATCTAAACAAAACAGCAAGTGGGTATGTTTATGCTGGATTTTGCTGTCCATAAAGATAGTGACCCAGCAAACTTGGCCTCATGTGCAACTACAGCTTCTCTTCCACCCCACCCAAGACCATAAGGCTGGCTTCCAGTACACCTTGCAGGTTTGTACACTGTTCAAAAACACCCTGAGAGGACATCTGTAGACTGCTCTTCTGTGCTTGCTCCTTAGCTGCAGTGTGGATAAACCCATGGTGTCAAAAGATGCCTAGGGGCCATGGTACTCTGGGTTTCAGGCTGTGATTGCACAAGTCAGAAGAATGACATTAAGGAAAATGCAGTGTGATTCAGGAGAGAAACAGATCCACATTTTTTCTTAGAAAGTCAAATGCTTTACAGGGCTTTGGTTTTCATCTGCTGTAGTCTCAAGCAGGTCCTGCTGGGGAGGCAGGTCAAGGCGGAGGGAACTGGGCTCATTTCTCTCATTATCCAAGTTTTAAATATTTTACAGAATTCTGGTGTTGAAAGCTGCAATCTGAACAGTTGAGAAGAAGTTCAGACCTGCATACTTAGCTTCCAGAAAATGCCCACATGAATTTCTTTGGTTAAAGTGGAAAAACCACAAGGGAAATTCTGAGGACAGACAATTTCAAATTCCAAATAGAAATGTAACAGGAAATTAAAGTAAAAAAGAAAGACCTATGACCAATATCCATAAAGAATCATTTGACCAGTGTCTAGATTTCAGCTGCATAACAAATCTAGGCAAACCACTAAGAAATATGTATTTGTTATACTTTTTCAGTTACATTTCTCAAGCTGAAACCACTTGAAGTAAATAAAACTGCCTCAGGAAATGAGGGTGTTTAGGTTTTCATTGATGTAATCGTAACTGTAAAACATATTTTACAGTATTAACGTCAGCATCCAATCGCTACTTTGCAGTCAGTATAATTGGATGCATCTGGTAGTTAAAGATCCTGATCCCATCGATCCTTTTACACTGTTGTGCGTGTCGTGGATGTTTGTATTTTGTGTATTTGTACAGGTAAGGGACATTTCAATTGATGAAAGCTTCAGTCTTCCTGACAGCACTGTCTCAATCATCTCAGTGATTCTGTTTTTGGGAGACACTGGGTACGTACCTAACATCAATGGGCAAACATTCACAAACTGTCCTGTTTCAACCTGTGACATGACTCTGTGAATAACTTCTTACAAGTTGGAATTGAGTCTTCACCCTTGGGCCACTAATACTCTAGACCTTTGGAGTTAACAAAACCTGCATGACAATGCTGCCACGTGCACAGCACCACTAAATGGACCATCCAGTGACCTAAAAATATGATGGGAAGAGAAAAATCATACTTAGTTCTATTTGTGAATCTGTGAGAACAAATAATACAGTTACAAGCTTACACTGTAAGGCTTTCTTTTCAGATTAATGTTTCCAGACATTTGTCACTGGATTTTTTTTAAAATTAAAATTATAGTCTACAGTATGTGAGTGCAGATATATACAGAAATATGACCTGTCTTACTGTCATGGTTTGTGCCAGGATAGAACCAATGCTCTTTATAGTAATTTGACTTTTCAGTTAAGTCCCTTCTAAGTAGCTGCACTTACTGAAATTAAGGGCATGTTTCTTAGTGTCTGCTTCTAGGGCTGATAAGGCTCGATATTTATAGTTACAGCTAGAGAATGGTATGCAAGGCCACTGCTTGGTTCTGCCAGACATCTTATGCTCTGGAAGCAGAAGAAGATAAAGGGATCACACCTGTGACCCTCCTGGGGGGAGGAGTGGACCAGACAGGTGACCAAAATTGATCAAACAAGGTATTCCATCCCATGGAACTGGGGGATATGACTGTATGACTGATATGGAACAACCCATATGACTGTGTAACAGTAATTGTAATGGAAAATCATACATCCTGAGTACAGTGTTGTTACTCCATTAAAATTGCTTGTTTTGGTGTGTTTGCACATAGTAGCTTAATGTTATTTTTAAGTAAAAAAGACTTAACTCTTTTTTTTTTTTTTTAAAAAAAAAAAAAGCCCTTAAAGATTTTTAACACTTTCCATTTCTCTACTTCAACAATGAGAATTTAATTGGATTTGTTAAAACTCAATGGAGACTCTTTTTTTCCCCTCTAGGCTGAGAACAACCACAACAAAACCTTACTCTTTTTTTAAAAAAAAAAAAAACTCTTTTTTTTTTTTTAAAAAAAAAAAAAGCCCTTAAAGATTTTTAACACTTTCCATTTCTCTACTTCAACAATGAGAATTTAATTGGATTTGTTAAAACTCAATGGAGACTCTTTTTTTCCCCTCTAGGCTGAGAACAACCACAACAAATGCCAAAGAAGGTAACAGATAATTATCTATCTATATATGCATTTATATAACAGCATACATATTTTTACATTTTATATATGAGAAACTTTTTTTGGCAGTGCAGGATTTCTGTCAGCTGAAGCAGTAATACCAGTTGCTTCCCCTCCCTGAGCATTATCCCATCACTCTTGGGGTGGAGGAGCAGGGAACAGAGCTGGAGATCTGCTGTTGTGAGAAGCAGCTGGTAGAAGCTCCTTGAGCAAGGCTCTTGATTTGCCCTTGAGCTCAAGCAATTGTTTTATTGGTCTTCTGGCCAAGCTGTGAGTCTTGTTTGTTTCTCTAATGTGGAGGGAATGAGAAGACCCTTAAAAAGTCTTGCACAAGTGTTTTGCTGATGGTGATTCTGGAGCTGTTGCTGTGCACTTGAAGGGACTGGGATGCTTCCAGGAGTGTTGGGTTCCTGCATGTACATGGGATCAAGCTGAAGAGTGCCTGCAGCAAGGTGGGAGGATTTGTTTCTTGTAGGTTTTCAATATAGCTAGATAAATACAAATAAAAAGCAACCAAGCAAGTTATTCTTTAAATACATCCTGGCCAGGAGGACTGAGCTAAATAGAACACAAATATTTCTTTGAGCAGCAGAATGGAAGACAGATGGTTCTGAAGAGAATCAAATGAATCTTGCTTGTTTGACATCTTTGCTAAGATTTGAAAATATTTTCTCTGCTTTCTAAATATGTTACAAGAATTCCTCTCCTGAGTTGGTCTCTTTTCTGTTCTCCTGTGGAGTTTCACGAAGGGGCTTGGGAGCTCCTTCATTTAAAAGTAGAGATTAAGATCACAGGTAACTAGGCCCAACTTGTGAATCCTCCACCCTTGCAGGAATTTAAGAGGGTTCAAAATGCATCAGAGACACAGGCAAGGTACGTAACTGACAATCCTACTTTCCACATAAAACAAAGCAAAAAATTGGTAGGTGGAGATAAAAAAACATTTCCCTGAAGACCACAAGATACTGAATATATGTAGCTCTTCCCCATGCATGAGCTAAAGATAGTGTAAAGTTTGTCAGTCAGAATCCAACCAAACATGAGTCAGAAACCTAATTTCATTACATGCCAGACACTTACTGAGATAGAAAAGATCATAAAGAAGTTTGGGGCTGCAAGTTGCCTGCTGCTGCAGAGAGCAATCCTCCTACCATCTCCCGTGTGACATGGGGTTTCCCCATCTAACCTTGCCACAAGCCTAGCTGTGCTTAGCTCTATAAAAAGCAGGCAGGAGCAAGCATATTTCAAAATGGCAACATGTGCTACTATTGCAGAGTTGGTTGGGTTTTTTTTTCCCCTTAGAGCATTTCAGAAGACAAAAGTGTATTTTTGTGGATGAAAAAAATGAAATGAGAAACCACAGCTTTGGGGTACAAATATTTTGTTTATAAAAACTGGAAATTATTTTGGGAAGTGGTTTTTAAAGAATCTTTTAAAATAGAAAATGGTTTTAAGAAAACAGGCAAAAACTCAGTTTTAAGTCCCGGCTTCTTTGTCTAAAAGGAAAACATTTGTGAGCGGAAAAAAAAGTGGGGAAAAAAAAATCTTTTGTAATCTCCTACAAAAATACTTGGAATTTTTTTAACATTTCTACATCTTTGTTTGCATCTTCCTCTGCTTCTTAATTGTAATAATTTAGCTGTCCCAAGATGCAATATTATTTATCAAGGAATTTTGTTAAATACGTCGTACTCTCAGAGGAAGGTGACAAAGAGGAAAGTTCCTGTTGCAAGACAGCATTCCTGAGAGCAAGTGGCTCTGCTAAAACTCTCTGCAAGGCAGATAAGTAAGTTATAGGAAGAGTTTAATCCCACAAAGAATGTTTGCAGTGAGTTGTCTTTTCCTTTCTTAAAAGTACAGTGTATACACCATCTTGCCAAATCATTGTTCTCACGTCAACACTTCCCACGTTGAGAAACTGCCTATCTCTGTGTAAAATTTGAGCTCCCCAAAAGCAGCTGGACATTCAGGATGGCCCTGGGCTATGGGCTGGAGTAAGTTGCAGCTTCTACACATGGGTACCCTTGAGGAGGAAGATGAATTTTCTCCTTATCTTTTACCAAAGACTTACTCCAATTGTGGGCTGTGAAATACTGGGGAGAAAGAATCCTCAGTGTGTGATTGATTTTTAACATGACACAGGCTCTGTAGGCATTTGTAACTTTCTGTATTAGTAGATTTGACTCTTGTTTGTCCTGTCTTTTTTTTTTAGTGGCAGCAGAAGTTGATAACAAGGCCAATAATTAGTAGTATGAAGTTCCTTCGTATGTTTCTAAAGCATATGAACCCGCTTCAGAGGTACTGAGGAGCATCTCCTTTTGGCACCTTGTTTGCCTGTGCTGGGCTGGGTCTTCAAAGGGAGGGTCCCCTCTACACAACATGCAACTGATGCTGGAAACATACCCTGTAACCCATGTCACTGCCTGTTACACTATCTTGGGCCTTGAAAAGCAAGTTTTATGGTGACTAGGCACCCCAAAACAATTGAAACAGATAACAAGACTAATTTCTGAAATAACCTCATAAACACCTAGGCCAAAGGATCATGGCACTGACTAGGTGTATCCCATTCCCTGTCTTGCACAAGCTTCTGAGAAAATGGAATAATACAATGGACTGCTAAAAACTACACTGAGAGCAATGGATGCTGGGACATTCCAGCACTGGGATACATGTTTAGCAGAAGCCCCTTGGAGAGTTAATATTAGAGGGTCTACCAGTGGACCTGACCCTGCCAAAAACTCTGTGCACTGCAGTAGGAGGTAAGACCCTTGTAGTACATATAAGGAACTATTGGGGAAAAACTGTCTGGGTTATTTGTCCATCAGGAAAGGGTAAACCTATTTGTGGGATTTTTTTGCTCAGAGGGACCTAAGTACACTTAGTGGGTGATGCAGAAGGATGGGAGAGTCCAATGTGTACCTCATGGTGTTTTAATCCTAAGTGAAAATAATCCATAATTGGAGTTGTATGATGGCAGTATTACATGATGGTGTATGTCACCACTGCTGTGACTGCCATTCATCAAAGGTATTATAGGAGGAACCTCATGCTGCTAGCCAAGCTAGAGACAAGAGGAAGAGTTCAATACAAAGTTAAAGCTTGAGGCCTCATCCAAAGGAGCTAGGAATGGGGAATGTAATGGATATACCTTTAAATTGTTGTAACCCATGATCTGAGTTGTGTATTCAAGGAATTACTATAGCAGGAACCACATGAACCAATGGATAACTTGCTGCTAGTTAGAAGAGAGTTTTCTAAAGGAAAAAAGAAATAAATAAAAGGAAAATTGGCTTGATCCTGGCTGAAACCAAGACACCTTTGAAGAAGCAGCGCAAGTGCAGCAGTGACCTAATCTGAGCTGGCTTTGGTGCCCAGTAAATCTGCTGGAGCTGGAGTAAGTGAGAAGCTGTGTGATTTTTAGTTGCTGGCTGGAGTTAAACCACGACACTTTGCCATAGATCTAACACTGTGGGAAAACAGGAATAAGCTCCACCAGTGTCTTTAACTACCTATGCTAACCTAAAGCTGCCAGACAACCTGCAGAAAATCTCACTCCAGCATCAGTAGCTCCTATCCCAAGAATCTGCATTTCTCCAGCTTTCTTACCTAGCTGTCTCTGAACTGATGGCACTCCATGCTAGATCATCCATGCTAGTAATATGCAGGATGACTTTTATTAATGACTGAAAGTGTCATTTACTCCTACAAGGAAGAGCCAACCATGGCTACACAGAGGTGCTTTTCATGCTTTCATCCCAAAAACTAAAGTAGCTTGTTGCCATGATGTTGCAGTATGTGAGGTGTCCCTGTACCAGTAACAGCTGAAAGGGAGAAAGCCCGGCACAGCAGGTCTGCTCTGAACAAGCAAAGTGCTTTCACCACTGAAAATTACTGTCCCTCAGGAAACAAAGCCAGTAGGATTGTGTTTGTAAAGGTCACTTGAAGCTCCCAATAGCAGTACTCTTGACAGTGGGAACTAAGAAAGAAATGGGTGGCAGGAGCCTTCTCCATTTGAAGACCTTCACCATATCAGTATTACCCAGGGAATTCCCCGTAATTTCCTAGTATTGCTCAGCTACTTAAGTGTGACACTGACACTGCTGGAATAAGTCTAAAAGACAAGAACTGTGTTGGTGGTTTTCTTAGGCTTGCAAATGAAATTGTGCTGTCCCAGTTCTGAGACAGTAATTCGGCTTGTCTTCTACTGTCTATGTACTCTTGCTCCATCTAGTGAGTAAAATTATTGCTCATCCTGGCTTAGTTTTGACTATGGAGGGGGACCTGGGGAAATATAGCAAGATTTATGGATTTGACTTATGCAAAGATGGGAATTACTCAGAAAGATTCTAGGTTTGATTTTTTTGGTAAAAGTAAGAATAACAGTGATTTTAGCTTACAGCTGCTGATTGATGTGTCTTTTAAATTATTTTGAAAAAGACTAGTGTAGTGTGTTTTGTTTGTTTGGTGTTTGTTTTTTTTTTTCCTCTTTTTTAAAATTGACTTTCACATGAAAATATATTTGTGTTTATATTCTGTAGGTGGATTTACTTGTTATGTGAAACAAGTGGAGGTGGGGGGTTAAGAGATAAAATGGAAAAAGTTGGTTTAAGTACTTTTAACTGTATCTGTTACAAGCCATCTTTACTGTTCTTGTTCAGCAGCCAAAACACATTCCTCTTTTATAGAAGAAGGAACACAAGGGCACCAGCTCACAAATCTTTCTCTAATTAGAGAAGAGCACAGAGATGCTCAGGACACTCTGGTGCCTGCTGATCCCCTGTTAGGCTCAGAGAGGTCAAAATTTGCATCTTCCCTCTCTGTCCTGCCTTGTCTTCTGCTTCTGAGACCATCTTGCCTAACCCTTTCCAGACACATCTCATGCCATATTCTCCCTTTTCTTTCTCCCTCTTTCCAAAATACATTCATTAATACTGGGAGTGTAAAGCAGAAAGAAGGGGGGTGAGGGGAGGGAAGAGGCCATGGCATTTTTTAATGAGTTTGTTTCTGGGATTCTCTTTGATAGTCATGGAAGAAAACTTTGCAATTGTCTCTGGGTGAGACCCAGAGATCCAGCAGGTCCACTTGGTGCACCCCACAGCCTGACCTATACTGGTCACCATCCTCACCATACTGCTTTCTCTGCAGAGACCAAGTCTGCTGATTTCTCTGGCTTGTACCTGCTGGGTATCACAGCCTTCTTTCTCTGTCCCCATTGGCCTGGCTTCAGCTAGTGGCTGTGGCCAGTGAGATGACACTACTGGAAGGGTGTCCAAAACTGCTGCTGGGCTCAGCCTGCATCACCTGAGCCCCTGGCCATGCATGATCAGGCTGGGAGCAACACAACTCAGACCTGTTTGCTCTGTCTGAGCATGCATGTGGTTTATGGAGTGGTGACAATGTGATGTGCATATTTCAAACAGATGTGGTGGCTATGTAGCATGGTAGCAGCAGGGACACTTGACTGCACAGTGCAGGCCACTTTCTTTGGGTAGAAGTTTCCTAATTTTATTTGAAAACTCCTGTTATTACTTCTGAGTTAGGTTAAGCTCCTGTTATATATATATATATATACATATACACAATATATTAAATATATATTAAAAAAATCTATATTCTGAAAACATACATGATGAAGACACAGGACTTCTATGGCTAACAGAAATTTCTGCTGTGAAAACAGTTTTTTATTTTTTAAAAATAATTTTTAAAAAATATTTAATAAGGAAAGTTCCCTTCACCCACCAAAACCCCTATAAAAAGAGATCAGTACTGTTTTGTTGCCTGTTCAGGCCAAAGTTATACAGGACTTAGAGAGACTCTCTCAATGCTTTTACATGGCCTTGGCTTCCTTGTTTTATTGGTCCAGCATTAAATGCCAGTGTAACAATGAGCAACTCATATAGCCATCTATAGAGGGCCTGATCCAATTGTTCCCTCTATGCTGTTAAATATCCTTGGAATAATTCTTTTGCGCAGCACCAATAAGATTCTGTTTTTCTAAATTCTCAGGTGCAAGGCTTGGAAACAATTGTAAAGTAAATCTGTTCCCTTATGTACCTTCCCTCATTCCCAGCACACAATGCAGCTCTGGGAGCCTCCCTGGTGTAAGTCTGATGGTCTTACAGTCCACTGGTCCAGTGTTGGCCTGAAGGTTTCCCAGGAACATGCTGAATGAAATGTATCAGTCCAGTACATTGCAGTGTGTGTCTATCACATCTATCACTATGGACTGTAACTGACTGTTAAAATCCTATTTTTCTGAGGGCATGAAAAGCCAAGATCTTGGCAGGAAATGTTGAGTAATATCTAGAAGACATTGCTGCAGTGTTTGTCCTGGAGTCCTCCCTTAGCCAAATTTCAGGTAAGGCAGTTGGTTTGTCTTACCATGCAGCTCTAGATTGATGGCACTTCTTGGCTTCTTCCATTTTCAATAGTTATTTTTATTACTTCTAGCCATGAGAAGCATAAAGTCATAGTATCATAGAATGGTTAAGGTTGGAAGGGACCTTAAAGATTATCAAGTTCCAACCACCCTGCTACAAGCAGGGACACCTCACACTAGATCTGGCTGCACAAAACCTCATCCAGCCTGGCCTTAAGCACCTCCAGGGAGGGGATTCTACAGCCTCCCTGGGCAACCTATTCCAGTGCCTTCCTACCATCATGGTGAAGAATTTCTTCCTGGTGTCTAACCTAAATCTACCCTCTTTCAGTTTAAAACCATTACCCCTTGTCTTATCACTATGCTCTCTGGTGAAAAGCCCCTCCCCAGCTTTCCTGCAGCCCCTTCAGGTACTGGGAGGCTACTATAATGTCTCCCTGGAGCCTTCTCCCCTCCAGGCTGAACATCCCAAGCTCCCTCAGCCTGTCTTCATAGCAGAGCTGCTCCAGGCCTTTGATCATCTTTGTGGCCCTTCTCTGCACCCTCTCCAACAGCTCCATGTTTTTCCCGTGCTGAGGGCTCTAGACCTGTACACAGTATTCCAGGTGCAGACTCACCAGAGAAGGGTAGAGGGGCAGAATCACCTCTCTCACCCTGCTGATGGCTTCAGTGCTTTATCTATGAGGTGGCCTAGTTAATTTGTGAGTGCTACAGTCCCTATGGACATCACAGTGGTAAGGAGATAATTACTTATTATTTTTAAGAATCATAGCTTTCTCACTTACTTAGGAGGTCTTGTGGCCTTGCATGACCTTCACAGCTCACAATGAAAATGCCATGTCCTCATCCTACATATCCTTGGGTTATATGAGCCCGATTCGGGGGTCTCTGCTTTCTTACCTATGGAGTGACATGAACCATCCTGTCTTTAATGCTGTCATAAAAAACTTCATAGTTTCATGTCTGACCTAGTGAGCAGAATAACATTTGGAGGTAAAAAGATAACAAAAATCAGAAATCTGCCTAAGGGCAATCAGAAAATCTGCTCAGGATGTGTCTTCCGGAGCTAGGGGATCGATACAGAAAAGCAGAGGGAAGGAATGCAAAATGGGGAAAACTTCAGGATTAATTAGAAATTGCAGAAATCTGACAATCAAGAATTATTTTTCCTGTGAGGCAATACTAAATGCATTCTGAGAGGAAAAGATAGGCAGTGTAAAACAAAGTAACTGACTGCTGAATTTTGACCCCATGGAAGAGGTAAGGATATACTTTGGTGAAGAACAACAAGGAGAAGTCTTCAAAATATCTGTCTGCCAGAACCTTCTGCTGAAGTACAGGAGTTGGTGGGAACCCTGTGAAGATCTGTGCTGTTTGTGTCCACTGCTGCCCTCAGTGGTGTTTTTAATTGTTGCCATGGTGTTCAGACAAAGACCAAAGATGCTCTGATTGTATTGAGGGAACAGGACAATATGACTGGACTAAAAACTGCTTTTAAAAGACCAAAAGCTGTCCTAGAATCTTTTGGTATTTATTTAATCAGTTTTCCCAACAGATAGCCAGGCATTTCCTGTCGTGAACATAACCAAAGGCTTTTAGCTGTGACTGGGAAAATGTGGGTGAATTAAAGAAGCTCAAATGTTTCCTTGACAGAAGTAATGAGAAAGATGGATTACAAGAAAAGGACAGTGAATTTGCAGAGTTCCTGTGGAGAAGAAAGCAAGATGCTACAGTGGGGTGGCAGCTACTGAGCAGATGTTTGGGGTAGCTAATGTACAAGAGAGCAAGTGTTTTGTCAAAGGCAAAAGATTCTTCAATCTCAATTTTTCAGTGTCAAGCTGTTTAAAGTATAGAGTATTTTCATGAGTAAAAACGAGCCAATCATCTGATCAGTTTTTTAAAATATCTGGTTTCTTGGTTTTATGTTGAAGGACATTTACTTCCCTGTGAATGCAGTTGGATGAACCAGGAGTCAAACCTGCCCCATAGACCAACTTGAGACCATTTTAGCTGATATTTTGACCTGGAAATGGAAATGCCAAGACACCATCTGAGGAGGCTGTTCATTTGATCTTTTCAGCATGAGTTAATTGGATGTATCATATATAAAGGGAAAATACCAAAATTAATTAAGGAAGAGAGAATTAGGTCAGTTGCTCTGAAATGCAAGTCCCACTGAAAATCAAGCAGCAACTTGGGAGCTCTGTGTCTCGTGCTGACTGGAGTCCTGCTGTGGGTGAATGGGAACTAGGCAAAGATTCCTCTTGCCACAAAATGTCTGAGGGGATCTTTTCATAGACCACATGTTCAATCTTTAATCTCATGTGAAGGACCCAATCTCCTAGCTGTAAGAAGCTCTTTGGACTTCTGATCTGGATTGTCTGGTGGATCATTGCTGCTGGGTCTGCCAGTGCTTGGATTTCCTCTGGGAGACCTCTCAGCAGGACTCCATCCTGCTTTCTCTGATCTTGTCTAATCTGATGGAGTCACAGTCCAGATTGTCTACAGCAAATTGGCAGGACTCAGCTTGTTTCAGATAGTGCTTTTAAAACAAAGAAGAAAAAAAACCAAACAGGTACTTTTATTTTCTGGTATCCTTAACATCCCTGCACAGACCCAGCCTTGGCTGATCTCTCGCCTTGCTTGGGGCTGTAAGTGGATCCAGTTAATAGCCCCTAGACCTGCCCGTTTTGGTCAGTGCCCTGGGTTTGGACCTGTTGGTGAAGGCACAGCTTGCATGGGAATGGTCCCTGGCTTGTCTCTGCTTCCAGAGTTGCCCCACTCCTGCTGCTCCTGGAGATTGAGGTAGTACCATGATGATCATTGAAAACAATTGATACTTGGCTTTTAAGCTTGAGAACATACAGTGGACTGTTTTATTCCTGTGCACTGTTTCTAAAGTCTTAAACTTGATTATGCATTTTTATTCAACTCTTATACTCTTTCAAAGGACTAAAGAGTGCAACTCTGCCCAGGGTATTTGGAAGCAGTCTAAAAGTACAAATAATATTGGCAACTCATTGCTGTTATTTTTACAGTTTATTTTAATTAGTAGCCAAGCTTAAATAAAATTTTTCAACTCTGTATTTTTTTATTCCAGATCTTTAATGTCTTCCAGATTCATTCCAGGTTTGCTAGACTGGGTGGTAACTAAGATTTAATTTTGATCCAGAGGAAGCTGTCATGCTCATTTTGAGCATTCCTTATTTGCTTACTTTTGCTCTTTTATTTTTAGCTGTATTTTGTATTGCATTTCTCTCTCTGTGTGTATTTTAAAATTATTTCAGACTTTTCATTTTTATGTGGCATTGATTCTTGGCACTGAGGTTAAAGTCTGGAACTGAGCAAACTATGAAATTACTGCATCAGCACAACCACTTGAAAGTCTCTGTTATGTACTCAGCCCTGCGTTTGTCAAACCTCTGCTCAAACACTGTGCAGGATCCTACATCAGCTATTCCTCAACTGGGGAGGAGAGGGAAA
>NW_009954185.1:651050-655690 GCF_000747805.2 Chaetura pelagica
ATGGGCCTGGCTTCAGCTAGTGGCTGTGGCCAGTGAGATGACACTACTGGAAGGGTGTCCAAAACTGCTGCTGGGCTCAGCCTGCATCACCTGAGCCCCTGGCCATGCATGATCAGGCTGGGAGCAACACAACTCAGACCTGTTTGCTCTGTCTGAGCATGCATGTGGTTTATGGAGTGGTGACAATGTGATGTGCATATTTCAAACAGATGTGGTGGCTATGTAGCATGGTAGCAGCAGGGACACTTGACTGCACAGTGCAGGCCACTTTCTTTGGGTAGAAGTTTCCTAATTTTATTTGAAAACTCCTGTTATTACTTCTGAGTTAGGTTAAGCTCCTGTTATATATATATATATATATACATATACACAATATATTAAATATATATTAAAAAAATCTATATTCTGAAAACATACATGATGAAGACACAGGACTTCTATGGCTAACAGAATTTTCTGCTGTGAAAACAGTTTTTTATTTTTAAAAAATATTTAATAAGGAAAGTTCCCTTCACCCACCAAAACCCCTATAAAAAGAGATCAGTACTGTTTTGTTGCCTGTTCAGGCCAAAGTTATACAGGACTTAGAGAGACTCTCTCAATGCTTTTACATGGCCTTGGCTTCCTTGTTTTATTGGTCCAGCATTAAATGCCAGTGTAACAATGAGCAACTCATATAGCCATCTATAGAGGGCCTGATCCAATTGTTCCCTCTATGCTGTTAAATATCCTTGGAATAATTCTTTTGCGCAGCACCAATAAGATTCTGTTTTTCTAAATTCTCAGGTGCAAGGCTTGGAAACAATGGTAAAGTAAATCTGTTCCCTTATGTACCTTCCCTCATTCCCAGCACACAATGCAGCTCTGGGAGCCTCCCTGGTGTAAATCTGATGGTCTTACAGTCCACTGGTCCAGTGTTGGCCTGAAGGTTTCCCAGGAACATGCTGAATGAAATGTATCAGTCCAGTACATTGCAGTGTGTGTCTATCACATCTATCACTATGGACTGTAACTGACTGTTAAAATCCTATTTTTCTGAGGGCATGAAAAGCCAAGATCTTGGCAGGAAATGTTGAGTAATATCTAGAAGACATTGCTGCAGTGTTTGTCCTGGAGTCCTCCCTTAGCCAAATTTCAGGTAAGGCAGTTGGTTTGTCTTACCATGCAGCTCTAGATTGATGGCACTTCTTGGCTTCTTCCATTTTCAATAGTTATTTTTATTACTTCTAGCCATGAGAAGCATAAAGTCATAGTATCATAGAATGGTTAAGGTTGGAAGGGACCTTAAAGATTATCAAGTTCCAAGCACCCTGCTACAAGCAGGGACACCTCACACTAGATCTGGCTGCACAAAACCTCATCCAGCCTGGCCTTAAGCACCTCCAGGGAGGGGATTCTACAGCCTCCCTGGGCAACCTATTCCAGTGCCTTCCTACCATCATGGTGAAGAATTTCTTCCTGGTGTCTAACCTAAATCTACCCTCTTTCAGTTTAAAACCATTACCCCTTGTCTTATCACTATGCTCTCTGGTGAAAAGCCCCTCCCCAGCTTTCCTGCAGCCCCTTCAGGTACTGGGAGGCTACTATAATGTCTCCCTGGAGCCTTCTCCCCTCCAGGCTGAACATCCCAAGCTCCCTCAGCCTGTCTTCATAGCAGAGCTGCTCCAGGCCTTTGATCATCTTTGTGGCCCTTCTCTGCACCCTCTCCAACAGCTCCATGTTTTTCCCGTGCTGAGGGCTCTAGACCTGTACACAGTATTCCAGGTGCAGACTCACCAGAGAAGGGTAGAGGGGCAGAATCACCTCTCTCACCCTGCTGATGGCTTCAGTGCTTTATCTATGAGGTGGCCTAGTTAATTTGTGAGTGCTACAGTCCCTATGGACATCACAGTGGTAAGGAGATAATTACTTATTATTTTTAAGAATCATAGCTTTCTCACTTACTTAGGAGGTCTTGTGGCCTTGCATGACCTTCACAGCTCACAATGAAAATGCCATGTCCTCATCCTACATATCCTTGGGTTATATGAGCCTGATTCGGGGGTCTCTGCTTTCTTACCTATGGAGTGACATGAACCATCCTGTCTTTAATGCTGTCATAAAAAACTTCATAGTTTCATGTCTGACCTAGTGAGCAGAATAACATTTGGAGGTAAAAAGATAACAAAAATCAGAAATCTGCCTAAGGGCAATCAGAAAATCTGCTCAGGATGTGTCTTCCGGAGCTAGGGGATCGATACAGAAAAGCAGAGGGAAGGAATGCAAAATGGGGAAAACTTCAGGATTAATTAGAAATTGCAGAAATCTGACAATCAAGAATTATTTTTCCTGTGAGGC
Organism: Chaetura pelagica; assembly: GCF_000747805.2. Classification (NCBI taxonomy): domain Eukaryota; kingdom Metazoa; phylum Chordata; class Aves; order Apodiformes; family Apodidae; genus Chaetura; species Chaetura pelagica. The sequence goes on from NW_009954185.1 coordinate 653,388, forward strand.
AATACTAAATGCATTCTGAGAGGAAAAGATAGGCAGTGTAAAACAAAGTAACTGACTGCTGAATTTTGACCCCATGGAAGAGGTAAGGATATACTTTGGTGAAGAACAACAAGGAGAAGTCTTCAAAATATCTGTCTGCCAGAACCTTCTGCTGAAGTACAGGAGTTGGTGGGAACCCTGTGAAGATCTGTGCTGTTTGTGTCCACTGCTGCCCTCAGTGGTGTTTTTAATTGTTGCCATGGTGTTCAGACAAAGACCAAAGATGCTCTGATTGTATTGAGGGAACAGGACAATATGACTGGACTAAAAACTGCTTTTAAAAGACCAAAAGCTGTCCTAGAATCTTTTGGTATTTATTTAATCAGTTTTCCCAACAGATAGCCAGGCATTTCCTGTCGTGAACATAACCAAAGGCTTTTAGCTGTGACTGGGAAAATGTGGGTGAATTAAAGAAGCTCAAATGTTTCCTTGACAGAAGTAATGAGAAAGATGGATTACAAGAAAAGGACAGTGAATTTGCAGAGTTCCTGTGGAGAAGAAAGCAAGATGCTACAGTGGGGTGGCAGCTACTGAGCAGATGTTTGGGGTAGCTAATGTACAAGAGAGCAAGTGTTTTGTCAAAGGCAAAAGATTCTTCAATCTCAATTTTTCAGTGTCAAGCTGTTTAAAGTATAGAGTATTTTCATGAGTAAAAACGAGCCAATCATCTGATCAGTTTTTTAAAATATCTGGTTTCTTGGTTTTATGTTGAAGGACATTTACTTCCCTGTGAATGCAGTTGGATGAACCAGGAGTCAAACCTGCCCCATAGACCAACTTGAGACCATTTTAGCTGATATTTTGACCTGGAAATGGAAATGCCAAGACACCATCTGAGGAGGCTGTTCATTTGATCTTTTCAGCATGAGTTAATTGGATGTATCATATATAAAGGGAAAATACCAAAATTAATTAAGGAAGAGAGAATTAGGTCAGTTGCTCTGAAATGCAAGTCCCACTGAAAATCAAGCAGCAACTTGGGAGCTCTGTGTCTCGTGCTGACTGGAGTCCTGCTGTGGGTGAATGGGAACTAGGCAAAGATTCCTCTTGCCACAAAATGTCTGAGGGGATCTTTTCATAGACCACATGTTCAATCTTTAATCTCATGTGAAGGACCCAATCTCCTAGCTGTAAGAAGCTCTTTGGACTTCTGATCTGGATTGTCTGGTGGATCATTGCTGCTGGGTCTGCCAGTGCTTGGATTTCCTCTGGGAGACCTCTCAGCAGGACTCCATCCTGCTTTCTCTGATCTTGTCTAATCTGATGGAGTCACAGTCCAGATTGTCTACAGCAAATTGGCAGGACTCAGCTTGTTTCAGATAGTGCTTTTAAAACAAAGAAGAAAAAAAACCAAACAGGTACTTTTATTTTCTGGTATCCTTAACATCCCTGCACAGACCCAGCCTTGGCTGATCTCTCGCCTTGCTTGGGGCTGTAAGTGGATCCAGTTAATAGCCCCTAGACCTGCCCGTTTTGGTCAGTGCCCTGGGTTTGGACCTGTTGGTGAAGGCACAGCTTGCATGGGAATGGTCCCTGGCTTGTCTCTGCTTCCAGAGTTGCCCCACTCCTGCTGCTCCTGGAGATTGAGGTAGTACCATGATGATCATTGAAAACAATTGATACTTGGCTTTTAAGCTTGAGAACATACAGTGGACTGTTTTATTCCTGTGCACTGTTTCTAAAGTCTTAAACTTGATTATGCATTTTTATTCAACTCTTATACTCTTTCAAAGGACTAAAGAGTGCAACTCTGCCCAGGGTATTTGGAAGCAGTCTAAAAGTACAAATAATATTGGCAACTCATTGCTGTTATTTTTACAGTTTATTTTAATTAGTAGCCAAGCTTAAATAAAATTTTTCAACTCTGTATTTTTTTATTCCAGATCTTTAATGTCTTCCAGATTCATTCCAGGTTTGCTAGACTGGGTGGTAACTAAGATTTAATTTTGATCCAGAGGAAGCTGTCATGCTCATTTTGAGCATTCCTTATTTGCTTACTTTTGCTCTTTTATTTTTAGCTGTATTTTGTATTGCATTTCTCTCTCTGTGTGTATTTTAAAATTATTTCAGACTTTTCATTTTTATGTGGCATTGATTCTTGGCACTGAGGTTAAAGTCTGGAACTGAGCAAACTATGAAATTACTGCATCAGCACAACCACTTGAAAGTCTCTGTTATGTACTCAGCCCTGCGTTTGTCAAACCTCTGCTCAAACACTGTGCAGGATCCTACATCAGCTATTCCTCAACTGGGGAGGAGAGGGA
>NW_009954185.1:655834-722676 GCF_000747805.2 Chaetura pelagica
GGGGTGAGAATACCATTTACTCATCACCTACCTGGTTAGCTGTCGTCCAGAATTTGCCTACTGAGCCCTGAAGTGCAAAGTGGTCAAAGCTTTTCCTTGTAAGTGAAACATTAAAAGCCAACGCCCTCTTATTCTTAGTGTGTTTTACACTGAAGAATCCCCCTGCAAGGAATCTCTTTTACAAGTGGAAGTGCAGCACTAATGGTTGTTAAAACTTTGTTCAGCTGTGTGTTTCCCTCCATGATGTCCAGGTTGGCAAAGTTCTGGGCTGTTGACTGATAATCTGTGCATGAAAATGTTGTGACTTTGAGATCTCATGCTTTGCAGCCTCTTGGGAAGATGGAAACACAAAGGGAAAGTCTCTGTGCATACTAAAGAGAGGTTCTTCAGTTTTTCAGCCAGACTCTGTGTGATTCAGGAAGACAAAATAATCTTTAAAGCTGTGATACTCCTATTTAGTGAAGGTATTATATGTTGCAGGCTGAAGTGGATCTTAACATGGCACCTTTGTGGCTGCTGCTGCACCCTTCACAATTGACACAATGATCACTAGTGGATTTTCACAGCAAAAAGAAGGTCTGCTTATAGCTCTGATGGTGACATGGCACGACACGGTGGCCTGAGCTCAGTGGGTGGCTACCGCATGGCTAGCAGAGCTGAGAAGCCAGTCATGGGGAAGGTGCAGCTGCCTCAGGCTGTCTGTGACGGGTGCACAGCTGCAGCTTTACAGCAAATGCAGGCCCTGGGGGCAGTCGCTGCTGCTTCTTCCCTTCCCAAAGGCTGCATCCTCCTCATCCTTCCCTTCTTCCTTACGTTCTCCCACATCTGGTGGCTCTACCACCTCTCCTCTTTCTCAGCTCCACTAGCTGTAGCAGCAGGGGCCTGCCCTGCTGGTGGGGGGAAATGCCAAGGTCATGACTTAGCCTGTGCAGCTAGAAATCCTCTCACCGCAAGCGCTATGGACACCAACCCCGTTCCTGAGTCATCGCAGACTGTCTCCAGCAGCTGTGGGGATCAGAGTGAAGGAGCATCTCTCTCGGGGTGCCAGGAGTCCCAGGCTGCTGCCTGGGCCATCACCTCAGCCCTGCTGCCCAGTGCGCTCTGAAGTAGGTGCCACATGGTGAAAGGGGGTGGGGGTGTCCCCCCATCAACAGGACCTTGTCCCCAGTGAAGGACGTTGGCTTCTCCCTTCTCAAAGGCCTCCTGGTACAGTGAGCTCCAGCCCCAGACCTCATGGACCCTCTTGCAAAAGCATTCCTGACCAGGAGCAGGGTGAGGAGGGCAAGTAGCCATGTGGGCACAGCAGGCAGTTGGCAGCAAAGGGGCATCATGTTCGCAGAGTGCTGCTTTTTTTCTTGATGTTAAATTAATATACAATGGAGAATTACAGATGTTCCTTCTACATCTTAGCCACAGTTAGAGGACTTGTGTTATTAATGCCAAGTATAATAAAAATGTTTTCTAATCTTGATTGAGTTTCTGGTTCTCTCTGCCATCTTATGTTTCACTACTTTTTTTTTCCTTCCAGCACTTCTCTTTGTATCATGATTCTTGTGTGTCTTGGCTTCCATAGACCCTGTCCCTGTCTACAGCTTTCTTAAGCTGATTGCAAAGTGCATTTTGAATGTTTACTCTTCCTTTATTAACATGTTTGTTTATTTACAAAGGAACAGGCAGGGAGTACTTGAGGAGAGGATCTTTGCTCTTCCTTTAACTTTAATGTTCTGACCATCATATCATCCCACCTCCTCCTTTCTGCATTGCAGAGACCTGAGAGAATCTCTGGATTGATGAAAGAACCATCTGGCTAATGCCAGACTGTCCTGTTCTGTGCCCTTTGCCTTTGGTTCCTTGCAAAACAAGGACAATAGCCTGAGCCTTGCAGATTATTGGATGTGCAACACCCCCAAATGCAACAGGTGAACCCATGCAAAATGGAGGTACTGCCCTAAAATCCAAACCAGTGCTGTGTCTACACTTACTGCTGCCAGGAATACCAAAGAAACAAAGAATTAGAAAGAGAACATCTGTAAAGTGTGGTGTCTCTGCTTCTTTGTGGGAAGTGATGAGAGGGGAGCTTTCAAAAAATACTGTGATGACAAATGGCTTATAAAAATTCTGGTACAGAACCTCGTCCAAATTAGTCCAAATCCTTGTATTTTCTTACTATTTACCTCTCTAGCGCATTATTTGAGGGAGGGTTCAAATATTTAAAATATTTCCAAAAGATTGAAAAAATCTAAAAACTTTTTTTTCCTGAACTTTTAATTGGAAATATTTCTGGTAATTCTTTCTTCTCATTGCTACTGGTTAGAGAAGCTTTATCCATGTAATAATGAAGTGTGCCAGTGGAGGACCATGCCCTTACCTCATGCAAGTTCCCAAGTCACTTTTCAGACCATATATAGGGATCATTCCCTTTCGTCCCAGGCAGGAGGCAAGATGCCACTTTGCAGTGCCAGCTGCACTTCTCTGCAGGCCTGCAGAAGGGAAGTGAAGAGGCATTTTTCCCACTGGATGGCAATGGAAACTCTTACAAAGGCAGAAATGTGGTTACCTCAGCCACAATTTACAGGGATACCCAGGACTCCCTCTTGGAAAATAAATGCTCTAGAGGGTGTTTAATAATCAGAAATGTGCAGGGCATCTGTGTAGCATGCTGGCTATTGGAAAACGGTCTCCCCCTTCCCTGAGAAGTCATCAGGGGATTGATTTAAAGTAGCAATAAGCATACTGGGAGGCAGTAGAAAGATCAAAGGACAGTAAGTATTACAGCTGTTTTCCAAAGTATTTTATTCACAGGATGAACATATCTGATCCTCTGCTTGATCAAGCTGATGGTCACATAAAATGCTGCTTCATAGGTCACCAGGGCCAAGATGCTGGAGGTAACGTTGATGTTAGTCTTTCTCTGGAACCATCTGCCTGTCATCATCAATAACCTTTCCAATGAGTTACCATACAGGTTCTTGCTTGATCTCCATCCAAAACTGATTGTTTGAAATGCTGAAGTGATTCATCAGCCCTTCCTGAAGCCAGATTTGGGGGCAAAATAAAAAATGCCAAATGAAAAAGTTTAATGGTTTTCTTGGTAAGAAAGAGGCTGCTGAGACAGAAGGGTCTGCCTGAGAGTGCTCAGAGCTAACCAACACTGCTTAAATTTGTGTTTGAATAGAAAAATGGGCCCTCAGGAAGACAACTCATGTGAATTTTGCTCCTGTTAACTTTCCACAGGTTGGTGGGTATAGTACACACAGGATGTGGATAAAATGCAGTCTTGGAGATAAAGTGGTAGTAGAAACCTTGACAAGGAGCAAGAACACCTATGCATCCAGCAGCTGCACATGGTAGAGTGCGGCCCGAAGCATCCTATCAAAATTTAACGTGTTGCCAAGGCACTGACTGGCAAAGGTGAGAGACTGAGGGGACACAGTCCATGTCCCCATGAAGACAGGCTTGGGTGCAGTTCCAGATGCCCTGAGCACTGTGCAGCATCTCTGCCAGCTGTTGAGTGAGTGCTAGTACCTAAAGATCTGAGTGGAAACAGAGCATTTCAGCCCTTTCTGTTCCCTTGCTGAATTCCCTGCTGCATCAGTGATTTCCCAAAAGGAGAAGTATAACTGATGATATGTCCCTTAGAGTTCCAAGGAGCTGCTTGCTCCATCATCAAACCTGGCTGAGGTGCTCTGGAGAGGAGTTGTTTCCTAGAAAGGGCTGAGAGAGCCTTGGTGAGAAAGTGCTTTTTGTGGGGTAAGAGAGCGTTAAGCAATGAAGTGAAGACTGGAAAGGGAGAACAGAACTTAAAAGGTTTCTGTTGCCTGTTTTGGTCAGGAAAATAATTTTATATTTGTAAGATAAGCCAAGCCCTGAGGAGACGGAGCTGATCCAGGCTCCATGGGTGGTGTCATCCCTTCCTCAATTGCAGAGCTGGGCCAACACTGTATAATGAAGTGCATTTTTCTGTGTGCTTGGACTGTTCCAAAGTGCTTTTTCTTTTAAACCTTGATGTGTGCTTTGCCCCAGGGGATTAATGTTTTTTTGAGCTGTTTTGGTCAGCTCAAAATAGAAGGCTGACCACAAGTGAGCTTGTGTGTAAAATTCACCGGTGTGCGTGGGCTGCGCCGCGCTGGCCTTGCCACGTGCAATGGGCAGAGTGGGGTGGGGACTCTGGTCCAGTTTGTTGCTGCAACTGCACGTTTGGTGGAAAAGAAGCATTTGGGGTTGTGTGCAGTCACGGGAGCCAGATTATGTAACTGCCCATCTGTAAATTATGTTGCAGATAAGGGGAGTTTTGGGAGAGACAAGCACCCAATGAGCACGCAAGAAGCAATGCAGGTCCTCATGCACTGCTTTTATCTGCCAGCAGCCTAATTCCACAAGAATTACATGCATTAGCAGCAGCCTGCCCATACGTGTGTTGCCAAAAGGAGTGCCCTAGAGAGGTCTCAGTACCAAGTGGGGGTACCAGGATACTTTAGAGGTAACACATCCACTTGAACACTACAGCTGCTGTACAAAAGTTTGGTTGATTGAAAGGGGCCTTGAAATGGAGAAGCTTAGTCCATGAGGCTTCATGTTTTCTCCCAGAATGACTCAATTTTTCTGCTTATAGTATGATGAATAGCAGTTTGTCACTTTGCCAGCTTTGGTGTAATGCATCCTCAGGTGAATGTTATGGGGGTTCCTTTTTGTGTGCATGTGTTTGGTTTTTAGCTGCAGTTGGCAGGGTGGTAACTGGTTACTTAAAGTCAGTAGACTCAATGGTATGCAGCCTGAATTTCTTACTGCTTTCTGAAAGTAGTCTTGTGTAGCTGTGTGAAACTGCACTCTCAAAATGCCTCCTGCCCTAAGCTTCTCTGTGACAGCAACTTCTATTAGCAACTTGGTAGAGTGTGTACTGTAGTTACTTTATTAAAAAGACTATGGGCAATTGCATTCATCCTCCATAGCCAGGACATGATGTTGATCAGCAGTTATATTAAAAAGATTGGTTGGACTCTGACTCCTTTTGCTGCAGGTTGTAGACTTGCCAACCCGGCTACTTTCTGGAAATAGCACATTGTTTTTCTTGGCAATTCAGTGACCCAGTTGGTTCTAGACAGCTTGCTGCTGTATAACACCAGATCAATTTCTGCACCTACCATAGCCCAGTGTACTTAGGTTTAAAAGTGACTGCTGCACACTCATGAGGATCCCAGCATGGGTACATTTGCTTGCCGTGGCTGAACAGGCTGATTCTGCATGCTGGTATCTGACTTCCTCCATGTTGACAGGCCTAAATTGTGTACTATGTGGCAAAACTGTTTCTGCACCGTGCATAGTGCTCAGGGCTCCAGCTGATGGAGCAGGAATCCAAGGTATTGCATCAGTGTGGGTAATACTGGATACTGCTCAACCAACACTATGGGTTTTTGTCATTCAGCTCCAGCTTTATGCATAGGTGAAAGATAATCTAGAGCTTACTTATCTTCCGTGCACAAGAAATGAAAATTGTCTTTCATAAGAATGTCAAATATGTTTCCTAATGAGATCTTACAGGACAGGATAAACACACTTATTTTGCATGCACATGACAAAGTCAAGAGATAAAAATCTTTTTAATGTCTATACTACTCAAGTTCAAATGTAAATGCTAGTCCCCAGAGTGTGACGTGTTGCCATTTTAAAGCTGTGAGTTAGTATTTCCATCCATTGTGTCAAAAACCTGTTGCACTGTAGGGACAAAAAACACAACCCATTGTGCTCAGAAGGAAGAACAATACGTGAACAAAGACATGGCTTTTTTCTTCTGCTCTTATGGAAGCCAAAACCACCATCTAGAACATAGTCAAAGAATCCAGCTGGATAGGGAGCATACTGGGTTTTCATGTTGTGTTCTGTCACTTTAAGATGTCTAATAGCCTTGGCAGTCTTATTTTAGGCCATGTCACTAGGGAGAAGCTGAGATCTGAGTAAGGAGGACCCGGCGCATAGTCTGGCGTGGTATGGGATGGATAAAGCAAAGAGTCATGAGTCCCTCTGTAGCAGTCCTGCTTTATGGAGCTGGCAAAGAGACGTCCATGAGTACCAGCTAAAGAGCTCAGCGCTGCTGTGGGAATTTCTCTCTCGTTTTATATTCCCCAAATCCACTTTTGGCACCTCCATCTGCTACAGAGTTTAGGGGATAAATGCAGCTCATTAGGGGCCTAATCCAAACCCCATGGATGTCGCTGAAAATTTGTGCCAGCAGCGGGACTTGCTTGAGTTAAGTTATGAGCTTTTATCTTTTCTCCACAAGTATGGGTATCTGTGATTTAACCACTAGTGAATATGGGTGAGTCCCACTACATGCCCCTTCTGTAAGGGGTGGCTGCAGGGCTCAAAATAGTGAGCTTTGCATCCTTCTCTCTCATAAAGACCCATCCTTTGTTTTTCTCTGCATTTATTAGCCAGAAAGACACAACCTAAAGTGAAAACACATTCCATTATTGTAATTTTGCTCCTTGGAATGTTATGACACATCCATCAGATATCAGCTACATTAACTGTCAACAAATTAGTGTCCTTTCACTCCCAGCATGTGCACTCATGGGTCCTTTTGGCCCCTACCATTACAGAGTGCAGCACCAAGACTGTAGTCCAGGGAACACTCTCTTTCGAGACCTTCTGCCCCAAAATTTGCCTTCCTGATGCCTGAACAGCAAGTCAGAATCCCCACAGCTAGGAAAGCATTAAGAGAAAATGTCTGGCACCAAATTTACTCACTGTTGCCAGCAGAACTTGAGGCAAAAAATATTGGGCCCAGTCCTGAAGCATCTTGGTTATCCCTCCCATCCAGATTTATTTTATAAGATTTATGAAGGCAGGTTAAGGTCTTAAACAGTATCACTTGGATAGTACTTGCAGCAAAAATACTCTTTGAAAGCCTGACCCAGCAGTGCTATGCACCATGCTGAGAAACTGGTGCCAATGGGGGAAACCACTACCTACAAAGGCAAGACAAGGAAATAATTTCTCGGGTGCATTAAGAAGAGTGTGTCCAGCAGATTGAGGGAGATTCTTCTCCCCCTCTACTTTGCCCTTGTGAGTATTGCATCCAGTTCTGGGCTCCCCAGTTCAAGAGGGACAAGGATTTACTTGAGAGAGTCCAATGAAGGGCTATGAGAATCATTAAGGAACTGGAACACCTGCCTTATGAGGAAAAGCTGAGAGACCTGGGGCTTTTCAGTCTAGAGAGGAGAAGATTGAGAGGTGATCTAATTAATGTGTATAAATACATGAGCTCTGGGTGTCAAGAAGGAAGGGACAACCTCTTTTCACTTGTGCCCTGTGATAGGACAAGGGACAATGGATTCAAGCTAGAACACAGGAAGTTCCACCTCAACATGAGGAAGAACTTAGTTACTGTGAGGGTTACAGAGCACTGGAACAGGCTCCCCAGAGAGGTTGTGAAGTCGTCTTCTCTGGAGATTTTCAAGACCTGTCTGGATGCATTTCTGAGTGACCTGCCCTAGATTTGGTCCTGCTCTGGCACGGGGGTTGGACTCGATGATCTCCGGAGGTCACTTCTAATGCCTAATATTCTGTGATTCTGTGAAAAAACAATTTATCTCTGTTTATCTCTTATCTCTAGCTCTGTTCACTTAGAGAACTAGAGCAGAGACAAAGTCCAAGGGAATTTTCTGCACCATCCTACAGCCTTAAGTTATAGCTTGATGAGGATCTGAGCCTGTTTTGCTTCAGCAGATTAGCCACGGGACCATCCTTTTGCTCTCTCAGTGACCCACAAGGTCCCTTTGGAAAACCAATTCCATCCCAAGCAGAGTAGTTGTGCTGGAAAAGGCTGAAGGTGGGTATCCTCTGCCTTGCAGCTCACAGCAGGAGCTGGATCTGCATCATGGTCAGTAATGTCTCATGTAAATAAGGCTGCTCTCAGGATTTAAAGCAGTGTGAGAGATACCAGGATCTGGGTCCTTGAGATCTGGGGATTTTAAACCAGCTATTTTAATCACGCAATTAGAATTTAGATAAACAGCCAGTGAGTAACCAAGGCATGTCCCCCAAATACAGTGAGTCAGACATACCATTTAAGGGAAATGAGAGGGGAATAGTTTTGTTCTATCCCAAGGCTTATCCCAAAAGTGTTCCAGCCCTTGGCTTGATGCAGGAGGAAGCTTACTCTTGCAGGCTTCTTCCCTCAATTTTGCCTGCAAAGTAATTACACAACTTCACTGCTGTGCCATAGTCTTCCTGGCAGCATGTTACCTTTATGCTATGCTAATGTACTTTTCTTCAGTAGCTCCTACGTATGCCCGAGGTCAAGAAATACTTGCATTTATTGTGCTTGGAAGCCCAGCTTTCTACTTTCTTCTTTCTGCTGAAGAGCGTAAGCAGCTGAATCGGACTTTATGAAAGAAATCCTCTGACTTGTCTTGCTTAGAGATATAAATTTCTGAAACAGATGTACTATACCTGATTTTTTGTGGCCCCAGAGCAATCAGGCTGACCATGGCAGTACAATAGAGTGTATGAAGGGGAACTTTGCATGCTTGTTAGTCAACTCTGCTTTCATGCCTCAGCCTCACTGATTATTCATCCTGACTTTCCTTCTCTTGTTTGTTATTTTAAGGTACAAAAGCTAAATTGAGAGTGAATTTAGGCATGAAGAGAACAGGCTTTTGGTATTCTAATGCCAGCCTTTTCTTTTAATGCATGGAAGTTGCTGCCTGGTCTCCTGCAACATCAGTTTAATCTAAGGTTGAAGTCTTGCAAATATTCAATTAGGAGACCAGTGAAGTATGTGGGATTAACTTGTTTATATAAATGTTTGCAGAACCAGAGTGTGAGTTCAAAGGCAGGCATGGGAGATTTCGTTTCCCAGCTGATCCATAAAAAGGGTCAAACACAGTATGCTGATAAATGCAGTATACTGACAAAAGCTGGCAAGCCTCACTCCAGTGCTGACTGGAGCTTCCAGTACCAACTCCCTGTTGTTTGTCACAGTTAAATTAGAGGCTGATGAGACTGCAGGAGGTATCATTTATCAGCAAATTCAGTCTCTTTGCTGGGCACCACTGCATGGCTCTACACATAGATAGGCAGTTGGGATTCTGAAAGCAGACTTATGCTTTAGTTAAACCAAGAGCTCTCACTGACCACCAAGAAACAGCTTCAATGGAAGTGAGAGTGGAATAAGGTCTGAGGATACAGAGTGACATCACTCCCTGAAGTTTTCGCAGCTTCAATGGAAGTGAGAGTGGAAGAGATCCCATGGAATAAGGTCTGATGATACAGAGTGACATCACTCCCTGAAGTTTTCTGCATTTGCTCCTCTTTATGTCTGCTTCTGGTATCAGACTCCTGAGAGAAGCTAGAGATAGTTTGGTCCTCAAACCAGGGGAAGATGGAGGAGAAAATTAACTGCTCTTATGGAGAGAAGCAAATGCTTTCTCAACTCCAGCTTGAATTTTGGTGAGCCATGGCAGGGCTGATGGCGAGTACAGTGGAAGACAAAAGTAGGAAATGGAGTAAAAGGTGAAAAGGAGCACTTAGTGCATTGATGGTTTGGCAATGTGATTTTGGGGTGGTGACATTTTTACATAAAGTTTCTACACTCTCTCAGGAAATAGAGAAAAAGTGAGGACTCCAATATTCTGAAAGCATTTGCTGCCTGGTTCCCTGCTTTCTGTGCTGGCCAGGGCAGGAAGGGATGAAGCCATCAGAGAGCAAACAGGACTTCACCCAACCCCAGTATGCCAGAGGGAGGAGTGACTGTGTTATGCTTGCTTTTCTCTGATGGGTAGCTGGCATGAGACTATAGGGGAGTCCCTTATATCCTTGTATTCTTTTAGGGTATGTTCTTTGGACAGATTGTGGTTATGCTGTTGAGAGTACTCAGCTAGTATCTTTTGAGATGAAGGTTGCTGTGTCAATGCAGTATGTTGCTCTTGTTGTTTGAATTTGTTTTTAAGCACTGGTATCTATACTGGAGTTATTAATAGACTAAATTGTCCAAGCAGGGATCCTTCACCCCTCCTGCTGCAAAATACACACTGCATTCCTGTTGCTGCAGCATATACAGCATATACAGCTATGTTACAGCTAGTACAGTCTGTTTTTCACTAACTGCATCAGTGAACAATGTTTAAACAACTTTTTTTTTTTTTTTTTTTTTTTTTTTTTTTTTTTTTTTAAAGTACTGGCAACAAAGAGATGACTTATCATTTGCAACTTTAAAAAGGAGCCTGCAGCTATACGAATCTGGAAATAATATAAACTTAACCCGCAGGACTGTTGCATTGGTTTTAGAAGAGCTTACTTTAAAGCTGGTATGTGGGCTCAGTAAGAGACTGAGCGGTTGGCAAGGATGCTAACGATTTATGGAATGTGTCTTTGGAAAGGATTAAAGCAAAAAACATGTTGCTTCTTACCAGCTCTGTGCCAGGAATATAGCTGTAAGGGGCAAGCGTTAAATTTTAAGCATCCAGTATGTAAAGCTTTTAAAGAATAAACTTCTTTTCTTTTCTTGTCCTGGTGCTTGGGATCAAATTCAGTCCAGACCGGATAAACCAAAAATCATTCCCATCTGACGTCCAGGAAAAGGTCAGGAGTTAAAGGAGTACTGGCAGTGGTGAAGCAGTTCCCAGCTTGCGTAAGTACTATTTGTGAACTGTCCAAGATAACAGTCAGCATTTTAGCTCTAAATGTCCCAAGTGTCATATAACTGCGCCTCTTCATTTTCTCCCTCTAAGCTGATTTTTAAAACTGCTTTGCACCAAGCAAAAGCACAATTAAAACTGAAGACTTGAGAACTCAGTTAAAATGAAAAATCCTGATTATTTGGTTGGGAAATCTTTCATTTCCTACTTTCACTGGCCCTGTATGACTCTCCCTCTGCCTTAGGTCCAGCCCCTCATTGTGGTGTCCTCCTCTTGTGGTATCCCCCATCCTCAGCTGTTTGAAAAGACAGTGACAAATCTCTCTAAATGGCCACATTTTTTGTCTAATAGAGATTCCCTGTTACTAATGAAAACAACTCCATATTTTCCCTCTATGCGTGTGAGAGGATGTGATGTTGCATCTGTGTTTGCAGATGGCACTAAGACAGGACTTGCTGCCAAAACCAACTTTCTACCCAGTATGGAGGAGGAGAGAGGCACAAGAAGATGTGCTGTTCTCAACTCTAACATCATCACTGAGTGCCCAAGTGTTGCCTCCCCTTGGGGACCAACTTTTTCACTGCTCCAGTGGTCGGTGTGCCAGGACGAGTCACCCCCCAGCAGTAGTGCTAATCCCATGAAAGCCTTCAGACATCTGATGGATGCTGTAGTTTGGGTTTGGTGCAAATGACAGAGCTTTTCCACAACAGTGTGTGTTGGAACAGGCTGTGCTCACCTCTTGTGTCATTGCTAAGTGCAGGAGTAGAACCAGAAAGTGTGCTCTGTGTCAGGAAGCAGCATCAAGCCAGCTGCCACTAGCAATGTGATGGTCATGGTTATTTGGTATCTGTGTTGATTTTGGCTGGAGTACTGTTAATTTTTCTTCATAGCAGTAGGTATGATACTATGTTTTGCATTTGTGCATAGAAAACACTGTTGAAAGTACAGTGATACTTTAGTTGTTGCTGAGCAGTTGTTACGCAGAGCCAAGGCCTTTTCTTCTCACTCCACCCCACCAGTGACAAACTGGGATGGGACACAGCTGGGACAGCCCCAGCTGACCAAAGGGATATTCCGTACCATATGATGTCATGCTCAGCATATAAAGCTGAGGAAAAAAAAAGGAAGAAATGGGGGAGACACATTTTGAATCATGGTGTTTGATGGTGTTTGTAACTTTTAAGCATGATGGGGCCTTGTTTTCCTGGAGAAGGCTGAACACCTGCCTGCTGGTGGGAGGTGGTGAATTCATTCCTTCTTTTGCTCTGCTTGCATGTGTGGGTTTGGTTTTGACTATTAAATTGTCTTTATTCCAACCCATGAGTTTTCTCACTTTTACTCTTCCAGTTCTCTCCCTCATCCCACTGGGAGTGAGCAAGTGGCTGGGTGGTGCTTAGTTGCTGGCTGGGGTTAAACCATGCCAGAATATTACAGTACTGGTTGTCCAAAATATTTGCAAAACTACAGCCAGTCACACAATGTCAGGGTAGATGCTGTTGTAAATGGGAGGTCTAAGGACAAAAGCTGTTAGAAAAAGTTTTCTCTTTCCTTGTTGCTTCCTTGCTGCTTTTTTTCTGCAGGCTGAACAACCCCAACTCTCTCAGCCTGTCCTCATAGGAGATCTTTGTGGCCCTTCCCTGGCCTCGCTCTAACAGCTCCATATCTTTCAAAACACCCTTTGCATCCCTGTCTTTATGAATTTATTTTTTTATTTTCACAAAACCTGAGAGGACTTCATAGCTTTTGAGCAATTCTTTCAAATTGATTAGAATTTGGCTATTTGAAGTTTAAGTTTCCCTGCAGGGAAAGGATGAGAGGAAGAATGGATGGGCAGAAGTTAGGCAGCCAGTTTCCATGGGCAACTGTGATAAAAGGGCATCTATGCTTTTAGTGAGAAAAGGGTTAGGGTTATTTAATATGAAATTGATATAATTTTTTCTCTTTACATTTGGGAAGGAGTATGACATTACTGATACTGGGCCACTGCAGAATTATCAAACATAGAGAAAAAAATAGAGTGAAGAAGCAGATTCAAAGGAGCTAGTGAGAGAAGGAAGGGGAAAAGGAAGGTCTGCCTTGGCTCAAAACAGGATGAAATGTCAAGAAAATTCAATTTGGGAGAGTTTAATGTGGGCAGAGTTAATTCAAGGCACATGGGCTAGGAACATGCCTGTACTGTCATCTCTACCCTTCCTGGAGGTAGTAAACCTCCTGCATGTGTGTGGTGCTGTGTGTGCATGCTGGGGGTGGGGGCTGGGTTTCTTAGGCATGGAGTAGCTGTTGAAGGTTTGGTGTTAAGCATATACCCATCAGTATCAGGACTTCTCATGAAGAAGGCTGCCCTATGGTCAGATGTGATTTCCCAGTGTCTGCCTGGAAGAAATTTCCACAAAGCAAGAGAAACTCAGTTAAGTAGAGTGAAGATGACATTCCTCATTCCTCAGTGATGTGCTGTTGCTACTAAAAAAAATCTTGCTAATAAAGTCTGGAATAATCGAGGAGCTGAGCATAGAAATAGCCCAGACAAAGAACTTTGCATCTTCCTGTGGAAGTGTTTTCCCCTGGGAAATGAACTCTCTTCAAGGGCCTTGAATACTTCTGGTGTCTTAGCACTAAAGATTTTGTGAAGATGTGGTACACTGTGGCAGAAAGAAACTTGGGGATAAGTTTGCTGTTTGGATGTGCATTGTGTCTGTGGGGTGGCTGGCTGCAAGAGACTGGCCTTGGAGTCTCTATCAAGGAGGGTGATGGAGCTGAGAGGTCTGGTCAGAATCAGTAATGCTGAAAGCAAATTGGTTTAGTAATAGATGTACAAGATCAGAGCAAACAATTCTTCTGCCAGAGGCTGCAAAGAGCTCTTCCTGAATTGTGGAATTTCACTGATTACTGCTTGCTACTTCACTTGGAGTTCTAGTAGATAGGAAGATGGGACAGACAGTGTTGTACCAGTGAATGATGGACTGAGCAAATTATTGGCTACTAAAGATATCAGTGGATATTTCATGTTGTCTGAGACTGCTGGTGTTTGTCAGATGCTCCGTCCAGAATTCTTGATGTTGAAGCCTTTGCTAAGTGAAGACTGCAATTTTGAGGAGTTTATCTGACTAAATGTCTACAGAGTTGGAAAAAAAAATCACATCCAGCATTTCAATTGCCTTTATAAGCAGTATTTGTAGATAGTGGCAAAATGAGCTTCAAAATGCTGTCAGTAAGAAGTGTCCTTGCAATATCTGTGCTGCTTTGAGTGATCCTTGAAGAGGTAAATGATACTTGAGACATGTAGAGTCAGCAAGACTTGCTTGCATGGCCAGGTCTCCTTAAGCAAGTCTTGGCACAGGAGTTGTCACGAACTTCCTATGGGAAATCCAGAGAAGGAGGCAAATCTTTGAAATGTGCTGGATATGCCCAACTGAGAGATGCTTGTTTACAGCTCAGCTCCTAAAAGGAGATCTGTCCTGCTGAGCCTAGGATCTGGATCTGGTATAGCACCTGCAGGCAGAGCTGTACTTTGTTTTGGTCACAGCAATATTATCTTTTGATTTGTTTACAAGTTAAACAGGCCTTTGAGATCTGGCTGTCTCCTTTCTACCTTTGTTCAGTCTCTTAAAACAGGACCTAACTAAACAGGAGCTTTACCTTTTCTCTTACGAGCAGCTTCTGCTCTCTCACAGCTGCAGTCTCCTGGCAATTCCATACAGCTTAATGCTCCCAGGTGTGTACATGTACTTCAGAGCTGCAGGCTAGTTTTATTGCAGTGTGAACCCCACAATTGTTACTAATCAGAAAATACAATTTTGGATCCAGTGGTGAGATCCTATTCAAGGGCTAGAAAGGCTTTCCAGACAGGAATGGTGGAAGGAAGATTGATTGCTGGAAGTGAGGCTGTTAACTTGCAGAAGCTATTGTGGATCTTGGTATAGTTGCAAGGATATTAGGTGGAAAAAAGGAAAGGTCTGGGTTTAAGTTCTTGAATCATTTCAAGGGGAATTGCACTGGAAGGGCTTTAAGCAGCCATCTAAGATTTCAACAAGAGGAATAGTTTTAAGTGCCTGAAAAATCTACTGAATGCAGGACTGTGGCAAAGAAAGGTGCTCTTAAGGAACAAGTACTTTGCCTGCACCAGAAGGCAGATGGAGTTGAAGATGGCACAAAGCGTTTGTGTTGCCTGGAGAGTTACTGTCCAGCTGTGCCCCGGACACCCTGCCTTTTGTGTGAGTGGTCCTGGAGTCAGTAGAGATGTGGACTGCCACAGAGTTGTTGCACAAGTCATCCTGGCATCCAGTTAATGCAAGTTTGTCTTTGTGGCCTTGTTTAGACCTTTTTAAAATGAGTAATATAGGAAGGCTAAGCTAGTTCATGTGAAGTCATGGGTTCAAGAACCAAGCTGTCCTTACACTTTTTTTTTTTCTAGTGGCTTTACTGCTCTTATGACCCCTAGTAAACCCTCTGGAAAAGAACCTGAAGCTAATTAAGAGGGTCATTTTTGTGACATTGTCTAAATGGGAAATGGAATCTCTTCCCATTTGCATAAGCAGAGGTCTGGCAGCAGCTGCAACTTGCTATGCCTAGTTGGAAAACAAAAAAGGATGAGGTCTGAAATATGTTTCAAAATAAATCAATTTGTTTAAAATGAGGGTTTACAGATTCGCCTGCCTAGGTAAGAAATATGTGCCTTAATGCGATTCTGTTCCACCCGTTAGTTCTGAAGGTCTTCAGACATCTGATCCAAGGCTGAATTTTCAAAGCCGTGTAAAGACATGTAAAGTTTAGTGCCCCAATACCTTGTCTCTCCTATTGCTGTACAACTAATAATGAGAAATTAAATTCATTATTTGACATCATTAACTCAGGAAAGGGATACTTAGGTTGCCTTTCATATTATAATGTAATTATGGGCATTCTGGTTTATTTTGGCAATTGTTTGGGCTTAAAATAATCATGTTTAATTTTAAAAGAAAATAATTGGATGTTTTATGCTATTTTTAAATGATCTTTACAAGGTAAGCAATCTACTGGAAAAGATTTAATTGTTCATGGAAGATGCTTAATTACATGGTAGACCTGGCTGTGTTAGATCATTGTTGGACTTCTGGGTTCAAAATCCAAGTCTAGATCTAAGCTCAGTTCTGCTGCCCAGGCTGAAATGTAGGAAGGGTCAGTGACAGTGAGCTTATCCAGTATTGATAACACTGAACATTCCTTATCATGAGTCAGGCTCCTCCCAAATTATGTACTTGGCTTAATGAGATTTAGAAAAATATAGTTATTTTTTTCTGTTCAATTGTGACAAGGCTATGCTTAGGTTATATATTTTTTTTCCTCTGCAACAGTAAGGCCATAGTTTCTAAGGAAGCCTGTAATTCTCATGTGAGCTTTTGTCTCCAGGTGCTCTTAAAATATTGCCAATTATTGAAAAACTTGAAATAAAATGTTATTAGGCCTTCTGACTTCAAGCTAGAACAACAGACCTGCTAAAATATTCATAGTTAATGTTAGGGTAGCCTGTGGGAATCAGATTTGAGAGTTTCATTTGGAGTCTTTCATACGTAGGTTTGTTCTTACCAAGTAAGCAGTGGTTGGGGCAGTACTGGGAGGTAGGCTAAGACCCAATATCTCTGCATAGTATTGGCTTAATTTTAAGCTGTGGTTTTGAACAATAAAGAATACTTAATCTTTCTGTCTAGCATAGTGTCCATCTGATGGTCTGGTGAATGTTTTCCTGGTATTTGGTTCTGGCAGTCTTTATGCTTTCTGCCCTGGTTCCACCATCTCTGAAAGCATCGACAAATCCCCATTGTCCTGTATCCTGTGGAGACAGGAGGTGCTGATCTCACTTAAAGGGAGAACCTTGCAACCTCAGATGGCCAGGATGTTTGCCTAGATCATGCAGTGAGATGTTTGCAAGGGCAGGAGCAGATTGTGGGAATCCTGACCTCCAAGGCTCATTTACACTGGGAATATTTTTCAATCACTTGTAGAAGTACTGCAGAAGCTGGTGAAGGCTTCCCTGAACTGTTTGTATTTTATAGTGTGACTTTTACTCTGAGCATGCACAGATGTAATTGGATCTTCTTCCAAGATTTTGCTAAAAATTAAGCAAGGTCTGATCAGATAATGCACAGTTCTACCTGAACCAATTCTAACTTACGTGAAACCACACTTAGAAAACAGTGTTTCTGTTTCTCCTGCTCTAACCACAGAAGAACATGCTCTCATAGGAGAGGACTCTGCTGTTCTCAGTTTATCAACAGAGCAGATTCAGAGTCTGGTATCTTTTTTACATGTGCGTTTTATTGCAAAGTACTTTGTTAATTCTTTAGTCTCTCTTTCCAAACTAGACAAACCCAAGTAATCCATCTCAGATCCAGTGTTCTGCTTACCTGCTGTTGCCCAAGCCCATAGACTTAGTTTGCCCTCAAGCTTTTTTGTCTTTTGGCAGCTGTTCTCATTCCAATTACAAAATATCCTTGGAAATTCAATACCTTATTTTTCTATTATTTAAATTATGGCTCACATTGTAGTTCAATGAATTTAATTAAAGCATTTCCTTGCACACATGGTGTCCATGTGGACAGGGAATAACTTTTAATCTTAAAACTAGGCATATGTAATAATAGCACATAAGATCGTTCATTCTTATTACATCCTTCAGGTAAGATGAATGTTCACATTGCCTGGAGGAAGACACAATCTGTATAAGCTGCCTTTAAATCCTTAGGTAGCAGAGGGAATAATCTGTTTTAAATAATGAACAATAATGAACCATATTGTAAGTTGCAACCTAGTTTGAAAGTCCAGGAATGAAAAAAGCCAAAACAGCCAGATATTTGGCTACAAACATTGACAGACAATGCTGAAATGTGGGATAAAAGCATTCTCTTCTAGAACCTGTGGTGATAGTTGGATGGAGATCGTCACCTCTATATCTGTTGGCTAGGGTGCTTATGAGAACTTTTTCAGTCCAGTGAGCCAGGTTAAACAGTAGCAGCAGCTCTCCTTCACTGAGGTGGATCTTTCAAACAGTGGTGGGCTAGGGAACAAAAGTGGAGGGAGCCATCCTGCATGGATGGAGGTGAGCCTAAAAGTTCATTCATCGCCTTGAACTACTTGGTCTTAGCAAGGCTATTTTACAAAAAAAGTGAGCATGCAAATTGTACCTGTCAAGAATCTTCTCCTGAAGTAGGATGCAGTGTGAACTGCAGCCTTGTGCAAGTCAGCTGTGAAACTGGGGAGCCCTGTGCTGCCTCCACGCACCAGCATTCTCTGAACCGTTCTTGTGTTTCCCCTCAACTTGTGTTTGCTCCCCATGGTTCTCTCAGTCACCCTTGCTGAGACCGGGCTGTTAACTTGGTAAGTAAACTCAGACCTTCATGGGTCATTGAAGGAATGGACCTGGACTATGGTCTCCCCCTGCAGATCTGGAGGGTGCTTAGTGGGGTAGGCAACAGATGCTGCATGAACTTGATGTGTTTTCTTGGTTTGTCCTGCCAGTTCTCTGGTCTATATAGGATGGAGTTGACCCCTCAGGCCATGCCTCTCCATTTGATACTGTCCCTTGGCTGGCTGGGGACCACATCTGGATATGAAGGTGGCAAGATACTGGTTTCTTGGGCAAGGAGGAGTGAATTTGCAAGTGAAGTAGTAAGTGAGGGCTGATGTTATTGTGTAACTGGGGCTACAGAAGCTGCAAATACTTTGGCTCTGGCAAGTGATGTTTAAGGAAGTAAAACCCATAAATAAAAATGTTGGCCTTCACTAGTGCTCTTGCTTATGTGATTATTTTGTTTCCATTGGAGTGTACAAGTTGTTATGGATCAGACTAGTGGTTTGTCTTGTCTGCTAACAACTCTGTGGATGGACAGCATCAGATGAATCAAGGGAAAATTGTAGCTGACAGTTGTGGAATAACAATTTAGGACTAAGCAGTGGCTGCTGTAAGTCAATCTTCCTTTCCCATCCTTTGATATAGTTTGTTTATTGCTACTGCCTTCAGGAATAGAAGATAAAATGATTTTGGGGGTATGTGAACATTTGGGATGACTGAAGCATTTATTTTTTCCAGACTAGAGACTGACCCTGTGATTCTACAGCAGACCCTCTTTGCCCTCTTGTTACTCTTGGGGCTTTTAACTTTTTTCCTCTGCTCTCTGTTCCATGTGCTTAGGAAAAAATTACAAAGAAATTGCAAAACCAACTATTACATATTTAAGATAACACAAGTAAACACTTGCAACAAATTTGTTGGGAAAGTTGCAGTTATGTTTGATATACAATCAAGTCTTCAGAAGACAACCTTAAATTGTGAAATATGCAATTCATGCTCTTTTTTTAGTCTTGTAGCCTTGATTTTACTGGGGGTTTTTTTGATGGTTTTGCAAATTGGTTTTCACAATCACCTTCTTAATGTAAGTGATTCTATTTCACCATGATTGTGCCACTATACAGAGCTGACCTAACAATTTAGCATTTTAGCAAGATGATTGATCCCAAATGTAAACAACTGCTTGCATTAACAAACTCTTGTAGTTAACAGGGTTCTTCCATTCCCTTGTTCACTTGTGGAGGTGGAGACTGCTTGCCTCTTCTACTTATGCAAACCAATCTCCACTTTTCAAACTTAGTAGTAGTTTAGTAGTTTGTTGGCTGTTTAGTAGTAGTTTAGAAGCTTCTCTCAGGCTGGTATAGATAAATGAAAGAAAATGCATTCCTATTTTGAAGTCTTGGTAATCACGGGGATTCCTGAGGTATTAATGTTATGTTGGTCACTCTTTCCTGTGTGCAGAGTATAAGAAGAACATTCAGGACAACAAAGATGATTTGGGGGATTGAAGCATCTCTCATGAAGAAAGGCTGAGAGAGCTGGGACTCCTCTGTCTCAAAAAGAGTAGGCTGAGGGGAGATGTTATTAATGCCTATAAGTATCTAAAAGGTGAGTGCAGAGAGGATGGAGCTAGACTCTTTTCAGTAGTTCCCAGTGGGCAATGGGCACAAGTTGGAACACAGGAAGCTCCATTTAAATGTGAGAACCTCTTTACTGTGAGGTTGACAGCACTGGAACAGGCTGCCCAGGGAGGCTGTGGAGTCCCCTTCTCTGGAGATACTCAAACCCCACCTGGATGCAGTCTGGAGTGATGTGCTCTGGGTGATCCAGCTTTAGCAGAGGAGTTGGACTAGGTGATCTCTAGAGCTCCCTTCCAATTATGACGATTCTGTGAAGCATGTTCTTGAACAAGAGAAGAAATGTGCTGTGCATCAAATACTGTTATAACACCTTAAAGACAGTGTAGTCTAAGTCAGTGAGATCACTTACACTTGACAGCTTGTGATAACACTGAGTTAAACCATTGCTGTAGTTGTATGTACTACAACAATGGTTTGTTAATGATAGAGTAGTTGTGTACATAACTACAGGGCCTCTGAACTTTTGAAACAAGAGTCAGTTATGTCTGACTGTTACAATTTTTTTAAGTATCCCAGCAAGGAAGTTGCTTTTAAGCTAAATGTAATCAGTGGTTAGCTTATAATCGAAAGCTTGTTTTTCTAAAATGTGAATTTTTAAAGCTTTCATCTACAATGATTTTAAAGTACATCTTAAGACAGTAACTGCTTTTTCAGCTACCAAAGTAGTCATCTCTGCTTAAAGAATGGTGTCAGTGTGACTTTGTTTTAATGTCTTCATTGCCTTTCCATGATTTCAGTGAGAACAAATGTGTGACCAGATGCATTGGGCACTAACAGATCCCAGTTGCCTCTGGCAAGAATTTAGAGGAAATCAACTGTGAAGCAAAACTTGGAAGAACTTCTTCAACTTTACTAGAGATAAACTTCCAAAATGTAGCTTTTCTGAAACTTTTAGACATAACAAGTACAACTAATGAGTGCTTAAAAAGGGTGTCTTCAGTCAGCCTGCCTTTCCTTGGAGGATGTGTTGTAAGTAATGAAACCCTGTTCAGTGTGCTCTATTTATAACTTAAGAAACATAGTACCAATGTCTTTGGCCACATTACTTTTATTGTGTTTGTAGAGCAGTTACTGAGCTGTTCTATTTTGAAAGTGCAAAAAAAGATTGTAAGGGCTGTGCAACCTTCTCCCAAGTTTCTGTATTTCAATAAGAATGAAAGGATGTAGCAGATGCATCCAACCACGATGGCCTTCGTTCAAAATCTGCTGCATGTTGTGGGAGTGTTCCTTTTGGCTTCAGTATATGCTGGATGAGAGCCTTTGGCAGTATCAACATTAGCAGCATCTTTTACCCAGTGCACGTGCTAGATTTAAGTGAAAATGTGTCAAATGCTGTTAGCATGTTGCTCTCGAAAACTGGGTGTGTTAGTGGAATGTTCCCCTTGTCCCTCAACAAGCTGAAAGAACCATCTGGCCAAACAACTTATCATTTGTCCTGAACAAGTGTGTTCTGTTAAACAGATTTAGTTTAGTTTTAACAAGGGAACAATATACATGTCTAGGAAACTATATTTACTTATATTAGAGGACTCTCTCAATGACCTAATAAAACTTGCTGATGGTGTTGACACACTACCATATGGCTACCACTGTGGACCCCACAGAAGTCACTGAGGCTGAAGGCCTTACCTGGCTCATGGAAGCTGGTGGTTGATGTTGTGTGTGTTGCTCCAGTGTGCTCATTCTTTGTGCAAACAGCCTGCAACTGCTTTGGAAACCTAGGAGCAGGAGCTTCCTAGGATGCTGCTTTCACAAAGTTATTTTTAGGAGGAGGTCTTTGTATATAGAGTTAAAAATGTATCTGGATGGGTGTGGGGTTTAGGGTAGTCTTTACAAGTTTGGGATATAGACAGCACAGGTTTTTCTGTATTTCTATGCTGAGGCTGTGAGAAGCCTGATTGTGTTCCTGCTGGATTATTAGGATTAGTTATCCATGTCCTAGCTTGCTTCAGGTGCATGAACTGAGGGGTGAAACTGTTCCTCAACTCCTTCCAAAACTTCTTGCTTATCTAAACCAATCATGGCAGAAGGCAACACAGTTTTCTGCCCCTGCTGCCTTCTGTGCTAGGGCTCTCGTCTTGGCTGTGTAGACAATTTGCTAGTCTTGAGAACCTGGAGTAAACTGTGTGTAAAAAAAAAACACCAAAACAAAACCAACAAAACACTCCTGCACAGCTGGTTTGCTTTAAGAGAAAACAAATTGTAGGAACAGTGATATCCCAGTCTGCTTATATGGAAGCAATGGTGTGGTCTGGCATTTCTTAATTAAGACATTCATGTCAACTAGCTAACAGAAAAAAAAACAATCCTTTAAATTGCTTTTTATTACATGGAATGCTGAAATTGCCATTTATTTTTTCGTCTCTACAAGGCTGGTAAATGTCATAATCTGTGTTTTCTAAGTCATGGGCATATGGCAAAGAACTCTAGAATTTCCTTGAAAAAAGTAATTTATCTTTTTGAAAAATGTCTGCACAGTAGGACTACTTGCTCTGTGCAGTTTGAGATCCTCAGTGGCAACTATATGCTCAATGAGGGCTAGGAAAGGTGTATGACTGAAATATTTGTTAATCACAGACCATGTAAGGTTTACATTACTGGGTTTTCAAATCAGTCCAGTATATCACATTTCTGATTTCAGTCAGAATGAAAGGCTTTTCTTCAACCCCCAATTAAACCACTTAGTACAGGGATTACCTCATGCTACTTTCATGCCTAAATATCCAGACTGAGTCAGGGTCCAACAGATACCTTTGCCGAAAAAGCGATGAAAACAGTTTATGCCCACTATGTGTTCTTATGTATGTGTTTTCCTCAGTCAGATGCTTAGATTTTTGTTGAAGGACTGGAAGTCAGAAAAGTGCTCACATTAGTCTGAACAAGAATTTAGGTGTCTGAATTGATGTTACCAAGTGCCTTGTTGAGTGCAAGGACAAGTATGAGTCAACCGTTTTGATTTGGTGGAGTGTTGCATGGACTTCACATGTGTAAAAGCACAGCAGCTGAAGAGCCACAGAAAGGTGAGACACTGGAAATGATTGAATTAGTCTTTTATTCTGAAAACATTTGTGATCATACTCAAGTTCCCCATGGTAAACTGTATAATCTATGCAACATTTTACAGCAGATTTGCCACTAACTTGGTTAAGGGTGCAATTGCTCCCTGTAATAACTTGTTGCAGCTTCCTGGTCTTCCCTTTGAAGCTGTTTGCTCTTTACACAGAAGGATGCTTAGGTTCCCTTTGAGGCTTGATGCCCAAGTGGAGATCAGTGACAAGTGGTGTTCCTCAGGGGTCACTGTTGGGACTGGTGTTGTTTAACATCTTTGCTGGTGACATGGACAGTAGAATTGAGTGCACCCTCATCAAGGTTGATGATGACACCAAGCTATGTGGTGTGCTCTGGTCAATGTGCTTATACACAAATTTAAGCTGGAAACCAAATGTTACTTGAGATTTTTTTGTTGTCTCATGGATCTGCAGCAGTAAAGATTCTGCTGTGCATTTTTTTCTTAATATAATTTTATGATCCCCCAATAGAGTCCATCACATATTTTTTTCCTTCCACTTCCTCCTGGTAGCTGACAACACTGCCTCCTGTCATCACCCCAAATTATCTGTTCTAGCCTATGTGTGACCCACTGCTTTCTTGTAAGTATAAGAGGTTATTTTAAGGTTCTCTGTTTATTGCTTTTGGATAACAATTCATACCATTCCAGACAATTTGTTCTCATCTTTGCTATGACTTGTTATTTTCTCATTAGCTTTTATGGAAAGTAATTCAAACATTTTAAGAGCAGCAATACACTCAGTAGTCATAATCTGGATAATTCCCTTTATTACTGATATTAGCCTGACTATATAGAATTTACTCTGCATTTGATCTTCCTTGCAAATACCATTCTACCTTGAGAACTGTAAGGCATAACTTTATAGCAACATGTATGCTTTGGAGTGATCAGAGCTCTTACTGAGATTTCTAGTATTGACTTTTTGCTGCTTTTTGTGTCTAAACTAGTACATTATTACAGAGAAAAATGTTCACATGTGTTTTTAAAAAATTATATTTCGAACTTTGTTCAAATTTGTTGCTTCATGAGTTTAATCTCATCCCTTTCTCATGCTGAGCCTTTCTATCTTTCTCAGCTGTCCTCTTCTGTCCTGTTTGAACACTGGCTTAGCACTCAAGGCTACCATTTTATTAGGAAGAGATTGACAGAAAGGTTTGAATTTTGCTTTGTTTCAGTTTATTGCTGGGCTGTAACCATATTTAAAGACATTTTAATTGGCATCAGTTGTGAAATACTGTACTCAATAGTACATTTGCCATCAAAATGGCTACTGAGAGATCAGCTGTGTTTTGTGGAGTTCAGTTTGTGGAGACCTGTCAAACGTCAGTGAGTGCTCAGTGGAAGTCATGGTGAATGGTAATGAAGACCATTTGCTTAGAAAAGGACAGCTCAAGTCTATGGATATGGGTATTTTTCTGTTGCCGTTTCCTAGTAAGGCTGTGAGCATTGGTATCTGCTAAGACATTTTTAAGGCTGCTGACCCTGTGGAATTTAGCTTGATGTTCTGTGACGGCTGTATCCTTAGGAGGCCAAACACAGTTGAAGCTATCTGGTACTTGACACAGTTAGGAACAAAAAGTTCCCTTTTAATGCTGGAACTGTTGTGTTGCAGCAAGCTGCCAAGTCCCAAAGGGAGAACCTGACCTGTGTTTCGTGTGTATGTGTTGAACCACAGTAACTGACTTGGGTCTTGAGGAGACTCGAGAAACTTATCTGTATACTGTCCTGGTTTCTCTCATGGGGATGTGATGGTGGGATTTCCCAGGGAGGCTGGAACAACTGACCTCTCATGGTCTTGTTAGTGATTTGCTCTAAGTAAACATTTCACCTTTTTGGACAGGAACTTTGCCTCTGTAAAATGATGATTTCTGAATACTTACCATTATAACGGGCATTTGAAAACTTAGAGTAGAGATTAGTGTTACTGCTAACCAAGAGCTTCCATCTTGGGTGATAACTGAAACAGGTTTAGCTGACCCAAGTTGCGTGAAAAGCAGAATAACAATTGTCACTATTTTCCCTAGTCAGTATCGAAAGCTGTCCTGGTATTTAGAGTTGTCAGATGACCCTAGGTCCAGTATCTTCAACCTTTCAGGCTTGGGTCTCACAGGTCCAGACTGCATCTTATGACAGTGGTGGCTGCACTTATATTTTGTTGGATTCTTCCTAGAGTAACTAGACTGGGAGAGTGACTATATGGGAGACATACGTGATTCCCCTGAGGGGCCACAGTTGCATCAAGTGCACATGTAACTTATGGAACCCATTCTGGTTTCCAGTCACCTAAATGGTACTAAATACCATTAAAAAAAACCCCAAAACAAACAAAATCAAAACAAGCCAACAAAGCAAATCAAACAAACTTGGCACCACTGAAATGAATGTGATTTATGCTTGGAATCTGGTAAGCATGAAATGTGGTATCAGAAGTCTGGCTCTTTCCATAGCAGTGAGAAATGGAAAGAAATATGTTGCTACATTCTCATTAATGCAATTAATACCCCATCAAATCTGTGCTGATAAATTTGAGAGGCTTACACTATTCATTAGGCATATGCATTCATGAGTGCAGCCATCATAAAATAAACAGGGGAGGTTCCAGCATGGAGAAAATTTCAGAGAACAAGAGCTCACATTATACAAAGCTATGATGATAAATGTCTCTTGTGGCATAATTTTAACTCTTACCATCTGTGATTCCCTGTTGCTATAGCAACTTAAAGTAAATACTAAAAATAGTCTGAAACCAGGAAAAGCACAGCAGGGGATGTCTGTCCTGAAAGAAAACAAGCCTTCAATGTGACCAGGCAATGGCAGGAAAAAGGAATGATGAGAACTTCAGGAGTTTTAGCTCAGAACTTTCAAAAAACAGGGATGGGTGAGAGAAGGATCCCAAAACAATAATTTTAGCTGTGCTACCAAAACATCAGATGCTCAGTGCTGTACATGTCATCCATTTTTGACTTTGAGCTTGAGAAGTAATTTTACTTTAACTGTTAGGCTTGTGTGTATGTATAAAAACAAATTTGATTTTACTTTTTTTGACAGATGCGTTATTTTTGTTGAGCTAGGAAGGGATGAAAAGCCTGTCTGAGGCAGTTTTCAATGTTATAAGCACTGCAGTTGTGTTCATCAAATGATGCCATTCAAACAGTTCTGCAACTGAGTGTTAAGGCCAAAGACAAGGCTTAAAAGCAGAGCTATGACTTCATGCCAGGCCAGCACATTTCTGGAAAGTGTAAGGGCTGAGCCCCATACAGCGGGAAAAACTGACCAGGGAAAGAAACAAAGAGAGGGTGAAAGACTACATTTAACAGAAGGGGCATGAAGTATTGCTTAAATAATTGGAAGTGTCATGAAATGGTAGAATTCCTCAAGAACCTGGAATATTGCTCTTATTATTATTTTTTGAGGTGATGGTGGGGGATGTGTGCTAAAACAACTCGGGATGCCCTACCTAAAGAAATCCTTGGTTGAAGCAAAAGCTTTGCATGGAAAGAAAAGCCCTGCTTGAGGGCAATTGCTAACTATTTTGGGTGTGCCTTTGCTGTAGTCTAATTGCAATGAAGACTTGTTTAGCTTCCTTGGTGAGTGTTCTTATGACTTGTAGTGTTGCCTTTCATTCATTTGGCAGTCACTTCAAGAGTGAGTTACAATAAGAGATGAGAAAACAAACTTAGATTTGATACTACTAGGCAGTAGCCAGGGAGCTTGGATATAATCACTGCTGCACAACACCCAGTGCAGTTCTGTGTGCAGTGTGTGCACCATGGTGGACTTAATGCATAAAATCTCATTTGTGCTTGCAAACCAACACAGCCTGGATATATAAAACGGCCTGGGAATCCAGGTGCCGTCAGCACAAATGAGGGTCTGTGGCTGGGCTCAAGGTGCATGAGACCAGAGGAAACAAATCAGAAATTTTTCTTGGCACTGTTATCACTGGTGACTTGATAGGCAGGTTTTTATCTGCAGCTTTGTGGCTTGCTGTGTGACAATGATAACAAATGCCAAGTCTAAAAGGCAGTCAAATCTAGATGTTTTGATTTATAGCCATGCTCTGACCCACCAGAACTGTAACTTTTAGGGAGAAAAGTCATGTGAGTTCCAGTTACAGCTAATGTATGAGTTTTTCTTGACACGTCTTTTATTCCCCTCTTTCATTTTCTGCCTTCTCAGAGGCCTTGGTGTAATCTGTGGGTTTTCTATATTTGGCCAGAGTTGCTGATGAGTGCTGCCCTCCGCCTGCTGTATATCTGGAAATTGTGGACACTTCCATGGCACAAAACCAGGCTAACTGCACAGCTTCTGTGCAATGACTCAGCTGCTCTGGAAGCCTGGACAGCTATTGCCAGTGTTCATAACAGCTGCTATATGTATGCAATAAGCCTAATGAACCTCAAAAGCCTTAGTCTTGCCCCCAAGCCCACTTGAGGTTGGTCCAAGGTTTGTTACGAGGCTGCACATCTTTTTTTTTCTTTCCAAGTTAATCAGGACAGAAATGAGGAATCTAGTGTGGAGTTGTGATCTGGAAAAATCTTTCCCCTTCTTGCTGTGATCTGGGAGAGAGACCTGTATCACGTTCTCCTCACTGATATTGCCTGGCTTGCTGTCCTGTTGCCAGGTGAACTGTGGAGAGCCCCCAGAGGTCTTGCCCTGAGACCTCAGTTTTAAGAGCTGCTAAAAGGAACCAATGCATTGGCCTAATAGGATAAGATACAGTTTCAGTCTCTGCACTCCTGTGTGCCCGTGGTGGATTCCTGTACCCAGGACAAACCAAAAATTCCCCAGACCTCATCTGACTACTTCAGCCAACCAAATATTTCATCCAAAGCCTCAAACATTTCACCTGGGCTGCAAATATTCATTGTGCAAAAGGGCTTTTTCAGAGCCTTTAGAAGAATGTGCAGATTTGTGAGCCTCACTTTCAAGATTTTTTTTTCTTGTATTCAGTTCTTAGTTTGTGGGGAATCCATGCTCGTACTGCAGTACTTTCTGGCATGCTGCAGACAGGAGAGGATTTTCTAGGAGTTCTGGGAACAAGCCAATTGCTTGGAAGTCTTGTTGGAAGCACTGTTTTGAAGTCGCATACAAAATAAAACTTTCACGTATCTGCTCAAAATAAGCCCTTATTCAATAGCATATATAGATGGATATGGTGGAGGTGCATACCTACATGTGCTTTGTTTATCTGCGCTCAGTGCGTATATTAACACGGACCGTATGCTTGGCGGTCTCCTTCTACTGAAGATAAAATGTTTCCTGCATTGAGAAATTTACAGCCTAGATGGACACTTCAGGAAGGGGGAAAATCCAACAGCAGCTCAAGATGGAAGAGTTAATTTTAGGAAGTTTATCTCTATTTCATGATGGTGATGACATAATTTTTACTTGGAGGAGTAGAATATATCCTGATGTACTTTAAGCTTTTATGCCAATCTCCTTATGTATTGCATTAAACAGTCCCTGCTGCAAAGGTTTGAAATCTCAGCTAGATTAAGATATCTGATCTCTGCTTCCCAGGAATTCCACAGTGTTGTCAAATGAAAGCAGAAAGCTGATGGAAGACATAGAAGTGTGCAAAAGGCCTGCCATATTTCACCAGGATTTACTCTGACATCTGTATGTAGCTAGTTGATTTTTCTTTTTCCTTTTGACCCAAATAGCAATATAACTGAGATCAGCAGTCAGCAGCATACATTCTTTAATGTATCTAGGGGATTCACATTATTGTTTTATGGGGGAAGTGATAGCCATGCATTTAGGATTTCCATCTGTGTGATCCTCTACTTTGGTATGGTGGCAAACACAGAGCATCAAATGAGCTTATTGTAGCTGTGGGAGGAGAGCTAAGAGTGAACTTACTCTGTTTACGTTTCTGCTGTAAAATTTTACTACTCTGGAAACTTTGCAAATGTTTACAAAACTTCCATGTAACTGCTTCCTGAAGCTATGCCTTGTCTTTAAGCTGAATGGTTAGATGGTCTAGAAATTCCTTAAAACCCTATTTGCACAGAAACCTTGCTCCAGTTAGCTCTGAGTTTGTGCTGTTCCCTTAATGTGTCTTGTCATAGTTCAAAGTGTTACACATAAGATCTCTGTGGGTTTTTGGGCAAACTTGAATCTTGTTTTGCATGAATTGAGGTTTAGCTTGGAGAAAATTTAAGCCTTTATGTAGTTTTGCATTTATGCGTTAAGGAATAGATGGTTTTATTCATTTGAACAAAATGTTGTGTGTGTTTTTTTTACTGTTTTTATCCCCCTGTGCTGGGGATGTATTGTTAAATTGTAAATAACTTTCCAATTCCAAAAGGCAATTCCTTCCTTATTCCATCCCCTTAGCTTTCCATCTTGTACAGGCTGCTATAGTTTCCATGCTTGCTGCTCCAGATCCCATGAATCTGGAGAGCTCATGGTGACTATCATTTTATTCTGCTGAGTATTCTAAAAGTTGTAATGAGACTGTGTGGTAAAGTTAATAGACCCTCCTGGTTATTCTCACAGTACTTGTAAGAAATTACTTGGTGTCATGACTTCATATCCAGATGACTGCATAAAATTAGGAATACTCCTAACGCCTGTTCTGAATTATTTATTTTTTAATTTATTAGTGCCATGAAAATGCAATCATTTTTTCAGGGAGATAACCCAGAACTTTCCAAATGTTGATTAATTACATACCAAGTCTTTTCTGTATTTAATAATAAAGTTCAAGGCATAATACACTGCACATGGTGGGGGGAAATCTGTATTTTCTTTATAGATGATTGATGTACCAACCTGTTCCGGTTTGGTTTGGTGGGTTTTTTGGTAGTGGGGGAAGAAGCTGAGAAGCTCCCCTTGCTTCCAAAACCCTGCCAAAGATCCATTAGAGGGACAGTAGGTGAACCTCAGTGATTAACAGCTATAACACCTGAGCAGAAGGGCACTTGAGGGGAGAAAAGCTGTGCTGGAGGAGGAGAGTGGTGCTGGCGGTTGGTGAGGAAGAAGGGGAAGAAGGTGCCCAAGCAGAAATTTCCCTGCAATCCATGGTGAGATGGCAGCCGTGCCCCTGCACTCATGGAGGAACGTGGTGGGACATTCCATGAAGGCACCAGGAGGGGTGAACTTGGCCAGTGGACTTGGATTTTGTGGCCAGTGGATTTGCTGCGTGTGAACTCTGATTACGCAGCTGTGGAAGACCCAATGCCAGGGGAGGTGGCTGTTCCCGAAGCCCCCGTGACTCTGTGGGAAGCCCAGGCTGGACCAGCTCCGGACCTCGTGGGAAGGACTCACGAAGGAGAGGTTTCTGGAGGACTTTCTCCCAAGTGAAAGCAGGGAAGGACTGTAAGGAATCCTTCCTTAGGAGGAAGGAGCGGCAGGAACCCTCAGCCTGTGAAGTGACTCTAAACCCCATCCCCTGTCCCCCTGTGCCGCTGGGGGGAAGGAGGGAGAGAAACCGGGAACAAAGGGATTTGGGCCTGGGAAGAAGGGAGGGATGCGGTAACATGCAAGCCCTGCTCTTTGTGTTGTCTGTGTCCTGTGTGTGTTTGATTAGTGTGAAATTCAATTATTTTTTCCCCAAGTAGAGTCTGTTTTACCTGGGACGTTAACTGGTGAGGAACCCTCCTTATCCTTTGTCTCAACCCATGGGCTTTGTCCTCCTTGTCCCAGAGTGTGTGTGTGTCAGGAGTTGAGTGAGCAGCCATGGGACTGCTCCTTTTTTTGTTGTGTAGGGCCCAAAATAATGATACAACCTTTAATTTTGCTTCCAATATGCTTATAGACTCACTTAAGCTATTTAGGATCTGAATGTTTTATCAATTAAAGTTCATAAAAATTAACTTTCATGTCCTTTCCTGCAGGATATTCTTGAGCCTTGTGGAATAACATTTCTGCTCAGAAAATGCTGCCCACCTAACCCATTACCTTCTTCTGTTCTGTAATAATTGGTCTTATATGCAAGTAGCTTTCCTGTTGCATCATATTTTTATAAATCAGTACAAGGGACAAAATGAAATGCTAGCATGGTTTTAATAAACAATGGCTCTTTGCTTTTGTACGTGTTTACTGCTTTTAGAACTGCATATCGCTCATACTATCTTACCAGTTTATTTCACATTTTAAGATTTTAAAAAGTGATCAGAGATATACTCACAATTATTTGCAAATGACACCACTGAGGCATGGACCCATAATAAATGATCTTTTCCTAGCTTATAACTTTTTTTCCTGTAAGGCCTCCTAGTCCTCCTTTTGCTATTAGGCTTCATCCCTTTTTCTGCCTGAGAAACAATAAAGAAAAAATGTAGCCAATATGACTTACTGCACTGAAGTATTCACACTGGAAAGGTCAGCCATTCCCTAGAGTTGGCTTAATACTCCTACACAAAGGATACTACAGCGTGTCCTTATAGAATGGTAATAACTATGATCTCACATGACCTTGCATGCCGAGAGGGGCAGGGATGGCTCTGGTGCCATCTCTCTCCAAGACCTGTAGCTGCAACTCTTTAGAATCCCAAATCTTCTGCAGCTTGACAGTGATTTGTTGGGTAATACTGGGGAAAATCCCTCTTATAAAATGTTGGTCATTAACTCCTTTGGCAAATGAGAAGGCTGAGTCTTTCAAGTGCTTGAGTGATACTGATGAGGCATGTGGCTCCAAAGCCAGGTACCACATTTATCTGATAGTGTTGAAGTGCAGTGCTCTGTAGAGATGTCTATTGAGGAAGGCCTTGGTTGAGTAGGCAAGGTTCCAGGAAATGTAGGTGTTTTAACAAATACATTTACTAGACCTGATAATCCCTGGTATTTTGAAGTTTATGTGTGGAACAAAGTGAATGTAACATTAAAAAAATCATGTATATATGCATGATATGCAATCTCATGCAATCAGAGGCAAGTCTAATATATGGTCTGAGTAATACGCTGCTCTAGTTTAGCTCAGTTGTAAGAGGCTTCTGAAGTTGATGGGGAATTTTTTGTGAATTTGGAGTCCTTCCCAGGGTGGCTACCTGGTGCTGTGGCATCGTTAGAGGCCTCATTGTACATATCTGTTACCTTTAGAGGCAATATATATTTATTTCTCATGAAAAAATGCATGTTTACAAATAATAGGTCTGTACATGTGCAATGTGGATTCCTTGCAGACTGGCAAGTAGATACCTGGGTAAGAATGTGGATGCCTGCCGTGTCAGACTTGGACCTAAAGGGATCAAGTGTCCAGCCACAAACCTACTGGGGGTGGAATCTACATCATATGTGCCACTGAGTCACTCACAGCACGAACAGAAATCTTTTGCCTGGATATTCAATGGATCACTAATTGGTGTCAGAACAACAGATAATCTCTCACAAAGCAGAGATAAGTGGGACTTGTTTTGACTGTGAACAGGGGACAGTTGGCATTTTGGGATGGTGATTCCTGCCTCTTAAGGATGTCTTGTACCTGTTTGTGTCTGTCCATGGCTGGGTTGCTATACTGACTCAGAGGGAGTCTTTGGGCAGCATTAGCTACCTCAGGGTGAGGCAGCACATGCTCTGGCTGGAATAGCAGCTGTGGAGTTACTTGGCACCTTTACTGCCTGGACAGACCCAGATGTTTGGTGTGTTGTTTGTGTGTTTGTTTTTTTTTCCCCTGAGGATAACTTTACAGTAAATGGGTTAGGCTTAACATTTCCACAACTTATTTATTGCCAAAAGAATAAGCTCTTAAGAAAAAAAACCCATCAAACCCCTACGTTTTTAGATACTAGCAACATACAGCTGTGAAACTGAAGCTAAGTAATTTTGTAAAAGGTCATAACAGTGCTCTGCTAGAAACTAACAGTCATATTTCACTGTAATCTGTGATTGATGCTAATGGTATGAAAGAATTACTGAGCAATAATAAATGCCTTGGAAAAAAATCCTTACCAAGGCAAATAACACAAATGGCATCTATAAATGTACGATGTTTCTCCTTTATCTGGAAACCCAGACAGGGTGCTTAATCACAACATTCTCTTCTGGAGGTACAAAAACATGTAGCTTCTGGCTCATCTATCTAAAATTCAAGCAAGGGGGAAAGTTACTTTGTAAGGTCAGCATCTCTGCTAAATGATAATTTGGTAAGCTGGTGATAATTATCAACAACATGAGAAAAGGGACAAGGTGTTATTTTCCACCTACAAAACTCCCTAGGCTCTTAAGAATTCTACAAGTATTCTGAAGCTGCTCCCTCAAAATGCCTCCCCCTATTATTATTTTGAATTTAAATTCAACCCCCAAAGGTAGTGAGAACTGTGGAGTATTTTACTACTGATATAATATACTCATAAATTGTATTCTATGCTAAATTATGCAGTAATACTTAGGCATAGCATACACAGTAATTAAATATGGAACCCAAGCCCAACATTTGGCCTTAGGGAGTTTAATTCAGTTGATTGTAGTGTTGGTGGGAAAATGAGTTTCATAATTGAGGCTGAGATCTTATGTCCCCCAAAGTATTTGGGTATTCAAATACAAGTTTTGGGAGCAGTCCATTTCTAATATTCACACTAATTTATCATTTTAACTAACTGACTGGAAGCCCAGTACAATTGTAGGTTAAACAAAAGGAAAACCGGATATGAAAGGATCCGGTGGGTTGCATCCAAGTTTTGTGTAAGCCTCTCTCTACTGGCTTTCATGGAATGTGGCCCACTCTGTAGAAATAGTTCTTGAATTCTTTTCATTGGAAACACTGACAAAAATTAATATGCCCCTAAAGTGAAACAGACCTGGGAAACAAAACAAAACTCAGCCTCTTACATTTGCCCAAGCCAAAGGAAGTGCAGAAGCTAAACAAATACCATGAGAATGTAAGAAAAGATTTATGCTTTCAGTTTTAATACATTCAAATATGAATAACAAAGATGGTGTTCTATCTGTTAATTATAATAGTGCTGGAGACATATTGAAAATGGAAATTTTCAGAGCCTTACTGGCATTTAGTGCGTATTTGAAAGAGGTGATTTTTAGAAAGTCCCTGGAATGATCCAGGTTGCATTAGGATCACAGTGTTGAAGTTTGTCTAGTTGCAGCAGCTGACCCCTAAAATCTACCTTTTTCAGAGCTTCAGAGTTCTGAGCATGCAATCATGAGTAGCAGAAAGAAGGCCTTTAGGGGTTGCATCTCAATAGAAAATTCTGGTGGGATATAGCTCTGACAGGGGGAGGTAACCTTAAAATGGATATAACTATTCCTAAAGCCCATTTATGGATCCAGTAATACTGCTTAAAACGTGTTTGCTAGCTGG
Organism: Chaetura pelagica; assembly: GCF_000747805.2. Taxonomy (NCBI): domain Eukaryota; kingdom Metazoa; phylum Chordata; class Aves; order Apodiformes; family Apodidae; genus Chaetura; species Chaetura pelagica. The sequence goes on from NW_009954185.1 coordinate 689,766, forward strand.
CTTGGTAACGTGACACCCTTTCACAAGCGTGTCACGTTCTAGAGCGGGAGGATAAGTAAATGGAGAGGTTATCAAGGTGTATTGATTGTTGAAAGCCCTACATAAAATAAGCGTGAAAAAATCACAGAAACTGGTTGGTTGTTGGGTTTTTATTTTTTTGAAAGGTCAGCAGACTCACCTTTTCTTGGGAAGGAGCTAGCATTTTCCTTTGCTATTTTTATTTGTGTGGAAATGTTTCCACTGTGAAAGTCGAGTGATGTGATTTTTGTAGTAATGTTGTTGGTTTTGCAGCATCATGTAGCAAATGGAAATTGTCAGGGTATGAAAATGGGATCCTGGAAGTCATCCTGAAAAACAGTGAAAAAATACTTTGTCTTTTTGCATGCATTAACTTCAGTTATACAATTGATTGTTAAATCCTCCTTGCAGGCTGTTGTTTTCTGTTTTTTTTTTTTTTTTTAAACTCTCTTTGTTTTTTGAATCAAAAGTTTTTTTCTGAATAGTTTTTTCTGGGTGGGGAATCCTTACTCAGACAGTAGATTTACTGCTTCTTAAATGGTGCTGCTCAATTTAGCTTTAAACATAATGGACTTAATCCTGCAGGAAGGCAGTTCTTCAGATGAAAAATGACAAAATGCAGTTTTTCAGTGGAAAAAAAATACTGGTTTAGGTTGACTGTGATAATCAGTATTGACAAGACTATATGCATTTAAGGAGCAAAACAGCTTGTAGAAACCTGTTTTTCAGAATACAATAATGGGCATTTACATAGATTATTATTTTAATTATTTTTTTTAGAATTCAAGTTTTGGCTTCTGGTTTCCACTTTCAGAAAAGGCAGCCTGAAAATGCATTTGTTCTGAAGTCCAGAGCTGCTCTTTGAAAAAGTGGAGGCCCTTTGAGCACAGTCACCCCTGGTAAGTAAGGAACATTTAGACCTCTTAGTACATGGTGCTATTGAAATTGTGCTGCAAATAGTTTCTGGACAAGCACCAAAAATCCTGAAGGTTTAAGTCAAGGAAAATCCCTCTTACCCTGCAAGTAACTTGCAGGAGTAAATGTAAATTGAAGCCTGTGCTAGATCACTCCAGCTGCAGTACACCATAGTTACGAAGAGGGACATCTGATCTATTCCTCCACTGTATACATTCCAGAAAAATATATTAGTTCAGTTTATTTATAGGCACCTCTCTGGTGTTCACCATCATCATATCATTTCATTGCTCTTATGGCATTCATGCCTTTAATGGAAAAGGACAGATGTTTTTCCTCATTAGAGTTTTGCAAGTAAGGGTAAATTATTGAAACTAATCTTGGGCCTAAATCATTACTGTAACTAAAATTAGTTTTTCTTCTAAAGAATGCCACTGTTTTGCAGCAGTTTTTGGCAGGTTTCTTAACAAAAATGAAACCATGAATGTACTCTTCATGTTTCTTTAAATGCATTGAGTATTACATGTGGAATTAAAATGTGAAAACTGTGATGCATCATTTTCCTGACTGGCAGCAGTCTCTGTTTATCTTGACATTTGCTTATTCTGGTTAAGAGCACATGTGTTGGGGAGTATAGCTGCTTGGAAAATATTAATCCCCTTAGTGGCCTGTTTTTCTCCCAGTCCCCAAATGCTTATGACAATGAAAAGAATTTTACTCTTAACAAGAAAAGTCTTTTGAAAGTTTAATTCAGGGAAAAAAATCTTAACCATAATTTTTAAAGTGAAATAATAAAAAGATGTGTCACTTGAAGTTCTTACTTAAAATTTGATCACTGCCATCCTCCCCTGCAGTTGCCTATAACTCCAGAATGAAGTTCAGGTGTTTTGCTTGCAGGGGCACCATGCAATGCATCATGAGAAGCCTGAGTCAGCTGTAATTCTTGGCCTCAAAAGAGTGATTTTTTTGTTTGTTTGTTTGTTTTGAGGCATTTGCCTTAGAAATCTCAAGAAGCAATGTCAGCTTTTCTTAAGGTAGGTATTTCAGATGAAACAAGTCTATTTTATTTTTTTACTGTTTTGGTCCAAAATATTAGCAGTTCTAAATGGAAAACACTATTTTCATGGGCAGAAAAAAAAGTCTTGCTAAACACCTGATTTTCTAAATACATTTTTCTAACTGGAGTTTTGGTTATCCCAAGAATAAAGTTAAAAATCCTGAAGTCCTAATACCACTCTTGCTATTGATTTGATGCTTTAAATCAATTTAACTTCATATTTTTTTTTAGGTGATACTGTTGAGCCACTCACTGGAGGGGGAAAAAAAAAATAGATCAAGATTTAAATCTTGATAGAACTTTGCAAACTTGAAACACTATACATATTTTTTAAAATGTTGTTATTTCTGATAATATTTTGGGCCAAAATTATCTCTGGAATAGGATACAAAATAAGTACAGGAAGATACTTTAGGAAAAAAATCTTGTAACTGTCAAGTCTTTCATCTATGTTATTAGCACACCTTGTGTGGTCTTTCTGAAAACTTAAAAGGCAAGCTGAAGGCTTTGACTCTTGTAACTCATATGTACAATGAGTATGTCTTCTGGTGTATGTTTATAAAGCTTTTGCCAGTGATGAAAATGTTGCAACTTGCAGAAGAGCCTGAAGCTAGAAAGAATGTGCTACATAAAGAATACAATGGAAATTCAGAGAAACTCACAGGAAGGGAAGAAATCGGATCCTGGAGAACTTTCTTGTAATCCAGTCTGAGGAGGAGATGTACGACTCCTCAAAGCCGTAGTTGATAGAAATCAACTATCCACGCACAATTCCCATGAGCAAAAAGAACAAAGAACTGATATGAGGGGAAAAGACACTTTTTTTTTTTGGTCAAAGAGGCCAGGGGCAAATCCTGTACTGGCTCTGCTGAGCTGTTGTGGGGATACTGCTTATGACCAAGGAAGTCAGAAGTTGCAGGGGTAGGTGGGGGTCCTCCAAGAGCAAGGGATGGGAGAAGAGCTGAATGTCTTGACAAAAAATAGCTGAGATGAAACTGCCAAGCATAAGCCTTCTTAAGTTTGCTCTGAAGTAGTTTTTTTCTTAGCCTTTTATTGTGTTTCCAGTTTTGTAATGAGGATGCTAATTTTTTCTCTGTGAGAATTAACTAGCCTTATTTTTGTCCTTCTATTGACTTAAGAGTTTCAAGAAAACTTAGTTGGCCATGAAGACTCTTATTGTAGGCAGTCAGACCTTTGAGTCCTGAGAACTCAAAGTGCCAAGTGTGAAGAAAAGACTTCCATAAGACATGTAGGCCTGTGCCCTTTTGTTTAATGGGCTACAGTGGGAATACATGCAGGATACATGCTTGTGGTTGTCAAGTAGACTCTTATCAATGTAACATGAACACTATTGGCTCATGAGAGGAATAAACTTTGTTTACCCTTACTGAAAATTCTTTTTTTCTAGCCCTGGGCAATCAAAGTATAACTATTCGGCCCAAGCTTTGGAGCTCTGTTGTATTTGAACACCAAATGGGTATCACAGTTGTGGTGAAAACTTCTCTTCCACATGCTGCTTGTGATGCTATATTAGGGAGAAATCCCTTTTGAAGACACAAGGGCTTCTGAGTCTTGGTTTTATGAGAAGTTTGTGTGCATTAGGTATGGGGAGAGGAAAATTTACTCATAGGTAATATCTCATAAACTAACTCTGAGCAATATTTTAAGCACAGAAGACAATTATATTAGAATTACAACGTGTAGCCTTTCTGTAAAATTGGTTATAAAGCCCAGGCTTCTGAGCCAGATGTTATTGATGCGAATTTATTCCAGTTGGGTGGATGACTACCAATCTTGAGTCTGATGCATTGGCTATTGAATTAAAACTTCAGTGGAGCAGAAGTTTCTTGCTGTTGTTTGAGAAACTTTCTTGGCCACCTTCATTTCTAGCATACAAGATACCCCACACAGAGAAAGAAAAACCTGCTCTCTGACTCTGCATTCTTTCTCTGTAGGAACAGAAGAGCAAGAAAGTGTGGCTACAGAGATGTGTCCTGATTATTGAAGGTTTCCATGCATTTGTCTATCAATAGATGGTGTTGTGGTTCTTCATAAACTCGCTAGAAATGGGCTATCTGAAACTGCTCAAATGAGAGGCATCAGAGGTAGTCTCGGTCAGCAGATCTTACTCTAGTTTCCAACTCAGAACTACATATCTTTAGTGTTGTTGAGGGACAGACCAGATAAGGCTGTTGGTAGGGAATATGGTGCTGGGAGAGAAAGCAGGCTGTTGGAGGAGTTGAAAAACTGAGCTTATAAGGTTGTTCTCTGGCATAGTCTTGTAACATCTTGAAGAAGGGAGAAAATTCCAGATCACTGACTTGTGCTTTACCTAGCTAAAACTGTTCCTGCATCTTCCTCCTCATGTTCCTTGAACCCAGTTGTTTGGTCCTCTCTTGCTAAACAATTCCTTTCTTTTGCTCTGTTGCATCTGGTTCAGTGGTAACTGATGTGATTCTTGTGTGCCTGTGAAACATTTTGAAACTCACTGCAGTGACAGTGTGTAATGCAAGGTGTGTTTGGAATAGGGTTTTATGGATGTTTTTTCAACAGGTAACCTCTCCCTCCTTGCTTGAAAAACTCCAATTCCAAACTCTGTACTCTTCAGATTTGAAAAGTGGTTTTTGTTTCTTGCACTCCAAATACCTGTTACATACACTACAACTGCATGTCAGGGATTATTTCCTTTTGGAGTGTTTGCAGATACCTCAAACAAGAAAGTCAACTGTAACCTAGACACGTACCTAGCAGGAGTTTTACAGAGACCACCAGCTCATTTCACATAGGTCATCAAATGGCTTTCAAAGCATGTACTGCCTTGGACTGTTTTTGAACCATTGACTTAGGGTGGAAATATTTCATATCCATTACTAATCCCCTGAGCCAGCTGGCCTCCCACCCCTGTAGTCATTATTTTAAGGAAAATCAATTAAGTGCAGAAATTCAGCTTTGTGTTCTTTCACTTAGGTCTCCAGTGTTCTGTGCTATGTCAGGGAGTCTTTATGAAGTCTGGGAAAAATGTAGAACAATCAGGAGGCTACAAAGACATGAAGCTTGCTTTTCTTTCTAAACTGCAGCAAAAAACCCAAACAACCCCAAATACTTACTGAGTAAAACTGGCATTACGTGCTAATTACAACTTTCTCAGCACTGCTTGAATTCTATTGCTCTACTTCAGACTTGCTGGGCTATTTGGTTTTGAGGGTCTTCCTGGTTTTGTAGTAGGTTTTTAAAAAAATGTTGTTAAAGTGTATAAAGAATTGTACCCTGCAGCTGAGTGTTGTGTATAAAGCAACATATTAGCTCCCTTTGAATATCATAGGAAGTATTTTCATCTGATGAGTCAGAGGAGCAATAAAATCTTGTCCAAGGATGTGGATGTTTAATCACTGCAGAATATAGACTTCACTAAGAGATTGACAATCAGGGTATTTTTGATGAAAAAGAATCTTGATGAAGAACGATGAAAAGGTTGGGGTAAGGTTCCTAGTGCTGACAAGTTTTTGCTGTGTTCAGTAGTATTCAGTGTTGACTTACCTCTTTGGCCTAGACTGCTCCTATGTATCTGCAGAAAGGCCATTGATGATTTCACCTCACAGGTTTATGTATTTGTGGGAGTTGCAATCTTCCCAGAGATGAGCGAGACTGACAAACAACAGCTTGAGTATATACCTTGAGTCTGCCTGACTGCTCCTTCCTCATTTTCTTCACATTAAGAATCATGGAGCTGACACTCTGAGTTACCTCTGTATTTCAGGTAGCTACAGCCTTGAATATGAAGGTAGAAAAGGAACTGCAAAAGTGTGTGGAACAACAGTATGGGAACTTGACATACTGTCTGGAAAATATGTCTGGAAAACTGTGGGTTTCCTTTTTACTCATATGTCTCTAAGAGGATTTGCTTTATTGCATTGCCAATAAATAATTTAAGCCATTTATATTAGACAGCTTGGGATCCCATCCGTTGGGCTAGATTTTTTCTGTTATGATGGTAGGAATTAGCTTTTTTAAAGTCTGGTAGTTCTGTCATGGATAGCCTTACCGTACAATTTTTTTTTTTGCTTATTTGGAGGGATGTCTTATGCCTTGCCAATGCTCTTGCAACCCCTGCTGAGTAGGGCACGTGAAAGAGTATGTTACCATCTGTAATGGAAGAGATGAGGACTCTTCTTGCCATGGTACACAAGTTAGGAAAGTGCTATCTTGCTCTCAGTTCTGCTAGGGACTGTAGGAGTCATCTTGAAGCTCTATTTGCAAAATGGGTATAGAATCTTTGCCTTCTAGAGAGATTAGAAAACTTTTCTGCAGAGAGGTTTGGAAACTGTTGAAGAATGCTTGCCTTTGAGAATCTGTTCTGGAAATTGCTTTCTCACTGCAAAATACACATTATTTTTAAAAATAAATAATGTTATTTATTGACCTTCCAACATTTTATTGTTTGACTGTACTTATTTTTCTTTTCCCTACTTCTTAAGGATCAAGTGATTACTTGAACAGTTAAATTATGGGTTTGGAATGGTTTCTTCACCTCACCCAAAACATAAACTTTGCTCAACATGTAAAGCAAGATCTTTAACCATTCAACAAATGTTCTGATTTTTTTGACTTGTTTTTATATTTCCATCCAAACTTCAAATTCCCAATTTTTCTCCTCCTTTACACACCCAGAGCAGTGCACGTGGCACATTTGTCTGTATATATGCATTTATATGTATATAAATATAAACAAATGTCAGGTTAATTTCTACTATATTTATTATATTTGCCTTGGCAAATACTGGCATATTTATGTCCTGGGATGGTGAGGAAAGAGGCGCTTTGATGCATTGTCTCTCACTCAAAAGAGCTAATAAAGTTGTGTTGTGACAATAAAAATGTGCTAGAATTCCTGGTGGCTCTAGCTATGTCTAAATATAGCTCTAATGCCTATGCGAGATTTGTGGTGAGCTAATTAAAGACAGAATGGTGGAAAGCACAAGAAAAAGCTGCCACTCCTAAGGGAAAGAAGGTTATCTCTGCTTGCAGCGTTCTTTGGTACTTCTGTTTACCCTGTAATTCTCAAATACTGCAATTAGGGAATTGTTTGAATTCTGAAGACTTACTTTAGGACCTGGCCTCTTGGTGAGCTTTGTGTGAATGGATGCTACTGGCTACTTGTCGTGGCTTCCCTGCAGTCCACAGGTTTATTGACAGCTCAACATAAGTTCATTGCCAGTTCAATGCTTCTGTTGTTTGAGCAAGTTTTGAAAGGCCATTGCTGTGTTATCCTGATTTAAAAGCTGCTTTGTATTTGTTAGTTTTGGAGAATCCTGTTTTATCTATTTTGCCTTCTACATGAGGTACAAATATATGCTCTTCCCTGTAGTGGACTCCTGTTTGGAATATATTCCTTTTTTATGTAAATAAGTGTTTTGATCTCTTTCACCTCCAGCTGAGCAGCAGAGTAACTGTAGTGTGGTCAAGTCTGACTTTGCAAATTCAGTGTGTTGCTATGCATTTGTGTTTGAAGGGAGAGATATGAACGCAGTTGTGACCCTAAATAGTCTGTTCCAAAGCTCAGCTTTTGTCATGATCAGTGGGAAAAAAAAAATAAACATACCTTCTGTAAGAGCAAACCCTCATCTGTAAAGGCTGTATGTCTATTCTATTTCTGACTTTCATGGCTAAATGCAGTAAGATACACTTAAGGTACCTGCACATTTCTTAGGGTGTTGGATAACTGCTGAGATAACAAAGCCAAAATACTTAAGGATAGCCATTATCTACTCAGGGCAGTATGTGAATAAAAGGATAACTGAAGCAGAAAGGAGAGGTCATGTATCCGTGTAGAGCTGCTTTGGTCAGATCAGCATATTCTCACCCTTTGCACAGTTTAAGGTTTGTCTCATGAGTGACCAGAGTAAAAATGGGCTAGTTCCAGCTATCTCTGCTGCAAGAAGGCAGTGGGAAAAGCACCAGCCTGGCTTTGCGAAAGCATGTTGTAGATATCTCAGTTGTCAGCAGCTTCCTTTCCTGATATCCTATCCCTCTGAGTCCTAGAAAGCCCTTTCCTGAACACATACTAGTGTCTGTTCTCTCTCAAGTGAATGCAAATGTTGTTAGAAGCCCTGGAAGGGAGATGATCCTGTCTGTTGCCCTGATGGGCTGTTGGGATAAATGTAGAGAGTTCTTCTGAAGTCACTGTGGCTTTGCTGATTTACATACAAATAATTTGTTGACATATTTTCATAGACTATCTCCATGTTGTGTCTGGAAATGAAAATGATTAATGTCTCATATTTCCTGCTGATATTTGCTGACTTGACCTCTTCTGTTCTAGTTGCACTAATCTCTCTGTAAGCCCAAGCTGTTGTAACAATTTCCCCTTCCTTTTAATTTTTTCTGAGTTAAAATTATCACTCGCAATAAGGGTATTTTTGTTAGGACTAAAAATGTTTTATCCTCTGTCTTTTCTTTCTTCCAGAAGCTACTGATTAATTTTGTTTCTTTCCCTGTTGCTTCTTCCCTTCTTGATTTATGCCTGCTAAATCCCACTTCGCATTGCTGTCATGTAACAGCAGAAGTCATGCATGTTCTTAGAATCACCAGAATCATCCTCTTTGATTGTGTCTTCCAGAATAATGAAACAAAGAATGAAAAATTTTTGGTTGATGTTTCACTTCACTTGGTAGCACAGGGTCCATCACTTACTCTGATGTTCTTGGTGAACCTCGTGGCTCAAATAAGTATCTAGAATGGCTTTCCTGTTTCAGGATTCCTCTACAGTTGGTACTACTTTCAGAGGAAGTCTTTATACCAAAGTAGGATGAATAATTCTCAGGAGGTGCTTGTCTTTCTTACAAACTAAATTCTAGGACAACTCTTATCCTATGGGAGGGAGAAGAGAAGAAGGGCCCAATGCCCATGTCTGGGATTTCACAGATTAGCAAAATCCTGTGAGAGCTGTTGCCATAAGAGGTGAGTGAGAGGCCATAAGGTGGATCGGGATGCACAGAACCATTTCAGCCACTTCTGTGCTGAAGGTACCAACGTGGGGCACTTAAATAGTTTGGAGAAGTTGCTTGTAAGATTTCCCTGAATATAAGAGTTTATGTTGCTCTGCATGTAGTCTTGCTTATAATAAAGATTAAAATGCAGAGAGAAATCACTCATTATATACTCTGGAATTATGGTGTGCTTTGAATGTCAGGCACTTGGGTCTGCTTGGTCTGCTCCATGTGAGACAGAAGCATTGCTGGCTCTCATGGCTAAAGGGTGTTACTGTGTTTGAAGAGAGCATGCAGTGTGAAGAATAGTGGGAAATTAGGAACAAAGAGTGTTTGAACTTCTGATAAGCAGTTCAGCTATGCACCAAAATGTAAACATTTGGCAAAACTGTCTGACACACATGTTTCATATTTCAAAAGATGAGTTACAATTTCTAAAAGCTCAAAGGCTTTGATGTTCTCCAGTTCCTTCAAGATGAGTCCCTCCTAAATGAATCTGTGCAGAATGGATTATCTCCTATAAGAACTTCTGAAATGTTTTGGAATTTTTACTTTTGTCTTTACTGAAACAGTGTTTGGATGTGTGAAATGAAAAAAAAAAGAGAAATATAGAGAGAGTATCCAGGTTAAGGCTTACCAAAAGTTCCAGAGTTCTTGGCTGAAGACAGTTTCCATACAAATGGAAGAAATTAAAATAATAAAAAAATATTAACTGTCCAGCATCACTGGTCCTTGTTTAAGTAAAACCACATGTACAGCAATTTTGCTGAATAAAGCATGCTGTCCTTGCTGTCTTTCATAGTAGGAACTGGAGCAAGGTCTACCCAATGTTCATGAAAAAAAACAACCATGAGAATATCTCTTACCTGTTGTTTTCTCCATGAGGAAACACTTTAAGACTAAAACAAAACAACAGTGCCTGACTCTATTGCTAAGAAATTAGGAAAGACCTTATGCCCAGAAAAGCTGTGGTGCAAACATGTAGGCAGCTTCTGCTCTGCCAGCACAAGGGATCTGACACCTTCTGTGGAGCAGTCAAATTCTAACTTTGGGCTGGACCCTTTCTTTGGATGTCGACTTGAGCCTCAAGGTAGGGCTTCAAGAAATAAATTTTCAGTACAGTCTGCCAGGGTTTATGCTTCCTTTTCATGTATTTCCAAATGAGAAGGGAAATTAGTTTGACTTGGCACCTGGGATACTGATGGCTTCTGTGAAACCCTGAAGTTGATTAGATACAGAGGAAAGTCTATAGGTGGACACTGTCTTAATATGTTTGATTGGTAATAGCTATGCAGTGGAATTCAAGGGAAATCTATCATTATCAATATATTAGAGCAAAAGGCAGCAAAAATACATTGCCACCTTATATTTTACCACTGATCTGGAGATGACACAGTATGAGATGCAAACTCCGAGGGCTGCAGCCCAAATCTTCAGTGTAGACAAGATGATAAACTGAGGTATGAAAGACTGAGAATGCCTGAAACTTGCACCCCAGCTAAGATGGGACCTTCCTTTGGCAGAAACTACTGGGATCTTCTTGTGCCCAAAGATCTGTTGCTAGAAGCTTACCTTTTCTGGTGCTTTTAACAACTACTTGAAAATAAATAACTGACAAAAAATGCTTAGCCTACCTGTGTAGCTTGGAAGTTATGCTAGTTCTGTGTGCAGTGATGTAGTAAAAGGTTCAGGTTTTCCATGGAGATGAGCCACAAAGGAGTGTACAGGGAGTATTTCCCAGGTTTGACTAGCAGAGTTGCTCTCCCTTTACTTGAAAAACATGTGAAGTCATCTTAAGACTCCTGAGGATCCCAAGCTGGCAAGAAGTGTCCTGTTTAGCATCACATGGTAAAGTAAGAATTGTGGTCCAGGATCAGAAGAAGTTTGTAAATTTTACTGGTGCCAAATTCTATGGAAATTCTGTGCAGAGTAAAGGAGATATGCAAGGGGGTATCCACAAGTAAGTCCAGGTGCTAAAATTTTTCTTTTTTTCCAACAGGGAAATGTTTTGTCACATTTTCAGTGTGCTCTTGTCAGCTTCTGGACAATGAATAAACCTGTTCCTCTGGTCCTCTAAGTTAAACTGCTCTTTTGCTTTGGATGTAAATATTCACAGGCAGAACCCCTATAATTTAGTCAGTCGCAACTCATCAGCTCAGCAGCAGTGTCCTCTGACCGCAACCCAAGCTTGCTTTGTGGGCCTGGCTACAGAAGCAGATTCCATAAAATTAGTTTAGCATGTGAGGCCAGCAACAGACCTCCAGACTTTGGGGGGAGGAATGAATGGAGGCACAGTTCTTGTGCAGACCACATCGATTCAAGACTGCACTCTGATTTACACACACACTGATCTCAGGGGAGCTGCACAGGTGTATGTAAAGGCAGAAACAGGCATGTTTGTGTTTGTTTTCAAAGCAGTGCAGATCTGGACCATGCAGCCAGATCTGTACTGCTCAGACACATGCTTTATGTCCCACCGGTAGCTAACTTCGTATCTGAGGCTAGATTACAGAATATGTTGTTAGTTCAAAGTGACTTTGTACTGTTGCCAAACAAGGAACAGGCTTGTTGCTTATTCTCCAAATCAAAAATACATTGTAAAAAGCAACATAACACAGAATTAAGGTTGCATGGTTTAAACATTAAACAGTCAGCAAAGCAAAAAGAAAGATTTCCGTGGCAGTATTAGCCATAAGCCAGGCAATTTCTCTTACTGTTTTTCCAGCTAGGCATGCAACTTGCCACCTGCCCTTGGTATTGATGAAATCAGCAGTGACATTTTTGTGTGATAGGAGGCAAATGGAGCCTTAAGAAGGACTGGTATGAAGCCATGCCAACTTGTCTGTAAACCTCACCAGCGCATCTGGTTTAAATTGTAGCTTGAACTGACCTAAAACCATTTAACAGAAAGAGGGATGTCTCTAGGGAAGGTGTTTACTCTCTGTGGCTGAATGCAGAGGCCATGGCTTTGTTTCCTTAGAAAGATAGTGCTTGTAATGTCTTAAGGACTGAGCCCAAAGTCTGTGTGCAGGTCTGTCTGGAAGCTACAGAAGCTATTTTTTTTCTGTTGAAGTAAAGAGCTTTAACTTGGAGTTATTGAAACACAGCAAGTATGGCTCCCTGGTAATAACTGCTGCATCTTGAGCCCAACACTACTCTTGTTTTTCCAGCCAGATAACTGAGCTGATTCTGGCAACAAGTTTGATTTGAGCCTAGCGAAAGCTAAGCTGGCTGGAAGAATTAAAAACTGACTGATCTTTGTGCTCACACCCTAGAAAGGTCATGACGGAACTTCAGTGCCTTCGGTGAATTGAATTGCACTTACATGTGTTAACACAACCCGAGATACTGACAGTTCTTTTAAGTATTTCAGGTTTTTTTCAGTGAATAGCTGTCCTGCCATGAGTTACTTATGTGCTTCTAAGACACATATGCTCTGTAAACTGGTTTAAGACATATGAGCCCACAGATTTTAGATCTCTTTTCCCAGTCACTGTAAACACTGCTTTAAGTATGAAATCCTAGTGTTTTGCGGCCCTGTAGTTGCAGCTGAAACAGACTTGAAAGCTGGTCAAGAGGACTAAGAGCAAATGCCAACTTCACTGTCATTTGCAGGTCTTATTCCTGGCTCTCTATGGGTTTGACAAACTCATAACTTAAGATTCCTGACTAATGGTCCAAGAAATAAAGATTATGGGTTTCTCCCCCCTTGCCCTTTGCTCTGTTTCATGCTACTTCATTTGAAGCTTATCTTTGACTCTTGGGAGGGGAAAAAAGAAATCCCCGGAAAGGTGATGGCTGCTAAGCTTGCCTGGTAGCTCATGAATGGGTCTGACACTGCAAGACTCCAATGTGGGAAATGTAAATGCCTTCAGGAAGCCAGCAGACATGTGTTGGGCAGTGCTGCTGCCCACAGCAGCCTGTGGTAGGAGAGCAGGAAGGGACAGGGATGGGAAAATGGCAGCTTCAACATCTTGAGGTTTCTGAATAGGGAATTTATTAAAATTTATCAAACCAAAACAACCGTCTTGATTATCAGCCTCAGAAGAGGGACCTTAATGAGGAGTGTCAGGGTAGAAGATATTACTGTTAATCGTGGCTTAAGCATATCAGTTTAAGAGCAGTAGGCTTTTTCTGAGAATGATGTGATAAGTTAACATTTATTTGCTTTTTCTGTGCTTTGTGAAGCGCTGGCTGGGTTGTCAGAAGACATGCTTTGTGCCTAGTGAAAGTGGGAATGGTTTCTTTGTCTCACCTTTCACTGAGACAACTAGAAGAAACTTCTCTGTCTATTCAGAGTTCATGTTAGCACTGTGCTCCGATAGTCTCACTTGCAAGACTTTGAAATAAATTGGAGTAATTTCCCATGTGGATGGGAGAAGCCCTGATGTGGAGTCTCATTTTCTATCAAATGTGAAACTCCTGCTCTGAAGCCTAGAGCTTCTCCCTGAAACAGCTGTAAGAACTCCTTTCATCTGGTCCAAATATTTGTTGTGGTCCAACATTTTTCCCTGACTTTTGGAACAGAGCCCAATTTTAAAAAGTTAAAATAAAAAAACCCCAACCAAATATCCCTTCCCAAACTGTTATCAGGCAGCATGACACAAATGTGTGGCATGGAAACTTCTACTCAAACAGTTAACACTCAGCAAAGTTATAAGCTAATGAAAGAGGGGTGTCCTGTAATGGAAAATGTTATGCAGGATGAACTAGATGTCAAGCTGCAACTGGTAGGTAGTACAGTAAAGCCGTGGGTGGCTTGTTTTTCCTCTGCCTTCCCATAGAAGTTGTGAAAGCAGAAATTGCCACCAAGGTTATTTTGGCATGATGCTTCAAACTAAAAGTAGAATTTACAAGCTAGTTTTTGGTTGTACGGGTTTTTTAAAATTATAAATAGTTATACTTTTAAGTGGGACCTTCCAAATTTAAAGCCAAGAGAAATAATTAATACTCAGATTCTGCAAGAGGACCTTTGGTTCTTCTTCTGAAGCTGTATGTAAAATATCAGCTCTAATTCCCTGAATTTGCTAAATCACTGGAATTACTATCAAAGGGTGATCTCATCCATTCTTCCTGATTATTAAGGTGATGGGTGAAAGAGATTCTACACAGCTTGTTTTTCATCTGGGCTACTAGGTTTTGAATTCTTTAGCTCTTGTCTGTGAATCCTGAGAGAGGGAGGGAGAGAACAGTCCAGAGCTTTGGGACCCCTCAACCTTTTCTGCTTTCCCTTCAGCAGCTCTCTGTGGCACTTGACAATATATCTAGGGAGGTGGTAGAAGAGGAGCAGCTGTTAGAGATGGAGAAGAGGTCTTGAGGCTAGACGGGAGAGACTGAGTATTTTATTTGCCAGGGAATCCAAACAGGAGTGCAGTTTCCCTGTTCTTCCCCTCTCCACCACAGTAGGTGACATAATCTCTCTGCAAAGTGCCACAGTGGCCATTTCTCCATCATGGTTCCTTCTGGGAATTTTTAGGCTTTGTTTGAACACTCATAAAGGTTCTATTACTTGTCTAATTAGGAAATAAAGAAGGCTTGTTATTTTGTTAAGGGCAAAGGACTTCAACCTTTTAAGCAATTATTTCCATGGTGCAATACTGCCCATAATTGTGAAATGAAAATTGAAGCCAAAGAGATTTAGATCCTAACAACTGGTTTGACATGCAAAAGAAGGAAAAAAAAAATATAAATCCCACAGGACTGATGGTTGTCCCTTTTGCAGTAGTTCTTGCTAGAATTCAAAACCTCCGAAACATCTGGAAGAATTAGATGAGCAAGAGTAAGGTTTACAACAACAAGCAGAAATTTAATAAAAAATTGGATCTGCAAATTCCCTGTGTGTTTGAACTGGGAAAGAGAGGAGTAAGAAAACAATGGCCCAGTTTTGCCAAAACCTTCAAATTGTAGGAGTGAGGAGTACAAATGTTTAATATCAGAGCTTTCTTAGTTTCATTCTTTTATTCCACTGTACTAGGGAAGCATAGCTTTCTTCCTCTGCTGCTCCTTAGCATAGTGACTTACTTGTGTGGGAATATAGTGATCCATATTTTAAGGGCACAGGAGAACACAGAAAGAGGTAAAAATCTGTAGGATGTCTTCAAGCCTAGAGAAGATCTTGCCTTTTGTTTTTCTTTTTTTCTTTCTCTGTATGATTTCCAGTTTCAAAAGGACCCAACTTAAACTTGATCATAATAAACTGATATATCACCAACAGGCTGATTCAGGAACTAGCAATCCCAGTTTACTACATGACGAAGAAGATTTTGGGGATTAAACAGGTTTTTCTGGTGAGCTGCTTCATAGTGCAAGCTGCACAGTAAAAGCTGTGCCATCTCTCAACATGCTGTAGCCATGCAGAAACTACTGCCTGTCAAAACGTGAAGCTTCTCAAACTTGGAAAGCACTTTCGTTTGTCCCTTTTAGGTTCAGCTCATGCCCTGAGTTTGGCAGAGCTCAAAATCCCTGTGGGGATTTCACAACCCAATGAGTATTGCCTCCTCTCTTTTAGAAGTCTATACTTCTCAGCATTCAAGGTAATAAAACAAGTTGGTCCAGTAGCTGGCTCTGTGATGCAATGGTGTGAAAGAACGAGCAATATTGTTGATATTGAGCAGAAGAAATAATGTGTAATATTGTTTATAAGATAGGCTACATTTACAATAATTAAAATAATTGGTTTAGGCTCTGCAAACTCAGATGGCAGCTGCATTTGGTTAGTTGTTTCTTTGCAATGTCAAAGTTTGAATGTTTACTTTTTTTTCCTTGTTTAAAGAGACTAGTTGTGTGTAGAACATAGCAGAAATCCTGGAGGAATTTAAATTAATGGTGAAGACCTAACTCTGTAGAGAATAACTCCAGTCCCCTCCATGCGCTGTGAGGAGTCCAGTTGAAGCCTGCACTGACTATCAACAGGTCTGAATGTGATAGAGGAAAAAAGAATGCAGTAAGGATGAAAAATAGTGGATAGGACATACTATAATTGAAGGTGTTGAGTGAGCTGATCCTTGCCTGGGCAGGATGCACCTTTTCCTAAAAGCCAAATGATGTTTCAGTGTGGCTAATGTTTGGATGGGAGGCCATCTGTAAAGTCCTATAAATTACAAGTGCTCATCAAGGTGAGTTGAAACTCCAATTTGAGTCAGCTTGAAAATCTGTATCTGCTGTTGATCTAACAGGAGCAGGAGGAGAATTAGAGAATTTGTGTTATCTGCAGTCGTCACGCTGGTGTGGGTGTTTTATAAGGAAGGAGTTAAAGCTGAAATTAACCTCAAGAGATTCCACACATGGGGGTAGACGAAGGAAGTCCAGCTTTCCCTTCACTTGCAAATATCCTATATGTTCAGAAGAGAAAACATAAATGTCTGAAAACAACAGGGAATGAGTTCAGCCAGTTCCTGAGTTATAAAATCCTTCATCACTCACTACTGTCCCAATTGATTTACACTACCTAAGGTGGCCCAGCCACATTTGAGCCTGAAGATAGCCAAATACATAACAATAAAAAGCTAAGAAAGTCATAAAAGTTTTACACAGAGGATGTGACCAGCATAAACAGCTCACAACATGTGTCTAACTCACAGAATAGGTGTCTGGGGCTCAGAAATCAGTGTCTGTGGAGCAGGAAAATAGGCATTGTTTTGAAAAAATAATAATGTGCAATCCTACACAATCTAAATGTATAATAGTTCTGAGCTTGTTGCCTACCTCTGGTTATGCACTGGACTCTCTAGCAGCACAAAACAGTTTCATATCAAAATTTTGGAGCATTTTGGTTTTGGCAAAAAATGCTCGTTAGGGGAGTGGGGGGTGAGATGATGAAAAGCTGGGTTGCTAAGGCACTGGGATATGGGAAAGACTGGTTCAAGAGTCTGCTCCTCTCCTTCAGGTCATGTTTTTTCTTCCCAGATTTCTCTGTCCTGTTCAGAGGAAGCCTGCAACATGGAAAAAGCAGAGCTATGTACTTTTGAAGGGCTTAGGTGAAGGCTTTACACCTCTGTGGGAGGAGAACAAGACATGGTGGCTTAGTAGTGATGACAGCAGGTATAGAAGACTGAATTTTTATATACTTTAACAAATAAAGCTCAACTATATTAAAAAGGAAAGTCTGGAAATTGCCTGACTCGATGTATTTATTGTATGTGAGGTCTAAGGCTACATTTGTATCCACTGAAGACACTGTACAAACACCACACTATTTAGCTAGTTAGTTCATAATGATTGACCTAGAGTCTTCCTGGACCCCTTCTATTGAATAGGATACGTGTCTAGCTGTGACCTTTAAAGTTGTGGATCCTGGCTGATGTTCACATTTGCTGGGTCATGTGTATGCATAAGGCCTTTCAGCAAGTTTCTGGGGTTCGGGATCTGTCTCCAGTTTCTTTCTGGGGAGCTGTGGCTCTGACATGTTGTTTCTTCTGATTGTGTACAAACTCATATCTTCTTTGTGCTGTCTCCAGTTCTCTACTCTTGTTCTTTTTAGACTATTGTTTTGTCCTGTGGGGACTTTGTGATGAATGGTGAAAACAAGAAGCATTGGTATTTTGATGGCACTTTGAAACCACCTGTACCCTGTACTCATGGGCACAGTTTGCAACAGATGTACAGGTATAGAAAAAAAGCAAAGACTGCTTTGCAAACTTGGGTTCATTTTATTCCTGGTACTTGAAAGGTCCCTCCAGGGACTGTGGCCATCTCCATTCACTTCCTTCTCTATCCCTATTTCTGTCAGGTCTGGTATTTCATGTAATAATTTCTCTTGTAACAGCCACTAAAACAATTTTATTTTTTTTGTCTTCCCTGCAAATTGAGCATGCTTAGCCAGCTTCAGCCTGCACCTCTTCCTTGGAGCTTTGTCACTACTGAGTCAAGGGCCGCAGGCCAGCAGATTCTGTGGGGCTGAGACAAGAAGATATCAGCTCTTGATAACTGCTCTTGCTCTATAAAGACTTAATGACTGGGCCATCTGCACCTGTCATCTGCTCTTCCATGAATCCCAGGGCCCTTATTGACTCCTGTGTCCATGCTATACATATCATGACAGTAATACAATGGACAAGGTATCTTTTAATATCAGTAGTCTTGATGCCTTCTGCAGCCTTAGCATATGCTAAGGTTTTGTGAATGTCTTTTTCCATCCATGCACCCTCTACCGTATTATTGTCAAATTAATATCCCCAAGTGCCATACAAGCTAAACAAAGAGTAAGAATCACTTGTGTTGATGGGAACTCTGATGTTTCTGTCTCCATAGAGAGTGGTTGTTTGGGAATATTTACAGGCTGTAAAGTCAGGGAAGGCAAAGGAGGATGGATAAAACCTCAGTTTAGAGAGCACATCTGTGGATGGATATAACTGCAGTTTGGGCAAGTTTTTTACAGGAGGCTGAAAATGAAGAAGTATGTATCTGTAACATTGTTTGTTGGAAGCAGCATTATGAAGAACTTATAAGCCCTGTATAGAAATAATTGGGAATGTGTAAATCTGTGAGTCAAAACAGGTAGCTTAGCTATGGGTAAGGCTTCACAGAACAACAGAATGTTAGGGGTTGGAAGGGACCTCTGGAGATTGAGTCCACCCCCCCAGCCAGAGAAGGCCCACCTTGGGCAGGTCACACATCTGCTTATGGTGTGTGGCCACGTATCAAAGTTGTTTGAATGAAAATGTCATTTCTTTTTGAAGACTTCTAACCCTGTGCATACAAAAGGGATAACCAGAGTTTGGATTTGAGGCTATAGCAGTGTGGCAGAAAAGGATGCTTGCAAAGATATGATGCTTTAAACAGAGAGAAAGCACTGAAGCTGAGCAGAAGCAAATTAAGCAATTTGGCACTGGAAGTCAGAATGGTTGCTATTAGGGAATATTGCAGAAAAAGGGCAGGCTCTTTTTCAGGACTTTTCTTGATGCTTGTAGCTTTTATTCATGAATTAATTGGGAAATATAAGATAGTTAAAATAATCAGCCTTATAATAACTTAAGAATCAACATAAGACAGAAAAATTAATGCTACCAGAAAATTCAGATGTGGACTGATGAATAAACTAGCAAATACTTGGACTAGCAAAACAAATTATGTACTTTCTGCATTTGCGTGTTCCTACATCTGATGTTTATATCTCAGAGAAAAACAGGAAAAAGAGGCTGAAAACAGATCTTGTGGGGCTGCTTTTAAATTTAATTTTGTTGAGATTTTTTTTCTATAGAATTCACATAAATTTGCTTTCAGAAACTGTGAGCAAAACTTTATTTTTTATAAAGTAGAATCAAGGCAAAGATTTTTTGGAAGGTGGACACTTAAAAGATATCTGACCTTTTTGAAATAAAAATGCTTCTATGTGAGTGAAGGTCTCTTTGATGGCATTGCCTTGTAACTGAGGGGAGTACGGCCATCTGGGTTGTTCTTGTTTTGTTTGTCTGTTTCACCAGTCCCTCATGTGATATATTCTGAAAGCTGCCAGATCCTCTCAAATCCTGGGTGGCCTGGGCCTGAAACAATAAGCTGTCCAATTTCCCATAGTGTTGCACTATGTAGCCACCAACATATTTTTTTTGCCTGATTGAATTTGGACCGAGAGATTAAAAAAAAATGTATTCTTGCTAGGAGAAAATGAATCAAAATATCTTTTCCTAATCCTTCTAAGCTGACGAAGTCCATGTTCGTAAGCCAGAACTTGTGCCATATGATTTTTATAATCAGTCACAACGAAGATAAATTGAAGCAGTGGGAGATCAGTCACTGCACCAAAAAGCTTAAGTTAAAAACTTTTGTGAGTATTACTCTGTGCGTCTTCATGTATATTTAGTGGCTTCAAAAAAAGACTGTCGTAGTAAACAGAAATATTATTGAATTTCATTGGAATGTATTTCATAGGAGTTGATTTTTTTTCTCTTTTTGATTAAATGTTAGTGAAAAAATTGTGTAAGCAGTTGAAACATTGTTCTAGCATTCATGGTTATTTCTGATACTTCTACTGCAATAAAAAGTTCAATGGATAATTAGAATGTCCTTTGAAATTGTCAAGAGAAGGTCCATTTAACATTTTTTCTTTCTTTCAATGAAATAACAAACTAAAAGACAGTCATGAAATATTGGAATTTCCCGTGAAATGGATACTTGGTACTTTGACCAGCCCAGAGAAGCGTTTGAATAGTTGTTTGGGTTTTTTTCACCTCGTTCATAGCATTGTGCAAATATTAATGCTCTGTGTGCCTCTGGCACAGGCAGGGGATGGAGTAGCTCACATCCGTTGTGAGGGACAGCACAGCTTCTTTGCAGTACTTACATTTCAGAATGGTTTTCATGGCTTAAGGAGGGTGCTGAGCACAATGAATGCCAGTTAGGTTCTGCAGCTGAGTGCAGCACAAACTGACGACTAAGCCCCACTTATATGGGCTGAGGAAAACGAGCCCATCCTCTTGCTGTGATTTTATGAGTTCTTGACATGCAATGGATGCAGGATGACAATAGTTTGAAAAACAGAGCGATACATTCTGGTGTATGTAGCCATCCCAGTGTCCAGTTCTGTAATCAGCAACTTCATTGTTTTGTAGTCTGGTTCAGGGCCCGCAGAATTGTCTGGTATCTCAGTGAAGGCTGGTGAATTTATCCATGGTCTGATCAGAGATGGGAAGTGTCATCAATCAGGCTGTGTGGGAGCTTGGGGAAGCTGTTTGTTTCTTTGTTCTTTTCATTGCAAGCATCTGTGTAAGGAGACCCCTTGTGATTCTGAGGAAGCATTCAATTGCATATAACTAACCAGAAGCCAAGTTAAATAAGCCAAAAGTCTTTTTTTTTTTTTTTTTTTTTTTTCCCAGTTAAATATCAAGCATTTGGGACTTGCTTTGAATGCTAAACAATGGCAACCAAATGCAGGAATGTGTTTCTGACCCATGATCAATTTAAAGTCTCTTTAAAAACTGAGACCACTTCCTAGAAAAATCTATTAACCATTATATAATTTTTTTTTGCTTGTGATGTTATAGTATGCAAGTTGTGCAAAAAGTCAAACTCGTGATATTTCTTCTAATGAATCCAAACAATAGCTATTAGTTAGGAATCCTGACATTCAGAAGCAGCTCTGACTTGAGGCTCTTGTATTTATTCTAATGTTTATATCATACCTGGTAGATGCTGTCAAGGGCATCCCTTTCCTTCACCCAGGAACATTTAACAATGATTAAAAGACTTTTATAAAGGCAAGCACAGTTCTTGCCATGTTTATGCTTAGAAGTTCATTGATTATTTTTTGTTTATGGAAGTTGTCTTTGTGGCTGAAAATAATAAAGTTATTCACCATAAACCACTGGTGACTGGTTTACGTCATCAGTATCTAAGCTTGCAGCTCTGAGAATTTATCTTAATGGCTTGTGAAACTGAATGTGGTAATGGTGCTGCCTTAATAAAGGATAGCACATGATAATCTAGAGAGCTTCATGGAAGAGTTATTTTATTTTTAGGAGAATGTGAATTTCTGTCTCTATCGTGAAAAAGTGCAGCCTTTCAAAGACTGTTTTTTTGAGCTTTGTGTCCCAAGACTTCTATTTTAGCGAGATCTACTTTGAAGGGGATGCTGTGAACATGTGCACAGGCACCCTCATGCTAATTTTTGGTGGCAAAACAAGCCAGGAGTACAGTGCTACAGAGCATGCATGATAGCAAAGAACATGCTTTATGCCCGTTGCAAATTGGACCTTTTTGCATTACTAGGTTCCCACTGTTGTTGGTAAAGATAAGCAGTGTTTCCTTACAGCAGTTATTCAAGGTATCTGGAAGCAATGACTGTGTCCACTGTTGCCACCGCAAAAAGACACAGGGGTGTTGCAGTCTACCCTGATATTATGTGGCTGCTCTGAGGAGGTGGTATCTCAGGAGGTACCATGACTTAAGAAAGAAGAATTCTAGGAACCCAACAGGAGCATTAGTATTGCATTTCCTTGCCTTCTGAAGCAGAATGTGAGGAAGATCATTATAAGCAATGGAAAAAGGACTTAAAATTCAAAGGATTGGGTGAGGAAAGGATGTAATTATTCCCCCAGCTTTGTGTATTTTTAAATGATATCAGTGTACTTCATTTAGCTGACACTTGGTGCTCAATAGCTGTGAATTATTCTTTAAGTAATGAGAAAATCTGACTCTCTGTGAAAAAATACATCAGTATGCTGGAGACTGCACTAAACTTCAGGAGTTCAGAGCTGGCCATAGAAGGTGAGCATAGGTCATTTTGGAAGAGGAAGGGTTAAAGAGAAATTTGAGCCACTCACTAGATCGGATAGTTTAATGAGTATTTGATGAATGCTGATCACAGAAGAGCCAGAAGGTCACAAACTCATTTTTTCAGGTAAGTGTGACCCTGCCTGGAGAATTAAAGCTAGCACTTTGTTTCACCTTCTGACCATAGGGCAGTGCAAAGTAGATTTGATGTAATGTGCTTAAAGCAGAAAGCTACATTCCACATCAACCTCAGTTTTGCCATGAACTGCAGCTACACCAGTTGCACAGCAAAGCGCAGGGATTTAATCTCTTGAAAGCAAAGCTATTTTGAAGTGCAGAGAACTGGAGACTGAAACTGTGAGAAACATATGAGCTGTTACTCCTCTTTCCTGTAAACTGCTGTAGTTACCTCATCATGTGTTATGCCAGTGATTTTAGCTTATATAGACAAATAGCATAGCTGTCTGCAGTTCAAAGCCCTAGCTGCCCCCAGTAGTTTTCCCTTGAGAAATTTTGTCATGCTACTTTGTCAATACAGATGATTGAGACATACTGGGAATACTGGAGAGTAGGAAATGTAAAATGGAATGTAGTTTCAAAGTATATAGCATGGTGGCTTCTGCTCTGGTTGTTTAATTTTTAAAAGTAGTATTTAATATTTGTAATTTAAATGAAGCTGCTCCAGGAAATTGCCTGTCAGAGGACATTTCCCAGAGCTCTTAAGAGGAAGCTGGGTGTGTCTAGATTAAGAGAGGAGCAAATGTCATGCTGGATAGTTAGATAAAAAGCCACGATCCTTCCATTTCCATATGAGAGGGGACAGGAGAAGACATTCCACTGTTGCACCAAATGCTGCATCCTTTAGAGAAACTTGTGTTGGGGTTTGTGCTTTCCTAGGATTGCTGGTGTGAAGTCCTTCCTGTGTGTGATTGTAGTGTACCTGGAGGTCCCACCAGCACAAATGTCTCCCACAACATGCTACTGTGTTGTAAGCAGAGGGGACCACCTTGTAGGAACTTGAATCCTGACTCAGATGATTGGGCAATGTTGCAATAGTAATAATCATCAGTTCAGTGGTGCCTCTCTCAGCTTTGGGACAAGATGGCTTGGCAGTCAGTATGTGCTGCTAGATGAACGTTAGGGACTCAGTGCACTCCAACATCCAGTTCTCAAATTTTGGTCCATGGTATTACATAAGCCATATTGCTAATGTTGCTTCAGTTTATTCCTCTTCTCATTCTTCAACTTATTTTGGGGTAGATATTGCAGTTCCTTTTCCATCCACTGGATAAACCGAAGGGCAGATGGAGGTTTTGGCTTAGCAAAATGCCTGTGGATTAGGCTCTGTCTGCCATGTCTGCTTCTCTTTTCTATAGGTTATTTGTCAGTGGTGATAGCAGAAATCTGGCTTTTCCAAGGAAGTAGTGGTAAAGCCTTGTTCTGCCCAGAAGGACTGCATGGCTGGAAGATTGAAGGAGGGGTGTACTCTGACTGATGTGTAGCTCCTTCCACAGAACCACTGGTTACTTTTGCACAGTCACAGTCTGCTCTAGTGGGTTTCTAACGCTGGCTCTGCTATTGCATCACACAAGAAGATAGGGTGTGATGCAGGGAGCTAGAGATCTCATTTTGAACAACTTTGTTCCTCTTTGATTCTTTCTATAGACATGCATTGTGGTCTGAACTGGTTAGAGCTTCTTGGATCTGGATGAGATATAAGGATACATATGACAATAAAGTATAGCATGAATAGGCTGTAAAGTGGTGACCCTACTCAAACTTATGCATGTGCTGTATGAATCAAATGGGGACAGCAACAGATTCACTGTTTGAAACAAATACCAGTGGAATCAGGTGTTCTTGCCAGCAGTTTATCACGTGTCTCTTCTTGATTTTGTTGAGTAAGCACAGCCTTCTATTGTCTGAGTTGCCTTTCTCTGTGTGCCTTGTCATCCCCTAGGGACATGGTCATGGAGAGACAGTTGCAAGTCTCTCCATGAGACTTGAATTTTGTTTCAGCAGTCAGAGCTGAACAGGAGACCGAAGCGAAAAAATCAGAAGTATTGATTTGTGAACATAAGCATGTGGGGGGCCTTAATGGATGTTGCTCACTGAAGTTGTGTTTTTCATTTGAGTACAAATTGGTGACTGAGACCTAACCTTTGCTCATTGCCTGAGCCAAACTGCTGAAGCTGAATAGTTTATTAGCATCAGAGAAAAAAGTGCCTTTGTTCTCACATTGCTCTAACAATAGGATATGTCAGAGAATATTGATTTGATTAGGCTGACACTTTTTTTACCCTAGTCTAAGTGAGAGGAGAATCAAGGCCAAGGAATATGCCTCACCCTCAAATGCCTGTACCAGCAGCTGTGCAATTTGTAACTCAGTTGCTAAAGTAAATGATGGCACCATCTTTTCTGCCTGGAAAACAATACTCAAAATAAAGCCAAGTTTACAAATAGGGAGCACGTACAGTGCAATTGTTTTGAGTTAATGCACTTATTTTTCTCAAATTAAGGCAAATTGAGAATGTGCACAAATTTTCTGAGCACTGCTAATTTCATTGCATGTAATTTTCGTGGCTGGCAATGAGTGGAGTCTTTGGAAAAATACACACATCTGCTGTTCATAGTTTGTGCAAGTGAAGTGGGCATGCCCTTCAAGAAAAGAGGTGTCCCTGAGGGCAGAGATCCTTTCCGTGTATTAGCCTGCAGAAAAAGTATATAAAAGTCCTACTTTTCAAAGCAATCCAGAAGAACTCTTTTCCTTTTTCTCCCTTTCTACTAATGAATAAAGGTGCTGTGAAGTCTCTGTTCTTTGGGGGGCACTGTGTACTTGTAGCTAGTCTTAGTTTTGTAGTGGAAAAGTGCAGGTATTCTCTTTTCTTTGGGATATGGTCCACTATGTTTTGCTTTTAGAAAGGTAAGGTCACAGTGTCCATGATAAATTCTTTCTTATTGTGGGTAAAGTGTCTCTTTCTTGCAGGTTTTGGGATCCCATTTTTTGTTTTGATTATTCTTTTTAGTGTATAAATGTGTTTTGCATATATTTAGCCAGAGAAACCAGAAGAAATAAAATACCACACATAGCAAAAATGGGCAGATACGCCACACCAAAATGAATGTCAATGATACATAATTATACACCTCCTTTTTTTTTTTTTTTTTTTTTTTTTTTTAAATCCAGATGAGGGAATGCTGCTCTTGGCAGCACTGGACTGAACCCTGCTCTCAGGGTGTTAGGCAAACCTAGCTAGGCAGAGAGGTTTCTTCTTTCTCAATATGTTTATGCAAGCTAGAACTGGTACCATCTTCTGCCCTGCATTCCTTGCTTGGATATCATGGTGTGGACTGGTGCTTGGCATGCTTTTTGATTCCTGCACCTTAAACAAAACCCATTGTTTGGTGGTGGTGTGTTGTGTGTGGGGTTTTTTTTTGTTTTTTTTTAAAATACATTTTTAGCACCCAGAAGACTCATGATGCCTTACAGGAAGGAAAGGGAGCACAGTCCTTGTCACTCATGGGGAGATTTGTGGCACTGAGTGGGAGACTTGGTGTCTTGGGTTTCCTGCTTGTCAGTGTAACTCATGAATGTGCTCAACATCCATGACATGAATGGCCTGTTGGAAGACTGTCTCTTCCACTGAGGATACATGAGTCCTAGGGATACTGAGGCTGGCATCTGTGTTAAAACATGCATCCCTCTCAGTATCTGCTTTCTAGTCTTTGTTACTTGTTACTTGTTACTAAGCAGCAGTAGCTTTTTATGTCCAGCTGTCACTGTACTGCACACAGCCCTGTGTTTGAAGCGATGTTAGTATTTTCTCTGCTCTTTTGTGGTAGCTTTTACACCCTCTTTGAGGCACTGGTGGCTTTGAAGTCCTATGGATTGTGCTGTTCCAGGCCAAAATATTGCCTGAAGCAGCATGTGTAAAATTTTCCTAAAATTTACCTCTGCCTCTCTAACATAGAAGCAGCTTGTCTGTGCCCGGGAGGTAATCATAAGGATGACCAACTCTGCTCACAGTGTGTGGGCCTCTCTCTCGCTCCAAAGCAATCCCCCAGACAGACCTGCCAGCTGGGTGGCTTGCTCACAAGTCTAAGCTTACTCACCTTCATGTCAGACATGCACAGATGTGAGCACAGCCATCTGGGCTGTATTCTCTGTATGTAAGATTAGGCTGATTTCAGATGAGCTGTGGAAATGGCATAGCCATAGCATCATTCAGAAATCATCTGCTGGGGCAGAGGAGACACATGTACTGTGACATCTTTATGTTATGAAAAGGGTATGAGAAAATGTGCAGAACAAACCTTGCCTTCTACGCTGGTATAGAGCAAGAAAGGAGGTGTGAGCCAGTTCAGGGTGCGCAGCACATTTTCTGCTCTACTTTACCAAGAGAGGAAAAAAAAAGCAAAGTCTGCTGGAGAAAATGACCCCACCAGTTGATCTTGCATCTGACCAGGCTACAGAAGACAGAGCGGAAGTTGGTATCCCATTTCCTCAACTGTTCTCAGTGCTGACTCTTCTGTGGGCATGCTTCTCATGTGACCCAGTTCCTAGGGCGCTTGTGTCCTTGGGGAGCCAATGGAAGCTCAGTTCTTCCCTCCTGTTCATGCAAGCAACACAGGACTTGCCTATCCTGCAAGATCCTTCTTAGCCTAGATGACTGGTGTGATCTCACAACAGTTCCCCTCATCTTTGATAATGACATTCCATTTAGAGAACACATATTCTGGAGGAGCTGAAAGTGAAGAATGATACAGTCTTGACTGGTATCTCAGGGATGCTTGGAGATACAGAATCACAGAATTGCTATAGTCGGAAAAGACCTCTGAGATCAGAGTCCAGCCATAAGCACAAAAAACCCCAATCTAACCAAACACACACAACCACACACATTGCATCAAAAAATACCCCCCCAAAACTTCCACAACCTCAGCCACTAGAACACACCCTGAAGTGCCACACCTACGTGTTTCTTGAATACTTCCAAGGATGGTGACTCAACCACCACTATGGGCAGGCTGTTCCACTGCCTGACGACCCCTTCAGTATAGAAATTCTTCCTAATATCCAACCTAAGCCTCCCCGGCTGCAACTTCCGGCCATTTCCTCTGGTTCTGTTGTTATTTAATTGGGAGAAGAGGCCAACACCCACCTCCCTACAACCTCCTTTCAGGTAGTTGTTGAGGGCAATAAGGTCTCCCCTCAGCCTCCTCGTCTTCAAACTAAACAACCCCGGTTCCCTCAGCCCCTCCTTGTATGTCTTGTTCTCTAGACCATTCACCAGTTTGGTAGCTCTTGTCTGGACATGCTCCAGCACCTCAATGTCCTTTTTGTAAGGGGCCCAGAACTGAACACTGTACTCAAGATGCAGCCTCACCAGTGCCAACTACAGGGACATGATCACTTCCCTCCTTCTGCTGACCACAGTATTACTGATGCAGGCCAGGATGCTATTGGCCACCTGAGCACACTGCTAGCTTGTGCTCATCTGGCTGTCAGCC
Organism: Chaetura pelagica; assembly: GCF_000747805.2. Classification (NCBI taxonomy): domain Eukaryota; kingdom Metazoa; phylum Chordata; class Aves; order Apodiformes; family Apodidae; genus Chaetura; species Chaetura pelagica. Next base: position 717,459 of record NW_009954185.1, read on the forward strand.
AGCACCCCCAACCAGCCCTTTTCTGCTGGGTAGCTCTCCAGCCACTCTCCCCCAAGCCTGGAGCATTGCCTGGGGTTGTTGTGACTGAAATGCAGGACCTGGCACTTGGCATTATTGAACCTCATACAATTGGCCTTGGCCCATAGGTCCAGCCTATACAGGTCGCCCTGTAGAGCCTTCCTACTCTCAAGCAGATCAAGACTTCCATCCAACTTGGTGTCATCTGCAAACTTTCTGAGGGTGCACTCAATCCCCTCATCCAGATAATTGGTTAAGATACTCAACAGGACAGACCCCAAAATGGAGCCCTGAGGGACACCACTGCTGACTGGCCAGCAACTAGATTTGATCTCATTTACCACAATTCATTGGGCATGGCCATCCAGTCAGGTTTTTTTACTCAGTGAAGAGAACACTGAGTTGAATTGTCCAACAGAAGAGCAGGAGGGGCTTGTTTAATATTGCCAGGGAAGTGAGTCCTACCTCTCTTCTCAAGACATTGTACTTTGATATCTCCTTTAGCTCCCAAGAGAGTTTACAGGGTATGACCAAGGCTCTGCCCCTGCTCTATGCAGCTCTGATCCTCCAGGGACATATTTTGTCATTAGAGGTGTTGAAACTCCCTTCTCTCCCTGTTCTGCTCAGAGAAAACGAATGGCAGACTTTTATTTACAATAAATATTTACACTGCACAGCTGTGAAGAGTGCTGTGAAGGGAATCCAAATGTGACAGCTAAAAGTGTTGCTGGTGGGGTCTGAGGGTGCTTGCTGGAGTGAGGCCAACATTTAGCTGCAGCTGTGGTTGCCAGGACTCAAAGGATGCTGACCCTTGCTGCTGACAGGATTACAACCTTTTGTATCTGTGACCCATGACAGCATTCCAGTGTGTCACACCTTTGTTGCCGGTACCAGGATTGGAAACAAAGACTAGTTTCTTGCCAGCAGGGCTGAGTGACACACCTTCATTAGCCTGGTACCAGAGGAAGCCAGCCTTTTTGTGTCTGTCTTTGTGCTAAGGAATAGGGTGGGTTATTCCTAGCAGACACCTTGCTACTGGGCTTCTCCTAAGCAGGCCTTTGGTCTCCCAACCTAAATATAAGGCATCTGTACTAGTTACAGGATGGGACTTCCTTTCTAAAGATTTCTATCTTTATGCTATGAGCACTAAGACAGTATCACTCACTGTTAGATGTGCAGCCCACCAAAAATTAGATACTGGGAATGTGAAGCCAAATGAATTGGGTACATATGAGAAGAATGGCCTTCCCCATGGTGAATTTGATGCTCTGAATGCACCTTTCTGTATTGTGGGAATGTGCAAGGGCAGGGAACTTTTTTGTTTATGAAATGGCAGCTGAAGACATTGTAGCATCAGTGGTGGGAGGCTGAGCACTCCTCAGTGATGACCATGTGCACATCCAATGAAGAAAAGAAAAATAATTTCAGGAAGCTCAGTAATAAAATGAGAATTCGTTTTGAAAAGCAAAAGACTATTCTGCCCTAGACACCCCAAGGACTTTTTCCAGGTAGGGAGCACAGCTCTCACATCACAGCTGCTTTGGGAAGAAGGCAGTTGGAGAGCTGGAACAGCAATAATCCAACTGGTCACTTTGGTCATGGCTACATGTTGAGCTTTGAAGGCTTTGCAGTGCCAAAATGCAAGTTCTTCAGGGTGGCTGTATGCAGTAACCAGGCCTGCCTCCCAGGGCATGATTGATAGTGTACTTTCTAGACCACAGACTTCATTTTGCTTTCAATTCTATATTTTGTAGGAAAAAAATGATAAACCTGCAAGAGCCACAGTCTCAACAGAGATTTCCAGTTACTTCTAACGTGATTCTTTAGAGGGAGTGACTGCAGTTTTAGGTCTCCAAGAATGCACTAACAGCCCAGCACGTACAGGCACTTTGGCACTTATTGCAAGCAGTCTCACCCTTGCTCTGAGTTGCTGAGCTCAAGAGCTTAGCAGTGAGCACTTACTACAATAAGGTATCAATATTAAAACTGTGCTTGCTTTGGGGGCTTTTAACCTCTTCATATACTATTTTTTCTATACCTATATCAGTAAACCGAGACTTGGGTTTTTGCCCCTGAAAAGGTTTTCAGTTCTGTGTTAAGACTCAAAGAGGACTGTGAAAGCAGAGGGAATAGGAAACTGTGGCTAGAGTGGCACCTCTGGTATTGAAGGAAAGGGCTACCATGACAGTTCTCTAAATTCCTACTACAATGGATTTAGGCATAACTATATTTACAGCAGGCGCTCACTGGTGACTCCCAGACATAGGATGCAAAGGGAATCCCACTGGAATCTAACTCAGTGGTGGTCATAGCTCAGGTTTCCAGTAATATCTCCAGGAAAACTATGGTAGTTTGTTGCCTTTGAAATTTGAAGTAATAGAATTCAAAAGTTTCTCAAAGTGAAATTCAGCTTGGTAAAAATGATGCAAACTTTTCATGGTGTTATTTCCCTAAATCAAATTTGCAGAATTTTAATGGAAAAGTGACTTGGAACACAATGAGTTTGGGATGCTTTGACACAGGATCTTCACAGACACAGTTAAGTCTCTTTAAAAAAGCCCCAAACCTCTGTTTTCAGCTTTCTGTAATATATACCTGCTAGCTCCCTGTTGCAGTGGACACTGAGATCACAAGGGTCAGTGGCTGTGCAGGTATGAGAACCTGAGGGTACTTCTAATATTCTTTTCTGCTCTGACTATCAGCATCCCTTAAACCTGTTTACTCCTCAGACTAGATTCTGCAGTGTTCATGTTCTAAAAATCTAGGGGATGGTAAGATCCAGAAGAGATTTGTAGTTTCTTCCTAAATCATGTCACTACCTCTTTTTATTTGGTCACTGATACATAGGCTAATAATTTTTATACTTAATGGGATGACTGAGAACAAGGACTTCATTCTGCTTTGTCTAGTAAATACTGCAATACAAAGTTACATGTGTGCTGTATGAACGACTTAATATTTAAAATGTTACAGCAGCATAATGGGAGATATCTGATATTAAGAGTTTCCAAAGAATTGTTAAAGGAAAAAAAGATGGCTTCCAAAACCAAACACCACTTTTTACTTTATCTAATAAAGCTGTGAAATTTAAAATGACACTAGAATAATTATGATTTCTTGCTGCAAATCTGCATAGATTTGGCTCTCTTTGAATTTTTTTATGCTGTAAAGATTAGTTTACTGTCTGTGGACTGAATCCTTCTTGCATGACACATGTGACTAAATCCGTGGGGCCCAGTGACCAGAAAAAAAAGACCCAGAAAGGTATTAAAATAGTTTAGCTCATTCAGCTGCAAAGTCATCTTACACGTATTTTCCTCCTAACTGGTTTTGTGTACATTATTGTCAAATATGAATCTGCAGAATATCTCTTGGTCTGGAATCCTGTCCCCTTAAAGCAGTCAGCAGTTCTACTGCAGCCTTACTCAGTGTCTGGTATATGCATGTGTTAGAGTCTATGTACTGCTCTGTTTTCCTAGGCAATAATTTTAATATTTATTCTCACACATTCTTTGTTAGTTTATGTAGCTTGTTTGTTTCCACCATCAGTCTGCATCTATATTTTCTTTTTTTAAGCTCCCTGCATAATCTGGAAAGTGACCAATAGTGTGCAACCAAAGAGCAAAACAAACAAGCAAACAAAGATAAAAATTAACCTAAGCTTACTTTATCTATGGTATTGAACAACAGTGAAAAGCCTTGGTCATGATATTTAGATACAAGGCTATCGTCATAGTAAATGAACTAGTTTTAGTGTCTAGATAAATAGCTGTATATCTATAAACCTGTTTATCTGTCTGGTCCAACTTAGGATCATCACCAAAGTTTCAAATATCTTTAAAAGTTATTTTTTTTTGAACATAGATATTCTATATGTAACTTCTGTTGTATTATTTAAAATGGAAACAGGCTGTGAAGCCTGCCAACTCATCTTTCATGTGCCTTTCCCACTGGTTTCTCTCTCTTTTTGCAGAATCAAGCTTGCACAGCAGAGCATTTCTGTTCCCTTTTACATGTGGTCCTTGTTAAAAAAAAATAGAATGAAGTTTAGCTGTGGTGAAATTATTTATTTGATTTTTTTTTTAAACTGGTGCAAAAAGTAAATATGTTTACTGTCTCCCTTTCCATTCAGTATATTTCCTTTTTTAAGCTCCATTTGTGTTCAACAAGACAGCCTCTTTCTCCAAGATTAACATTTCTTATGATTGTTCCTGACAGAGGATTTACTTTCAGAGGCCCTGCTAAGGATAACCAAAAAAGGGCATGTAGCAAGACAGTTTTGGCAGCTTGCACGAATTTTGGGAGCTTTTTAGGTCTTGGTTTCTCTGATGAGTGGCTTCCTGAGCATGCCTAGGGAATGACAGGCATCTCTGCAGGCAGGCTGAACCCACCTTGGCTTGTGCGTAGTCATTGGCTGCCTATTAGAATAAATTGAGGACAATGCATACCGCTGCCTGCCAATTGTAAACATAAGGGATATGTATTCACTTAGCATTGACTTTTGGGAGGGGCCAAGGAAAAGCTGTAGTTTTATTGAATAGGGCTGTGTGTGAGGCTGCTGGTTTGCCTTTCTTGCCGTGCTCCTGCCCAAGCAGCCAGTTATTCACTTCCTTCCTACTAGTTGAAAACTTTTCAGCCGCAGAGGTAAGGGCTTGAGATCCGTGTTTGTCTGGGAGGGAGCTGGTCTGGCTGTGTTTGCGTTACGGGGAGAGATTAAGCAGCATGCGGGACCTAACGAGCCGTGGAAATAGTGCAAAAGTGTTGGATACTATTTTTCCTCCTTTCCTCTGGGTGGGTGGAGGGGGTGCACGCTCACCCACTTCAGCACCTAACGGGGAGGTGTGGGGGCAAAGCTTGGGGTGCATGGCAGGATCTGTGCCTGACCCCCTCCATATTGAGACCCTGCAGCAGGCTTGTTAGGGGAGAAATATCCTATCTGCCCTTTATTTATTTATTTATTCATTTTCAAAGGAATTGCAATGGAAAAATTTTGAGCACGCTAATGTCTGATGATTTGCTTTTAATTTTGCAACCTAACACCTGAGCTTCAGGGCAGCCTGGCTGTAAAGGCAGCCTCTGGGTGTAACTGATCCAGATACAGTGAAGCTCTGGTTCACGTAACTGACCCGATACTTGCTGCAGCAGATGTCTGTCATGGCAGCCTTTCATAGGAGGATTGTTGACCATAGACGGCATCCGG
>NW_009954185.1:723359-727826 GCF_000747805.2 Chaetura pelagica
CGGCAGCAGATGTCTGTCATGGCAGCCTTTCATAGGAGTATTGTTGACAATAGACGGCATCCGTTCTTGCCTTCAGCCTTCAACATGCGCAACAGCCTCCTGCCAGAGCGTTTCTTGTGAAGTTGTCTTTCCTGCTAAGAGGGAGAGAGAGAAAAAAACAACCCAACAATAAAAATGCGCCGGGGTGGGACCGGAGCTCTTAAAAGTCTGAGTCTGTGTTTGTGTCAGTCAGAGCGGCTGCCGGGGCCAGCCAGCGAGCAGGCTCTTCTTCCCAGCTCCTCTGACATGCTCGGACAGTTCGGAAGCATTGTGCAAGTCTGGCTGCTGGTAGCATGATATTCTGTGTAGCAGGGAATTTCTCGGAGAAAGAGCTGGGAAAATGAAGGGGAGGGATTGAGGCTAGCTGCAGATGGATACTTGGGAACAGCAGACGTTGACCAAACCACTAACCTCTGGCCAGACCAGCAGCAATAGAATTGACTTTTCTCATCTATCATATGTTGTTTGGCAGAATGGACTAGATAACTGTTTTAAAATTACTTTTTGTGGAGTATTTATTTTCAGAGTATGCAGTTCTTATGCAGTTTTGCCTAGCTGAGAAGACTTTTCTTGCTAAAAGGCATACAGGAGAATAATTTGTGAAAACAACTCATTCCCTCTCTGGCAGTAGCTCAAAGAAAATAAGGAGGGAGAGTTTCTTATGTGAGAACTGTGTATATATATTATAATTTGTCTATTTTAGATACCATACTGTGAATTATTGTGTTTGTATGATCTGCCATCAAAGAACTGTAGGACCCTGCACCCATTCTTTCTCTGTCTAGTTAAATTTAGCAGTAGGTTCCCTGTAAGCATCTGTGATAAAATTTCATTTCTTTTTCCCCTGACACTGAGAGACAGGATGGGATCCTAAAACTGTACACACCAAGCCAAATGAAATGGCCTGTTTTAACATAAATTGCAAATGGAACAGTGCTTCAAGGAAGTTAAGTGATCCATTTGCTTAATTAAATTGCCTTTAAGATAAGGTGGGTCTGAACTATTCTCAATATATTTTAAGAAAGTACAGGTCTGCCTTTCTTTGGGAGGCTTTCTGATAGGCAGATACCTTAGTCAATAAAACCTGCACACTTTAATGCAATATCTAAATTGTCATGGCAGGAGAGAGCCATTAGATAAGATGCCCCTGAACAAGAGACCATGTTGAAACAACTTGTATTTCCTGAGAACTCCTCTTTGTTGCAGCATGCAATGACAAGGGGATCAATTCCACTGCCTTCATTCACAGGATTAGTCTTGATGAAATCAATACCACCACTATCAGATGCAGGATCTGATGCAAGGGGAGTCCTGTGTACTCTGAGTACGTGTACTCAGTGGGTGATGTAAGCAGTATTAGGAGAACAAGGGATTTTCCACAATTGATAGTTCATATACTTACAGCATTACTCTGACATGGAACAGCCTGAGAAAGGGATAACTTCCCTTGTGCTTTTCTCTCATGTCCAACACTGTTACACAGTGCAATAGTGAGACTGAAAGCTAGATGACTTGAAAGGAAAGTGGGGCTGTGAGTTCCTCTTGCTGACATTAAGGGGAAAATTAAAGTGCATTAAGATGGGAAGACTTTTATTCCTTAAAGTCTCATTCATGGAGATGCTTGTGACATTGAGGTGTGCTGGTCAGCACGTGTCTGGACCCGCACGGGGCTAAGGCCCAGTGCTACTGATTCCAGTTGGTGAGACTAGCAAGACAGAGCAAGGTGCTTTTTTTCCTGGCTGTCTTACTGGAGATAACTTCTGTCATTGAAGAGAAATATGCTAGGGAGGGTCCATCAAGAGCCTGGCTAAAAGTCCTACTTGTTTCACCCTTCCTTGCCTGCAGCTGGAGTGGCCCTGCCTGTGGGGCTGGTCTTTTCATTGCAGAGAAGTGAGAGCCTGCAGGGCAAATGGGATTTAAATGCCCTGAAACTGCTTAAAATACTCTGATTTATCAGTGGCTGCCTACATGAGACCTAGACTGTTGTCTGCCTGAGTTTTAATGTGTATTAAAGGTCAGTGGAGCTGTTAACCCCTGTTTGCCAGGGATATAACTTGGTACATTTGATAGCTTTGTGTGAACAAAGAGGGACAGGAAACCATATATGTTTAAGAAAGAGAGAGAGCGAAGAGAGCTGCATTAGTTGTCCATCTGCAGTGCTTGTCTGCACTGTCCTGGGTATCGGAGAAAGCACCAAAAAAGGTAACAGGGCAGAATGGGAAGTGCAATCCTGTGCACGTTTCATTGCCTTTGAGAGGAGCTTTATGGGGAGTTTGCAGGATTGGGCTCCAGGTGTACAAAGCCTGAGGCAGACAATCCTGTGACTGGGAAGAGTGGGAGTCTACCTTCAAAGCAAGTTTTCATTCTTTAAAAATTGTCTCTTCTTAGTATTTACCCCCTGGCACCTTGTAACAAACAAGCAAGCTGCTTCCTTACTAGAGCTCTCACTTTCATAAATGTGCATGTGAATGGGTTGGATTGCTGGTTTTATTTCTAGCTCCTGGGTGGTTTAAAGCCCCAAGACTTCATGAAAATGGGTTTTGGGGGCAACTACTGGAAGCGAGTCACCTACCTCTGTGTTGGCACTCACTCTTCAGGTGCTGGTTCTTGTTGGGAAGCTGTAGCTGTTACACGCTTCCAAACTGTCAAGGATTTGGCTAAGGCTGAAATTTGACTAAGGAGCATTGGAAGATGAGATTAGATCTGACCTTTCTGGATGAAACACTGAGGTCATAGGACAGCTGAACTATGTAACAATTTCTTTTTGCCTTTCCTGATGCTTTTGTACAGTTTGGCTAGCCCAGAGGGGCAGGACATTCAGTATATTGTAATTTGGGATCCCTCCCACCCCCATGGGAGATCTTACTGCTACTTTTCTTGAAATGGATTTGATAGGACTGAGAGGTTAGGGCACAGAACACCGTTACTTAGCTGCTAGCCCTGGTATGTTATCTGTGTGCCTTACACCCTGTGTAAAAGAACGTTTATTTTCATTTATTTTTTCTTTGGAACTGTGCTTAGTACTGATACATGATGTGGGGCTGGCAGCCTGGCTGCCAAGCGTGGTCCCTGCCATGTGCCTCTTCCCAAACACTACTAGCTGCCCCCGCAAGAAGTGCAGCCTTCTGGACTTTCTCACTTGCAAATGTCCTGGCTTCTCTGTCTTTCAGCAACTGCTGTGTGTGCACCCAGCTACGGCCGTGCCCAGGCTTCCTGGGCTCCTTGCTGGTGAATTGGGTGGGATCTGAGCCAGGGAATCCACCTCCACTTGTGGTCAGGAGCCACCACTGCTAACTGATGCCTCTTTCCCCCTCCCTGCCCCTTGAGAGGGGAAAACTCTGTTCATGAAGCATAGGGCACCTCCTGATCCAAAGACCCTGCCCATAGCCATGGTCATGGGACTTTGGGTTGAAGCCAGGAAGAAGTCCTTGTTGAGGTTGGTCCTGCTGCCCTACAGTGGGGGCAGGAACAAATAACTGAGGAAGAAAGCAGAACAGAGAGTGGAAAAAGTTGGCTGTATCTGAAGCCACTGGAGTAATTTCTCTTTTGCATTTTTTCCTGTGGTCGTAAATACCTGGTGAGACACTTAATGAATGTGTGCCTGTTTCTGTATCCCGTGCCTTTTTGGATTTAGTCCATGTGCCTGCTGCATTAGTGTTTATAAAGAATTTGTAACACACAAGTGCCAAGTTTAAGCACTGGCTAAAACCTTATTTTTGACTGATTTTCCCAGCAAGGACATACATTCTTCTGTTTGTTCACACAGATATGTATTCTACTAAGAAGTAACCTTTTTGTAGATTGTGGGTATAAAACTGCTTAAGTCCACTGGATGAGGTGGAAGATGGGCCAGGCTCAGGAGTGACACTGAACTGACACGTTGAGGGAATTTCTTGGGTACTTGCAGATTTAACTGTGCTTGCTGCATCTGAGACAGAGCTTTCCTGGGAAGTTGTTTTGTTTGTATGAAAAATGCAGGAAAACAGTTTTTACTTACAGACCAGCCATAGTGTCATCAACTTGGAAGAGAAACTACTGAGCAAGCTGTTGAGCCTTATCTGCTTGTCCAGTTTCATGTTGATGAGCACATTTGAAATTGTAAATCCTGGAGCCAGGCCAGGCTACAGGGGGGAAAATGTTAGAGAAAGATTTCAGGCAATGGAAACAACATTACATGTTTCCACACCCTCTTGTGTACAGAATACAAATAAAGAACATTTCCCTTGAGACTTGCTGTGGAGGGTGTGAAGCAAAGTGGAACCCACCAGTTTGCACATTTTCTGGTTTATGTCCTTAAATGGCAAAAAAAAAAAATAAATCTTTGGAATTTAGCTCATAGAAAGGCTATAAATAGATTTGTGGAGATAAAGTTTTGCTGTAAATGCTCAGGGTTTGGATCTATTCAGAAGTGTAACTGCAGGCCAACAA
>NW_009954185.1:727850-754652 GCF_000747805.2 Chaetura pelagica
GTACATAGATGCACTTTGTATGTGTGTGTGTACATGCACATCCCTCTCCACCTGCATTGACCCTCCCATTCTTCCTAGAAGTATGTGGAGATCTAAGAAGGGTGGAAATTGCTGTGTGCGCTTTTAAAAGTTAAATAACTTGGGGTGAGGGAGAACTAGTGTTCATGATTCATCAAATTGCTAGGGAGCCTGAACCTATGACAGCTCTGTAAACAAAGGTCCTGAGATTTGTTGGCAGCTTGTTTTATGTTCTCCTCTGTAGCAGCTGGCTCCAGCTAGGGAGAAGCTGTGTGAGGCTTGATGAACACTCTCTGTGAGCACACGAGCAGTGGTTCCTGTGCTCCTTCAGAAGTCAAGGTTCAGTCCTCCAGACTCATGTCAGTTGGATTCCAGTAATCTTCAAAGGGAGCTCTGCCCAAGTGAAGGAGTCTTGTTTGTTTCTTATTTGCAAGTCTTTGATGTTCCTGTTGTCTTTCTGTGATTGCCACAGGGCATGTTACTACCCTTTTCCCACTTCATTCTTTTCTTTGACAGCAAGGTCCCTAATGGTGAAATGGTCCTCCTTCTGTCCCCAATATGGTTTTTTTTGAGCCACAGTGTTCAACGTGATAAAATCTCTCTCTCATCCCAAAAGCAAAGGCAGGATGTTTCAAATCCCTAACTTTTTCAGAGGACCTAGCAGTGCTTCTTTGATAGCCCAGATCATCACCTTCTACTACCAGCAGTTGCTCCAAGGACAATTTCTGCTTAGTCTTCTGGGATCAGCTGCAGAAGAAACAGAGGCTAAGGACTTTGAACTTTCCTAATGTGACCTAGTGTTAACTTACTTTCTCTCAATGGCTGTTTCAAAAGCCATTGAACATGGGAAGAATTTGGTTTTGTTCTGGCCTGGTTAAAGCTTGTATGCTTGGAAAAGAAATTCCTGGATCTTGGCTGCAATGTGTAGAAATGGGAGCAGATTGGGTTATCTCTGAGGAAGAGTTTGGTCAGTTCTCATTTATCTGCTGAGCTGAACCTTCTGGTGCTGCAGGATTACTGTAGTCAGCATCACTCATGGAAGACTTGGATCCCTGGGTCCTCAGAGAGGAGAGAATTTGCCTTGTTTTATGGCTTTGGGAAGAGCTTAGCCCCATATGCAGAGCCACACCCCTGCTATGAAAATGAGGGGTTTCATTCAGATGTCTGATAAGCCACAGCTGTTGCTTTGCCACTTCAAACAAAACTTGGATTATAAAGACTGAAGTGCAGCATTTTAATTGCTGTAAATATGAATAAGAGTGTTTAGGCAATCCAGATGATACTGAGCCAAGGATTTTGTGGCTAACGTATATTACACTGACAAAAACAGGCCAGCTGACAATTTCCCTGCTGTTATGCCTAGTAACCTAAAACATCAATTGCCTACTTTCTGCTGCACTGGTGAGGGAGAAGTTTTAACCTGGGCAACTGTTGGCCTGGATCTGATCTTGCTTTCAGCAGCTGTACAGTGATGTAAACTGTATTGTTAGTTTAAAAAAGATATATATTGAGTCTGATCTCAGTTTTTTTGGTGCAAATCTGATTTCCTCGAGTCCCTCCATTCACAGTGGGCTGCTTGGTATCAGAAGGCAGCCCTTTTCTGTTTGGCTTTGTACACATCCCCTAGAGAACGACGGCAGCAGGAAATTGGTTCAAAATCCCAGTAACGAGTGTTCACTGGGAAATTATATTTCATACAAGAGAGGGCACTGCAAACCCAGAAAGCCAGTAAAATTCCACTGCTCATTTGCTCCCTGGTGATTAAAAGGCCCTGCCATATATGGGAAAGGTCTGAGCTTCATTCACTCCAACCACAATTGTAAATGGCTTTTTCACTGGACACAGTGTGGAATCAAGGAGCAATGTCTTATGACAATAAAAAGGAAAAGCATCAACTTGTGCTTGCAGTTTGTTTGCAGTTTTCTCTGCTGTGTGTTATTAAAAGCTCTGCAACTTTTTTTTTGTTCCTTTATTTAGATCTGCATTCAGTTTGGTTTGCCACTTAGCTCTCCCCTGCAAAATCAGACACAACAGCCTATTTCCTCAACTTCCCCCTATACAACCCAAACAAGAAAAAGCCATTTCCTCAACCAGTATATATAAATGTAGCTCCTCTATCTTCAGTGCATCTATTGTGGATTTACATGCTTAAACTCTGGCATTGGCAGAAACAATCTTATTCTCACCAGGTATAGAGCAGTAACTTTAACAAAAGCAATGATTAAATTCCAGTATTTCAGAGACAATCGTGGGACCACAGGAGTGAAACAAATAGGAAGTGTGTGTATATGAATGGGGATGAATTTGGGGAGAGGAAGGGAGGGATGTGCTTTGTTGCAGAAGCAGACTCCCCCAGTGCTCCATGCAACCTTCAGGATTTTTCCTCCCACCACATCAGTTTCTGCAGTGAAACCCCACACAGATGACATTAAGACACAAAGTCATTGGTGCTTAGTTGTGTTTACATTCTTGCTTTTCAGTTTATTTTATTTAAGGATAAGTACTCTCTCTGACATCAAAATGATGGGGATAAAGTAGTCAGTCTAGTTGCATTCTATTTCATAAGGAGAAAGACAGTTAAGTGACTGTGGCAATGGACAGTGCACAGAGCTCTCTCCTTGCTGAGGATTTTCTGGAGTTTTTTTTATTACTTGTGTTACACTGAGTACCTTAGAAATATGTTTGTGGTAGAATTAGAGATTGTCTGGGATCCTATCCCTATGTAATTTTGATGAAAACCCACATCTTCGTGGCCAGAAAAGTTGATTGATCAGTGTGATCTCCCTGGCTACATGCCTCATTGCACGCCATCCAGCAACTCATGTTTTGAGGCCACTTAAGCTGACACAGTTAAAATGGATGTTGCAATCAGCCACAGGGCAGGTTGGCTTGTTAACGAAACCAGTCTTCTGCTCCTCCAAAGTGCTGTTGTGCCCCTCTGGAAGGACCACACAGCTCTGTGACAGAAGTGATGTTCAGCTTCTATTTCCATATACATCTGGGCACTTCTGCAATTTTCAATAAGCATAACTGGTATATGAATTTTTGTCCATGTCAAGAAAGCAGACTTTCTTGCAGTTGACCTTGACGTTGGGTGGGAACAGATTTACCTGGCAGTTTAGGCTATTGACCAGCAGCATTCGAGTGGTTTGGCTTCTCCATACTAGAAATAGTTTTTGACATGTGGCACTGCTTCTGTTTGTAGACTTAAGCAAAACTGACCTTTCAGTTCAGTAGTTCTTTGTGTTTGATACCTCTCTTCAATCAGAAGAGGTGGATTTTGAGCTTTTTAGTTATTATTTTTCTAAAGGCAAAACTGGCTTCCTTAAGGCAGAGATCTTTTAAGTCAAAGAGAGGATGCTTTTCATATCTGGATGGCAGTGCTTCTGAAGACCTGTCATTTGGCCATTATCATGAAGTCATGCTAAGACGTGCCTGTTGAGGAGCCCGAATGCAGCCGAAAGAAGCACTGTCAGGTTGTGACAGCTGGGTAATGCACTAGTAGCACAAGTGAATACTCCTGTTTTCCATGTCAGGGATAGCCAATTTGGAGACCAAAATAATTAGATATCTAATCCTCTGTGCATTTCTTTATGCAGGATTTGGATAGTGAGAAATCTTCTAGGATATCAACTTCATAAATGGAGTCTTAGGCCTTTGGAAAAAAGCCCTTGAATAACAAACACATTGAATACAATAAGAACTATTACATAGTTGAAAAAAAAAAATAATTATTCTGTTTTTACTATCTTCAGTCTTCCTGAGCCCAAAAGGAAAATGTGAGACTGCTTTGTTTTTCTTTTTCCTCTTAAAAGAGGGAAGTGTAAATGATGCATGATTTGGAGTAATTTCCCTCTTGCTTTCCTCTCCTCTAAGTGATTTGTGGCCAAGCTCGATGTTTGTGTGATCTTGTTCTGGCTTTGCAGAAGCTCATGGTGTTCAACTCTGCTGCTCTGCAATGGTCATGACTGGGAGTTCCCCTTCCCTTTGAATGTTGGGGCCCTTCAGTAAAGGCTGCCAAACTAATAATTTTTCAAGATAAGTATTTTTCATTTGCATTAATGATTTTCAGAACAACACCCTTCCCTGTTGTGCTGCTTGTAAACTGCCTTAATGCTTTTGTCCATTATCTACTAAAGGACTTCTATGGCCAGTGAAGGTGTTCATTGCTTCATATGTCAAAACAAAATGTCATATGTCATTCTTGGGCCCTCTGCTCTAAAAACCCAAATGTTTTTCCAAAATAGGCAGCATTTTATTTTTTTTTTTCTGTTCACTACCTTCTAAAGTAGATGTGAACTCCTTTCTTGTAGTCAATACATAGCAAGCTGTAGTATAGTAATGCTGTGTTTGCCTTCTGTAGCAGTGTCTGATAAAGATCAGTTCATCTTAGTGAAAAATGAAAGGAATTTACTGTATGTGTAGGAAATATATTTCATTATAAATGAACAGATTGAAGTGGTGACAGATTATGAATCTGACTTTTATGACAAAATACAGTTACACAGCTCTGAAAGCCTGGAGACTGGTGTGATGAACTGGAAAAAACATTATCATCTGAGCACGTTATTTCTCCCTCTCCTGTGACCCTTCAAGACAATGGAAAGGCACTGATGGAAAGGCTGTTGGCATTAGCAGGCATAAAACTGTTTTCATCAATCTTGTTTCAGTGCTTACAGTTTACTCAGGATGAATTGAAATATATACATTCAAGATTTTCCCCTGATTTAGAATTAAATATCAGAAGCTGTAGACATATCTTCCCCAAAAAAAATCCCAAACCTAAAACCCAAACATCCCCCAGACCAAGCCCCTACCCCTCCCAAGCTCCCCCCAAAATCTAAAAATGAAAACCTGGGAAAGACATATTAAGTCATGTTGTCCCTTTCCTCTAGGCAGTGCAGGATGATTCCCTAAAGTATATTCACACATGTTTTGTCCATAAACACCTCTGTTTATTAACAAAATACAATAAGCTGTAGTTTTTCAGTGAGGATTGGGATAGTTTGCTGCACTTTCTAGTTTTAGAAAGGGGAAATAGCTATCATTCTAAAATGTGTTTCTTGGACTGTGGATCTTGCTCATGTGAATTCAAGCACAAAAACTTTAATGAATGGAAAGTTGTAGAAGAGTTAACGGCAGCTGGTTTTCTTATGGACTATGGCTCTGACATGATCTCATACCAGTTTAATACAAGTGTTACCTCACTGAATTCAATGGAATTCATAGAATCATAGAACTATTCAGGTTGGAAAAGACCCTTGGGGTCACTGAGTCCAGCCATCATCCCTAGTCTACAAAGTTCTCCCCTAAACCATATCCATGAATACCACATCCAAACGACCCTTAAACACATCCAAGGATGGTGACTCGACCACCTCCCTGGGCAGCCTATTCCAGAGTCTAACCACTCTTTCTGTGAAATTTTTTTTCCAAATATCCACTCTAAACCTACCCTGTTGCAGCTTGAAGCCATTTCCTCATGTTCTACCTTTCAGGTAGTTGTAGAGACTGATGAGGTCTCCCCTCAGCCTCCTCTTCCTCAAACTAACCATTTCCAGCTCCTTCAAGTGTTCTTCATAAGATTTATTCTCTAGGCCCTTCATCAGCTTCATTGCCCTCCTCTGTACTTGCCCCAGCACCTCGAGATCTCTCTTGAATTGAGGTGCCCAAAACTGGACACAACACTCCAGGTGTGGCCCCATCAGTGCTGAGTACAGGGGGACAATCACCTCTCTACTTCTGCTGGTCCCACTATTTCTAATACAAGCTAGGATGCCATTGGCTTCCTTGGCCACCTGGGCACACAGGTGGCTCATATTCAGCTGCTTGCCTGTTAGAACCCCCGGGTCCTTTTCTGCCAGATGCATTCCAGCCACACTTCCCCAAGCCTGCAGCGTTGCCTGGGGTTGTTGTGGCCCAAGTGCAGGACCCAGTGGTTGGCCTTGTTGAAACCCAGACCATTAACATTACCCCAACAATCTAATAAATCCAATTGGTTTTCATTTGCAAGGGAGTAAATGAGACCAAAATCAGAGAGAGACCTAGGAAGACTGGCTGGGAGAGGGTTTTAGTTTGGGAATATGTTCTTTTCATACATATAAGATACGTGTACACATCTGCATGTTGCAGTAAATGTGTTAGGCCACCTGGGAGAAAGGGCCAAATTCTGAACCTGTGAAAATCCAAAATTAACTGAAAGGGTAATGTACCACAGAGGGCCAAAGAAGTATCTCGTTGTCTCTGTCTGTTGTGGGGGGGTTGGACTGATGACTTTTAGAGGTCACTTCCAATCCAAGACATTCTCTGATTATGCTCTATGATATTTTTAAGTTCTGGGCTGAGGTTCTTTGTTACTGGGATTCTGGTATTTCCTTGATGAGATTGTTTGGAAATACAACAGAATAAGAATATTCTGCAGGGAGCTGAAGGGTTCTTTTCTTCTTAATTTCAGTCATATCAAATTAAGAGAGGTTATGTTGGGTATTGTGAAGCTAGTCAGAAAAAAGTACCATGTGTGTGGTTATTCTGCCTTGAAACTATCAAAGCAAGCAATGAAATTAGAACCATGTATTTCTGGAGTCAAACTTCTCTTCAGAGTTGTGCAATATTGCATTCTTCTTCAAGCTCAGCATTCAGCTTAGCTCAGTCTAGCAAAATTGTAGGAAGAAGGCTGTGTTCTACTGAAAGTGTCTCAGAAAGGGAGAAGAGCTTTGAAACCTTCTTGAAGTCCAGCAGGGGTGTTGCTGTACAAGCAGGATACTTGGATACTACAGCAACAGTGTACAGCTTTATCATTGCTCTGTGTAGGAGGAAACGCAGTTGAAGACGTGGCAGGTATTGATTAAGAGTGAAGAAAAGCCAGGAAGAGAGGTTTTGGTGTCTCAGTTTCTTAAGTTTTTGCTGTTCTGCTCGCTGCTTTCCTGTAGAGCAGTGCCTGAAGTGCAGGCACGTTTGGAACCAGCGTCAGCAGCCTCCTTGGTGTGAGCTTTGCAATGCTGTCTTTTAGGGTTAGAGTTTAACTCAAATGCCTTTGTTTTAGCAGGATTTTCCACCAGCAGATGCATTTTCCTTTGCCCAGTCTTTGAAATGGCAATGTTTACGGGTGCGTGGCATAAAGGTTCCTTATATTGTGGTTTGCAGTGTGATGTTATGCACTCCCACGGATGGAGAGAAAACATTTTAAGACGATGGAGTTATGTAGTGTTAATATTCATTTTTACTTGACTTGAAGTCTTGAAGAAAAGCAGAATGATGGTAATTAAGCTTGATCTTTAGGCAAAAAATTAAGGGGGGGTTGGGGAAGACAGTAAAGTATGCAGAATGTTTTAAATGGTTTTATCTGCTTGTTCAAAAGGGAGATCTTATGGAGAGGGGTTACAAGTATTTCTCAGTCTATTATAGGGTTCTTACTGTTCACTATCTAATTATAGTGTCCACAGAAAAAGTGCAGCAGAAGCTAATGTTCCTGTGGTTCGTGCAACTGCTAATTATTCCCAGTGGTGACGCCGAAACAGTGTTCTTACAGAACTGATCTGAGGTCACCAAGTTGTTTCACATGGGATGTTCTGCCATCAGACAGAAAATTAATTCTGCAAGCTGTAATGCTTTGCCAGATTCACAGTGGCAAGCGTGAAGTAGAGGTCCTGTTTCTCAGAGGATCTGTGATGAGATTTTTAGTCCTCTCTTGATCTTCCTCCTAAGCAAATAAGGTGCTGCTGAGAGAAACTTCAGTGGGAGAGCTCTTGTTTGAATACAGCACAGAATAGTTTTCTCCTGCTTGCTAGTAGCATGTTTCTGTCTCCCCCTCTATATTCCTATTTTAATACTGTCTTAGCTGAGTAGAGCTTGCCAAATTCAACCTATATATGCTAAATAATTTTGTGTATGTTGGAGGTCCCTTCACTGGGACAAAAATGGCTGAGGTTGTATGGAAAGTCAGTGAAAGAGGTAGGGGCACACCAGGACTTGTTTCCTACAGTAATATGTACAATTCTAACTATGCTGTCATCCCAGGACATAATATTCACAGGCCTACTATTTACTTGACTTTTTCACATAGCTCCTTGAGCTGCCGTACTTACTGTAAAGGAAGAGATAAGTAAGAAAGGGAATTCTTGTCTGTAAAGCATGGTTAAAATTTAAGAGCAGTTTAAAGACATTTAGATCTGTTAATGGAGGGGGGAAAAAAAAGCTGCAAATGTTGAAAACAGGGTTATCTGCTGAGCAATCTATGTGAAGAGGACATAAATACATGTTTTCTAGTGACTTAGATATGAGACGTGATGCCTATTTTCTATATGCTGAATTTCTCCTCTGCTATTTAGTTAAGTATGAGGTTATTATGAAGTGTTATGGTATTCTGTCCAAAATAGCCTGGCCACCTTTGATCAGTTTTATTTTTGATCAGTAAAAGTACAGGGTAAGTGATGCCAAACCAGACTGCTGCTGCTGGATACTTGCTGCTGCCAGGAATACTAAGGAATACTAAGGTGATCTATGTCCATGGAGCTCTAACACACTTATGGCATTGGTCTGCTTTTAAGAAATTCTTTTCTTCATCATTTCCATGAGGTATTGTCAGCAAATGGCCCATAGGCGCTGTAAGCAGTGCATCTCTCATGCTTGCTTCAGAAAGTAGGGGTAGTGCAAAGTTATTTGGCTCTAGAACTGGACTTCAGTGCAGGAATGAAAACTATGGGATGGGGAGTTAGCAACACCTCAATCAGATGATGTTGAATCAATTTTGGCCGTGTCTAAAAGTGTCACATTAGTTGAAATGAATGTGTCAGAAACAAGCAATTGCAAGTCTATGCTAAAACATGTCTTTGATGGAGAAGGACAGGAGGCTGCATGGAAACAGCTGTATTCCTCAAACACTCTGGTGATGCCTGTTGCACAAGGAGCTTAAAAGTATCTCTCTGATATACTAGAAATAAAAGCTTTATGTACCACATGTGACTTCACATTTATACAGGTGCAAGTGGCTTCAGCTGAAGGGCCATTTTGATGAGAGATGGAATGTCTCATATCATTGATATAAATTGCATCTTAACATTTACACAAGTTGTAGAAAGCAAACACACTCCACTTGTATTGGTGTTCTTGTGTGCATGAAAGAAGACCTGTCCTCCCTACACATATGCATTTTCTGTAAGGACATAATGCTCCTAATCATTATTCATAAAGAGGGTAGTGGCTGACCAGTTTGGCTGCTTGATGAAGAGAGGCAGTTGCAGAATTCCACCCAGTTGAAATCACTGACTTTTGCACATGGAACTGTTGATAAATTTTCTTTGTTAAAAAGAAATACAATTAGTGGTTTACAATGTTTTTATGGGTGGCATCAGCTAAATCTTGTTCCAGTCCATTCCATACTGTTATAACATAACCTACAATACACATTGTGCAAAAAATCTGACTGGAGTGCCCCAAGTTAAGTGCAAATTTCCAATGCAAATGAGAAGCTTTGCCAAGCTGAATTAAGCTCCTTAGGTGATATCAGTAAGGGTTTTGTTGGCTTGTTTATTTTTTTTGCAAGGAATACAGATGGAGGAGACTGAATATAAGTAAAATGGTATGTTGCAACTCTGAAGGATCACATATTGAATGAGATTGTTGTCCTGTATCTACAGATATATCAACATACACCTTTTCAATTCAGTGATCCCTACAAACTCTTTTGGGGAGTGAGCTGTGCACTTAGCAACTAACAAAGCAAATGTGTCAATTAAAAAATTGTGAGTGTTCCAGCAGTATTAAGAGGACATCAAGTCTCAAACGTGATGATTTGTACACAAATGAGTCACAACGATATGCCAGATTGTTTCTGCTTTTACCCAATTGCTTTGTTTTGTATGTGTTTTATTTCACTTCAGCTTTATTGATGATCTATTTCTTCTGGTTTAATAATATCTCAGCAATACAAAGCTTCTGGGCAATTTATGTGTTTTTTGGGCGCTTACACTCTATCATTTTACTGTTTCTTGCATTTGAAACCTGAGCAATCTCAGGCCAAGTTTACCTCTGCTGAAGCTTATTTGATTTCTAACTACTTGTCATACCACAGAATACATTTCTGAAAGTGGTGCAAAAAGAGTAATTGTTTCCCTTTTCCCTCAAGCTTAAAACAAGCCACTGTGTTCACTAGAGGATTGGAGGCAGTGTTTAGTAGAGAAAAATGCACATTATTTAGAGACAGTCCATACAGACAGTGAAATGCATTATTGGAGGTGTTGCTCAGCAGAAATGGTAGGCACTCTCTTTTAGTCTAGGGCATGGTATTTTCAACAGCTTTTGAAAGTTATCATTCCAGCTTTAGGGTGCCCCATGACACATGCACAACAAAATCTGAATTTCCCCAATACAGTGCTTTCAGGAACTTTCAGTCATCATAGTTTGGATTGGGAGTTTCTCTCCTAAAAGAGCCATTCTTTGGCTGTTTTGTGGGTTTTCATCAATGTCTGTTAAATTCTGTTTCAGCATTTCTTTTCCTAATAGCTGATGCAAACCACTCAAAGAAACATGTGCCCAGCTTTGACGTTTACCCATCTGAATGTTGGTCAGTGGCTTTAAAGTGCCTGATTTGTAGCTGTGCTCATCACTTGTGACTGAGGGAAATGGGACCTGAGATTTCATTCTGAATGCTTCTCTGCCACGAAGCAAGCAGTTCAGTCACTGCTGTAGTGCCAGAAGCACAAGATTTTGTTAGGAATCTCGAGTGTGGAGTCAGAATAATGCCATTGCTTGTGCATAAAATGAAGAGGATTGACAAAAGCTACACTTAAAGGAGCCCAAAGATTTAGACAGGTAGGTGATTTCTGTTTAGTTATCAGAGCCTTGTTAGTGTGATGAGGAAAGAGAGAAAGGAGTATACTTAGAACTAGAAGATAAGAAATATAGATCCTGCAGTACATGCTAGCTACAGTATTTCATTTTAAAAAATGCACGTATGGTTAACAGCTTTAAGCAGTGAATGCTGTCTTTGATTATAACAGTGCTGAACTTTATCTGCAAAATTGAAACCTCTGATTTTCTGGTACATCAGTAAGTGAAACCTAAGCACATGTAATCTGTAAAAATAAATGTAATTACTTTAGCAAATGTATTACAGCTGGCCTTGTTTAAAGTTAAGATACCTGTTTCTTATAGCCAACTAGTATCAGAAGACAGAGGTGATGGCTTGATCTGTGCTCTGCAGACAGAATGGAGAAGAAAAAAATATTGCCTTGCATTCTTCTGTGTGTACATTAAAGTGAATTGAACTGAGTTGCAGTTCTGAGCTTTGACATTTCTTCCCACTATTTTCTTCTGTTTAAAGCATCTTGGTGAGAGTAGCTTTTTTTAATTTCAAAAGCTGTGGTAAAATTGTGGCTGAGTGGGCAGCTTCAAAATTGAACACTTGATAAAATGTGCAAGAACACCTAAGGCATCTGAAAGCTGTCACTGATCTCTTTCAAGGAGGTAGTATGATAGAGCAGGAGATGGGACTTGGTTGCATTCAATTCCTGGTGCTGCTTTGGTTTTGCTTTAGAAGACTTTTTGGCCTGGTCTTGTTCACTTCTCTATAAAAGACAGATTTAAGTTTCTGTAGTAGCAGAGGGGTAAAGGGCTGGCTGCAGGAAAGCACTTCAGTGCAGGTCGGTGATTGCTGTGGTGATAATGATAAGCTCATAAAAGCCTGTGGAAGGTTTCTGGTCAGACCACTGATATCAAGTACTGCTTGCATGGGTGTAACTCTTAATTATTCTCCAGATTCTCCACAACAAACTCTGGTGTCATTTCCTACTGTGGGTAGGACCTTATTCATCAGCTACAAAAGTATACTTAATTCCTGATCTTTTGGAAATTTATTCAGCTAGAAATCCTGTTTCACACAGGAATGTTGTGACTTGAGACTTAATGTCTACAAAATGTTTAGAGGTCCTTTAATGAAAAGTTCGCTGGAGCTGATAAGTGAATTGTGATATTGTTAAGTAAAGTGATGCCCACAAGAACTACTAGCTAGATAAGGCTATCATCAACTGCTGAGCTTTTTCTGTTCCTGCTCTTTGATCTTGCAGGTTTCTAATTCCTTCTTTTCAGCAGTTTTAAATTCTCCTTTGCAAAGAATGTGTCTTGCTGAAGTGACTTGGACTAAATGTTTTTGGGTGACCAATCCAAACAACTGGAGCAAATTATTAGGTTTTACAATTTCAGTCTCAATTTAGAGCACTGGGGTGGTGTTTTTTTGTTTGGTTGTGGTTATTTATTTGTTTGTTTATTTGCACTCTGGGAGGCTAACATTTAGAAACTACCGCTTTGAGTAGCTAGTGTAAGCTACAGTACATGAGTACCAATAAAATAAATAGTAGTTAGCCTATCAAACAATTAAAGTACTCTCCACCAGCTCAGAAGAACAGTGTCAGATTTAAAAGGGTCAAGGATCTTGGTATTGCAGCCAGCCCAGCTGAGGTGCAATGGCTACAGGAAGAAGGGGCTCAGAAGAACCTCCTCTGTGTTGCAGACCACTGCAGGAAACAGTCATAATCTTAGCGTTTTCACTCCAGTGGACAGATGTACCATCATCCCTCACCACTGCTGCAGAAGGGGGAAGCATAATTCCTGGTTTGTGGACTATACTGAGGTGCTAGTGCAAGGAGTAGCAGCCAGTTCATCTCCTACCCCTGCAGTAGCTCTGCCTCCTGAGGAGGCTTCTGTGGTAGTAACATATGCAATGCTTGTAGGGGTGCTCCAGCTTGCCTTGGGGCCTCATCAGCTCCCCTGTCTCTGATTCAGGGGTGTATAAATTGCTCTTTCTCTGCCTTTGCTCCAGTTTGGCTCTGGGACCCGATCAACTTGGTCTCTGCTACATTAGAGTTGAGGTGTGTGGCTTGTTCCTTGGGCTACTCGGTTGGGAGTTAGCAAAGGAGGCAGAGTACATGTGGGACCTTTGAGAGGTCGCCTCATTCTTTTACTCACATGTTTTGGTCTTTCCAAGAGTCGTTTTCATCCTGTTAGGTGTTACTGGGAGTGTTTTGCAGAGTTATGAGCAACACTGTACCTTAATCTTAACCTTTCTGCCTCTCATGCAGGAAAGAAAAGCTGTGGTGAAGGCCTAAACTTAGTGGGTGTGGATTTTGTAGTTTTTTAATGACCTGCAGACATTATGTGGGCAAAATTCCTGCTTTGAATCGTTCCCAGGATACTGTGCATTGTATATTGCCCTTAACAGCAAGCCACTTGTAGCTGAGATTTGTTTTGTTTGCTTACAAAAAAAAATCAACATATCATGATGGGCAATGCATGGCACATCAGTCAAACTACACAAATGACTGAGGATTTTTGTGTTCGTCTGTTTGTCCATGGATAATATTTAGAAAACAAAGTCCTTTGAAAAATTTAAAGAATTTTGGCTGCTTTTCAGAAATGGTGGAGTTAAGTCAATAAAATGCTCAGTAGAGATTGTGTGTCCCTAAACATATTTTATCCTGACAGGTTATATACTATTGAGAGCTACAGCCATGACTCGAAGCCAAGTTAGTAAAAGAACACTTCTGTTACAAGGCTGCGTTTGATGGGAATCTGAGGAGGGGAAAGGAGAGAAATAGTGTATGCTCTGGGAACGCCAAATGCAGAAAGCTTCTCTAAGCTGGACTCCTGGCTTGTATAAATCATTGTAACTCTGCTGGCATGAGTAGGTCTTTACTGATTTACCTCTCTTGGGCATCTGGTTTGTTTTTTGTTTTACACAAACCTAATTGCTCTGGATTCATGAAAGGATGGGGTTTAATAGCGATTACATTGATGGGTGGTAGCTTGGAGTCTAAGTACTAAAGTTTGTCTAATTGGTATAATTTGCCTGAAAAGCATAAACATAAAATAAAATGGGCAAATGGGTTAGAGTCTAGCCTCTGAGACCTCTGCCTGACCCAAACCAATACACTTTGTTTCTCTGCACTGATGTAGCTTTATTGCAGTTTGCTCATCAGAGCTTGGTTTTATGCAAGGGTACGACTGGAAAGAATAAGCGTTCTGGGTAGGAAGACAGGGTGTAACTGGAGTTATGTGACATTAGAACAGATATTTTATTGCTCTTTGGATCCTCCCATCTGAAAGGAACATGAAAAATTAATTCTAACAGGAGGGAGGATAAAATCCAGCTTTCCGTGATGCCTGTTGAATGAAGCTCAATATATCTAGTCACACTATTGCATGATTAGAACTTTGGGTGTACAGAGGCAGGGAAGTGGTGTCTGTAACAATTGGCTAATCTCCGTTTTGTTGTATCTAGTCTGCAAATTACTAATTTGAAGGCCAGCTCTTCTTTCCCAGTGAGAGATGTAATGTAAAGGGTGTAGTCTGAAATGGGGGTTGCATTTACTAATAGGAAGGTGTTTGTTCATTTATTTTTTTTTTTTGGGGGGGGGTGGGGAGGTAAATTCACTTTACAGGTACTATAGGGAAATCATATGCAGGCAGGACAGAATGTGTTTGGGCTACAACAGCACACTGTCAAAGGTAGGGAAGAGTAACTGAAGGGAATTTGGGTGCTACCTTTGACCCACTTAGCAGAAAATGAAGTGGGTTTGGGTTAAAATAATGAAAGAATTACAAGGGATTTAAATTGACATCTCAGTTATCCTATATTGAGTGTTGGCAAGAATTTTAAGAAGGGAATTTAAACAGCCTGATTTTAAGAGAGACAGTGCTTCTGAAACTGATGCTTTAGGAAATCTTACTTATTTTAGATCTTGTAAGAAAACACTGGTGGTTGATGACTTCTCTTTTTGATTGTTCCTTCAGAAGCCTGACTTGTAAAAGACCTGGAGCATGTTTACAGTAAGGAGAAGTTACACTGTGTGTCTATCAAGCTGAGTGTCACACAAACAAAAAAGACTGTAAGTCACAGAGCAATGTGTATTGTCCCAAAGCCTTATAGGGTTATGTGGAAAAGTTTGTATTCTAAAATTAATCAAATGGTCTTTACACACGTAGACTGAATTGGTTTTTCTTCAAAGAAATACCTTGAGAACATGTGATTTTGCATTGCTACTATTAAAATAGATGTTTTTGACAGTTTTACTACTTTGGTTTTTAAAAAAAAAAGATTGTAGGGTTGTTTATTTTTTCCTAAAATATTCTGTCCTTGAGGTAGTGAACAGTGGTTTGAAGCTGATAAGGGATGCAGTTGAAAAGGCAGCTGTTGACTCTGGTGTGGCGGCAGCTGTCCAGAATTAAAGACCTTTGAGGGTCAGCACTTCAGCTGATGTAAGATGCTAGTAGATTTCAGTGGCTTTGCAATGTAAGTCCAGTGCTTGGTAGAAATCCCTGCATTTTTCAGCTCTTTCACATTTTTAATGTAAAGTGTTTTTATGATTTATATATTTGGAGGAACTTGTTCTCTTTGGAAATACACTGGGGACAAGTGCTGTAAGTGAGAAATGCCTTCTCTCTCTGCTGCTAGTTTACCATTAAATGACCTTAAGAATTGTTAAGGTGCATATCTTTTTTGTCGTTTGGTGGTTGCTTTTTTTTCTTTTCTCCTCCACCCCTCTCCGCTTTGGCTATGCGTGTTAGAAGTCCTAAGTTTGAATTAAAAGAGCTCTGACTACCCAAAGACTTCATTGAA
Organism: Chaetura pelagica; assembly: GCF_000747805.2. NCBI lineage: Eukaryota > Metazoa > Chordata > Aves > Apodiformes > Apodidae > Chaetura > Chaetura pelagica. The sequence goes on from NW_009954185.1 coordinate 743,479, forward strand.
TCCTCGTTGTTTATTTTTCCCCCCTTCTGATGACTCTGGATATTGAAAAAATTTTCATGAGGCATTAAATGTTTAATGACTAATAACTAATAAAATATACCAGCAGATTTTCATTACATGCTCCTTTTGAATTGTGCTCCTGTCCTCTACTTGGATGGCTCATTTTTGGAGAGACATCTGGTGAATGAGAGTGCATAATCTGATGATCTGGGAACTGAATGGCACAGTGTGATGCAGAACTGTAAGGTCAGATCCAGCTGATGTCAGAGAAACTTGAAAAAATTGTTGCTGTTTGACAGCTCCACAGTGATTTAAGGCATGCAAAACAATATATTGCAGCAATGTTCAGGAAATGCTTTTCAATTGAGTTCTTAGGGCATATTCTTCCACTACACCCACTTATAGTAATTCTAATCATTAGTAAATTATAGTGCAGGATTTAGTTTTGTCTTCAGGGAAGCATAATGAAATCTGCACTGCTTAGCTTCTGCCATAACTTTTTCTAAACAGAGGACTTCACATTCAGGTCCATCTACCCAGCATCTTTCATCAGCACTGATATTCACTCTCTTTGTCATGCTGCAGTAATCTCTGAAGCATGCATGCTCAATGAAGTTGAAAGAACTCAATTGTGCTGAAAGAGTGAAACCTATAGTGCTATGAAACAGTGATATCAAGTCAGGCAGGTCTCCCAGAGAGAAGAGAGTTTATTATAATGCATATACTTATATGGACATGACTGTGGTTGCATAGGACACAACTGGCTTCTTTACTTTAGAAGCAACTTGCTTATTTGTGTTTTCACAGTGCCATTTGGATGGATTCTTCTAAATGCAAATTTTTTCCATTGTTGAGCTACTTTTTTGCACTCAGCTAAAAGTGGCTATATAGAATCTGAGGCTTTAATTCCTTCGCATTTGTTCTTCACATCTTTTCTTTCTAGTTGTTGAGAAGTTGCATGATGGTGACTGGCAGGACAAAGAAAATCTAAAGCAAAATGATTGATGTATGATTGGCACAGATTTTAAAACATGAATATTTCTTCTTTGAGCCAGCTTAAGGTAGTGCTGTTATTCCTGAAAAAGTACCACTAAAATCTTGAGCAAGTTTTAGTGAAGTGGCATGTTATGTAGGGAGTCAGGGTTTTTTAGAAGTCACACCTCACAAAAGGCAGACATTCTTTTTTGCTTTCACTGGTAGAAATCCAGATGCGTATTTTAAAACTCAGTTTACTCTGGAACTGTACTCAAATAAGCAAAGGCAAAATATTGGTCCAGATGGGAATGCTCAAATCACCAGCCCATATCTTCATTTTTCCCGTTTTCCTTCAGTTCATCCTCCCTTTGAAATCCTGGCCACCCAAGAAATTTTCTGAGTGCTGTGATCTGGAACATTCTCTTAGAACAATTATTTTGTTCTCTTTTGTTATTTTAGATTGCACATTTGTTGCCATCCTTCCTAGGTTTTTAATTTTTCAGTTCTTTCTGCAATGATTCTTGATATTGGCAAGCCCAAGGCAGCAATAAAAAGAAGCAGCTAGTCTTTCACTCAGTACTTGATTGTCCTATATCCTCTGATTTCCCTCATGGGACAACATGCTAGTGGTAAGGTACTCTGGTGCTCAGCATGATCATTCATATCATGTTTCTTTAAAAATAGAGTTTTGTGGAGCTTGCTTATAGGAAGTGCTGGATGAGCTGTGTTGAAATGAAATTAATTTTCTTTCCAGAAGAAGATAGCCTAAACAGAAGCCTTTTATCAAACTTCCCTCCTGCCCTGAAAGAGCCCAGCTGTTAGGCAGAAGGAAGGGATGTCTGCAGGCTTCATACTCATGCAATGGTTGGACTTTTTTTTAATGCAGACTGTCAGTAGGGCTTCTCATTTGTAAGAACTATCCTTGTTTTTCTGGTTAAGTAAAAAAGTCAGGGTCAGGTCTAAGGAAGTCACATTCTGTTGGCGCAAAGCATCATCAGGTGTCATGAGATAGATTAGAAAAAATAAATTTGCAGATTTTTCCAGCCATTTAGCCCTTGACTGTTATTGTAAAAAGCCTGAAGATACTCAAAATACACATTCTGCTGGGTTCTCTTTCCAAATCTGAAAAAACAAATAGTCTATCTAAAGCCGCTTTAATGGAAAATGATTCCCAAGTGAATAGAGAGTTTCTGGTTCTTTTCCAGTAACTAAAAATTTAGCACTGAAACAGGAAATGAATATAAATATCTATTCAGCAAATACACTACATATTTATATAGCTAAGAGATGTAGAGGTTAAGTGTGTCCCATTGGCACTGGGAATGCTCCAAATTCTTCAAGCTTACAGTTTCATTATTGTATTTGAAACCTTAGGGAAAAATATAAGTACTTATCAAATATTTGCATTTATTCACCCTCTTGCAAATCACTTGCAAGAATGATATTTTAAAGGTTTCCTTGAGTTTACTTGGTGGTAGTGGAAAACCTGTGGTCTGGCCTGTCTCACGCCTACAAATTTTGGGGTTTCCTTAGTTGTTCCTTCTAACATTTCCAAAATAATGAATTAGAAAAATAGTTAACACAGTGGAACTGCTAGAGGAGTAATCTCCTTACCATATTCCCTAGTGGAAAAAGTTTTTACAGAGTGGGGGATGGGGAAAGAATTGTGACTTGGAAGCTTTGTACACAAAAACAATGGTGGGATATATTCCAACATCAACAAAATATACTGTGGATCTACTTCTGTAACCTGTAACTCCCACAAACACTCTCTTCCAATATGAAAAGTACCGTAGCTCCAGTGGGATTATTAAAGTGCAAAGGGTTAGCAGGGGAGACTTGTCTCTTTCTGACGGTAGTTATGGTTGGTAATCTTCAAGGAGATGGTCCCCCTGGAATTCAGATGTGATTTTGGGGAACACGTATCAAACACGCTAATCATTCTTGAATAGCTGTTACAGTAACGAACCAGAACTGGAAACCTCAAGAAAAAGTGAAATGAAGAGCAAAAGTTAGTGAGAGATACTACTGGGAGATACTACAGCTGCTACTACTTATAATTCAGATAAAAAGCTCAGATGATACCAGGGTCCAGGACGGTGAGTGGATAGTGAGCAGCGATGAAGATGAGGCAGCTGTACTGTGCAATCTATATCACTCAATAAAGAGAGTCTATTCAGATAAATTGTTGTAATGTAGCCAAAAGCAAAATCATATATCCAGGAACAAGAAAAACAGAATGAGGGATTGTATCTTCTGGGTATGAACAATATAGAAGGCTCTAATAACAATAAAATCTTGGTACCTCCTTGGGGAGAGATATTGGCTACTAACAGGCTCTATGATTCTAGCAGAGAAAATCCTATCTTATAACTGGAATCTGAAGCCAGACAAGTAAATTAGACACACAGTTTTACACTCAGGGTGATAAACCACTGCAATAATAAGGTTTGGTTGATTCTTCATCTCTTGGTGTCATTAACAAAACGTGTCATATGCTTTATGTTGCAGCGTCCCACTTTTTTTTTCTTGTCTTTCTTCAGTTCAGTAGTGTGCTATGTGTAAAAACTGGTTTTGGAGCTATGTGTGCACTACTGTCACAAGTCCTGCCAGACAAGTTAGAATCTTTCTGATCACGTCTAGAGTGTGAGTGTGATGTAACAAGAGGGTTGAGCTTGTATAATTAAAACCCTGATAGGAATACTTTCTTATAGTGATTAAAAAACTGTGCTATAGCATCTCTCTGGAGGAGTTCTCAAAGAAAAGTTGTCCAGAGACATCTGGAAAGACCAGAAACACAAAATACAGTGCATGGAAGATAACGAGCTCTTACAGGAGAAGCATGGAGGCTGGTATTGGCCTGCTGCAAAATGGCTTAGAGGCCCCACTGAATGGGTGCTTTCATGGAAGGTTTCATTTATGGTATTTATTCTGGATTGAACTGTCACATTAATGTCTCACTAGGGTAAATTAGAGAAAGATGACATGAAGGAAGATATGCTGCTCTGCTGCATCTCCTGAACAACAGCAAGCCATTTTTATGACTAATAATGATATAATCTGGAATTAGAAAATGCTTCAGTAGACATTATGTATCTCTGTGACATAATAGAACAAGAAAACGTTATTTAATACTTACTTTAATTTACAGCTTATACTGAATGAAAATAATTCACTTTGAGCTATCTGTACATTTCATTAATTTTTTTTTTTAGAGTTTTAGGAATGAATTATTACTGTCTAGCACTATGTATTTATTGCTAGATTAAATCAGAGACTGCTGATTAACGGCTCTGTAGCACAATGTGAACATGACTTAAAAAACCAGGAAAACAGAACCCACTCCTTTTACAGTCTTCCTATGCAACCTAACTTTTCTGCAGAAATCAGGGTGGATGCACTTTTTGTAGGCTTTTTTCACGTGTGATATGGTCCGAAAACTGGGGTGAACGGAAGAAAGACTTGTTCTGCTAGGGCATTTATAATCCCAAGTAATTGGGAAGGTTACAAAAAAAAGCACAGGAGAATCTGGAAAGCCTGTGGGTGTTTTTTTTCAGGGTTTTTTTTGTGTTTTTTTGTTTATTTGTTTTGCTTTTTTTTTTTTTTAAGTTTATATGCATACTCCTGAGGAAGGCTAAAACAGAATCAATCTGGAATAAGCTGTGTACAAGGGGATAGGAAGGAACAAACAGAAGATGAGTAGTTGATTGGAATGATACAGTCATGCAACTGAGATCAGTGCCAGCTCTGGGCACTACTGGAGGTGACAAACTAACAGATTTTGAAGGCTGTTGTGTTTTGGTTTAGGTGTGATGTTATTTAGTATGTTGTAGCCTAGCAGTGGCAATTTTTTAAGTTATGGCACTATTCCATCTGGTGGAAAAAAAAATATTTTTCACATTTAACATGGACATTTCACATATCTGATGGTAAAAAGTGATTCTGAGTGGAAAACACCTCATATTTTAATGGACAAAGAGGAAGCAACAACACTTTCCAGACCTGGAAAAAAAAATAGTGCAAGATACTTACATGATGTCAGATGTGTGTTTTATATAAATTCTCTGCCCTCTACTCCAAAAGTATTTGATGGTTATACACACTATATTCCTTTTCTTCATCAGTCTTTTGGTAAAGTAGGTTTGTGTCTTGTACTTTTCTGCAAACCTCAGTCAATTCCCAGAGCATTATACCTGCATGCTTTGGCAAGAGCAGAGGCAATCACATTTTTTGAAGTCTAGGACAGCTTTTGCTCAGCAGAGCGAGTCAATATGTGAATGTCAGAATTTCCTTTTGTGTCAGCTATCTTGTTAGAACTTGAATGTGACATAGGGGGCTTGCATTGCAGTATCATCTCAAGCTCCTGCTTGATGATAACAATGAGAGAAGTTGGGTATTATCTGTTTTGTCCTTATATGTTGTTAGCGTAACAGAGATGATCCTCTGTTCTGTGTTATCTGTTCATGCTTGGTGTATGTCATCAGCTTTCAGACTTGCTGTGTTCTGTAGCAGGTCTGTTTGTAGTCCCACTGTTTCTCCAAGCTCAGAAAAAAAAAAAAAATGTTGATGAGAACACTCATTTTACAAAATATTAGAGCTTCCAGCTCTTTCTTTACTTGAAAAGCACTAAAAGATGTACAAGCTAAAATGTTTAATTATCTCTATCCATCTGTATCAGATCAGAAGTAGGGTCTGCCATCACATGAGACTTCAGGAGTGAGCTTTCATCAAAGCCATTTTCAGTTAGCTTGAGGCAGATGATCCCAAATGTAATGTAGAATTTGTCATCATCTTTGTATCTTCAGAATTTTTGCTTCCATTCTTTGCCCAAGAATTTGATGAGGCTTGACTTCTTGATAGGACTCCATGACCTATTTTTAGATTTTTCTCTTGTGACTTGAAACTATATTTTTAAATAAATGCATGTGTAGGTTTCTCTGTTGCATCTTTTATGACCTTTTCTTGATTTCTTATTGTAAATGTCAGGCACTTCATCAGCTCTATGACTTCATGTACCTTCATGCAGGGCTGGTGACCCTGGATGTTCCACAGGTCTGCATATATCCTGTCAACACTAGTTGTGCTTTGGACCAGGCATGCTTCTATGTAATGCAGAGAGATGGCCAGAAGTGATTTCAGCAGGGCCCTTGTTCCATGACATCCTTCTGCCTAAACTTGCCTTGTTTGATTTGCCTGCTGTTGGATCTGACAGTGTCAGTGTCCCAGGAATAAAGACAAGGCGAATATTAGCTCTCTTTGACTATGAGTTGGGTAACACGTTTTCGAACCAGTTTCTGGCCACTTCAAGCATGGTATCATCTTGACATCTTTGCAAGACCTGTCCCTCTGTCGAAATATGCAATGCATTCAGGTTTCTGTTTGGCCATCTTGCTGTGAAATGTCTGTTTATGAGGATGATTTGTCTTGAATTCATTGTGTTTGCCCTCCTCCGTGTGGTTTCAGCAAGCCATCACATAGTGATTGGCAAGAGTACCTGAGCGGTAACAGTGTGATAAGATCCACCTGATCAGCACTGCTGGGGTTTATGTTGTCACTCAGCATTTCACACAAAGCTTTGATGTCTGTGTGCTCTTTTTGAATCTTAGATAGCTGCATGGCTTATAACAAGTTATTATTCAGTTATACTCTGTCAAACTCCTTTTTCTCCTTCTGTGTTGCCAAGTAATACATGTAATTTTGTTACCATCTTCCAGCTTATGTGGTATGTCTGGCTCTATGAATTTCATTGCATTGCAGTATATATTAAAGGTATATTGCATTATACAGCTTTCCAAGCTTTGTAGTTTGGCAGAAACAGTATTGCACTGTGGATTGGTTGGTGATTTGTTGGGTGTAACAAATGAAGATTGATCATGTGAGGCAGTGTTCTTCTCTGGAGATTGTCAGTCAGGTTTGGCAGTATTATCTCAAGTTGAAGTGGGGGGCAAATATCTGCTGTACCTGGAGCACGTGACTGACGCTCTGGTGTCTTGTATTTTTAATGTACATTTAGCTGTAAAGGCTGAAATGTATAAATTAGTAAGTGTAAAAGACATGATTTCTCTCTACTGTGGTAGTTGCCATTTCACATAGTAATGGTACATGATGCAGGCTGGAATAAAGCCTGGATTAAAATTTGGACACTAACCGCAGTCCGCATGCGTGGGAATAAAATCGAGGAAAAAATTCCTTTTTGATAGCTGATTTTTGCAGAAATGTCTTTTGGTTGAAGTACTAAATGCATTTTACAAAGTTCATGTACCTCTGCAGTTTATTTTAAGAGATCTGAATTATTTGGTGTAGATTTGTTTCAATTATCTAATCAGAAGCAGACACATAACTTCTTAGGCTGTCAAAGGTATTCAGGAATGTATGACAAACTTCAAAGGAATGCATAAGATCTTGCTACACATATTACCATACATTTTTATAGAAAAGAGTTAATTAAATTTTCTCTTTCTGTTCAGAAATTACTTTTAGGTAATTAGGTATGTGAGGTTGTAAGACTTTTGAGTGTTCTCTTATTCTGCTTCAGCTTTGTGACTGATTAAACAGCCAAATGCTTATCTGGATCAAAGAAGTAATAAGCAAAGGGGCATCCTTAGGCCAGTTATCAGCTGAAAACAATCTTAACTGTCACGTATCCAAGTCTTAAAGCACATACTCAACTGAATGGATTAAGCAATGGGGACTCTGTGTAATACTGCTTACTTGAAATTAAGAAAGTTCCAGAGGGAAAGAAGTGCTCTTTCCCAGTGTATGTTTTTGTAGGAAAGTGGTTTACTGAAGAGCAAAAGCACTTGAAAGTCCTGCCTAGTGTCGTATGTGGTCCCAGTCAGATGAGATATGAGTTTCCTTGTTACAGAACAGCCTTCTTCCCTGGCTCCAAATTGGGAGTGCCATATATTCTTGAGTTAATTCCTGTGGAGGCTTAATTTATGTTCACTCTCTGGGAGGGAAGAAAAAAGAGCTCTAGTTATCTGAGTGTACAGCATTCAAGTATGTTTGCAGGGACAATATTTCAAGTTATTAGTCTCAGCAATTTAGATAAGAACATGTACTTCCCTATGAAAGACAAGGAACAGTGTCTTAATATTAATACCTGACACGGAGTAACCCTATGAGATAAAGTACCTTGATAGCACAACAAGGGGTGAATTAGAAATGCCTGGGAAGACAGATGGTGCCATTAGTAAAACATACAGATTTATGTGTGACATTAACATCTCTAAGGCAGCATAAGCAGAATAGTCTTACTAAACCAGCATAAACGTTTTGCTTCCCTCAAGTGCAACAACAAAAATCTCAGGGAAAGTGTTATCTAATGGGAAAAGTACTGCCTGTAGTTTCCAGACCTAGCATTCCCTTCAATTCCCTTGGTATTCTCTGGCAAATGACTAGGATTCAAATTTTGGAAATCTATGATTGATGACCATAATGAGAGTGGCATTTTGCATGGGTTGGAACGCAAGAGTTGGGTTGCCCATTCTTGATGGTTAGGTATCAAAATACCTGATGGGAGCCCCTTTGTACATCATGGAGGAGAGTTAAGCAGAAAGGATGGCCCCAGAGGAACAAGACTGACCAACAGCAAGCACCAAGCTTAGAAGTCTTCTGAAGTCCACTTCTTCTTGAGCTTTTCCACCCCAGTGTTAGGAAATGGATGAATGTTAACTCTGTGCAAATCAGCTTTGTTGCACATTTCATCTCCCGTGGCTGCAGGATGAGGGGGATGAGAGACTTGGTGCATCTTCTCCAGCTGAGCCCTTTCCTGTTTCATATCGATTACTGCTGTTGTGAATTACTCATGGGGGTTTTTTGTCATACCTGGTCACGCTTTGTCTTGCATGCACATAGAGTGGATCAGAAATGACATGTCCTCCTTCAGCTGTGGGGTAATCCTGTACCTCCTGCAAAAAAAAAGAGGTTTCATTGTCTCATGTTCAATACAATATAGAGAAATGTAGTAACTATTATAATCCTCCCATAAACCTGTGGTTTTAAAATGTTCTTTTTTATGTTGGGAATTTCTTGCTGCACAAAGTTAATTCAGTTGAGCAACAACTTTTTAAAAATACACCCTTTCTACAATGTAGAGACAGAGTTAATAATCTAAGATTCTTGTTCCCACTTCCTGAGTGTGACTGTGAAAGTTAGCAGTCAGTCTGTATTGTCTTGCAAACAGAGAAGTAAGACAAAAGCTGTTATAGAGCCTTAAGTATGGAAACCTTGAGGAACAGCTCAGTTTCCAAGTAGAGAAAGTGGGCTTCTCTTGAGCGATTATCAGTGTATAGTAAATTGAAATATAAATATTCATTGAAATTGTTATTTCCTCCTCTTTGAATCAGCTGTTAGTGTTTGTATATAAATGGAAGTTGTTGTTTTTAAGGTAAGGCAATTTACTTTTGATACAAGGCGTTAGTCATTTGGAGTGTTATGGTAGGTGTGCAGCATATTGAAGAGTTTTGTCAAAACAATTGATAAATGTCCCCAGAAATCTGGAGATCAGAAGTTAAAGCTGACCTTATCCTTTCAAGCAGACAGTTTGATGAAAGTAAATAAAAATAAAAATGCTGCTTTTAATAGGAAGGAATCATCTTCTGGCATTCAAATAGTGAGTTATTTTACATTTGGTGAAACATCACTAATAATACATTACATGTAAAAACACGTTTAATCTAAAAAGTCTAAACAACTTTACAGAAATGAATTGCGTGCCAAACTTCACTGAAAGTGTCATTCGAATTACACAGAAGAGACTGAGGTATGTAGTAAGCCTGAGAATTTTGTCTTAATTTACCCAGGCCATAAGGAAAACTAGAATCTTGATTTAGAACTAATAGGCTAGTTACATGACAATCTTTTTTCCCCTGTCAGCTGGAGGAAAAAAAAAATACACCTATCTGCTCCATACAGAAAGGGTATAGAGTTGACTGTCAGAAATGCTGACTTAGCCAATTTCTGATGCATTTTTCACTTTTTATGAGAAAAGCTGGCCAGAAACAGTTCCACGGTGCATAACTCTTTATTGTTCAGGGGTTTGTAAGTTTCATTTTATTGTTTATGACATTTTAAAAATTTTGTAGTATAAAATGGAACAAAATCTCACTTTTATAATGTGTAAGCATATCTTTTACATTTATTTTCATAATTTCCACTGTAAGGAATCCTCTCATGGAGCTGTAGTTGGGTTAATAGAGCTGGAGTCCATGAAGCACTAATGGAAGTCCTTTAGCTCCATTCCATAGCATAGATGTTCCTGGTTGCTTTACAGAAATAAAGATGTAAGGCTGTAACTTGGAAGCACTTTTTCTCAGTAGTCACAGAGCCTGGTGGAAGGTCTTCAGTGAGTTTTGCATCAGATTGTGAGATTGCTATGAAACATCACAGAATTTTGATTAAAAATTGGTTTTATTGGAGACCAGGCTTTTTATATTAAAAAAACACACACAACCTTCAGAAATATGGTTGAAATCAGTGTTTGTGATTTGTTCAGTCAAGAAATGAAACTATTCTAGCGATTTCTAAGAAAAGTGAAAGTTCACATGTAAGAAACAGATGCTGGGTTTCTGGTCCTGTTGAAACTGGTGACAAAGCTTCTCTCTTATCCAGTTGTAGTTCATTCTCAGATTTGGCAGTCTCACTTTATTTTTTGGCTGTTGACTGTTTGTAGCAATAATCTCTGGCTGTTATACACTGGGTTTCTGGATGTTTCATACCCCTGGCTTCTGGAGGTCTGTACATATAAAACATGTACAAATGTTTAGTGCATAAATGCGGAGTGTTTCCATTTCACAACCTAGTATGCTTCATGCTTCAGACTGAATCCAACTGAATACAGTGTCAATCAGTGTGGTAGGCAGCAATTCTAATTCTATAGAAACTTTTCAAATCTATTCATTTTGACTTGTTGTTGGCAAATTTGAGGACTCCGCACCCAAGTTGTGAGGGTTTAGTCAAAAGTCACTATTTTTTCTAGAGTAAAATGGATCAGTTGAACAAAATCCCCATAAAAATCTTAACTCCACCAAAATGAGTGTGTGTGCATAATTTAAAGCTCTGAGTCTTATTAAATTCACATTTCATACTGTCACAGACAGTCATGGGATGTAAAACAATAGTTTGGCTCTTGTGAAAAGTCAAAGGTCTGTTTGCTCTTTCATATTTCTCCTTACCTGATTTGGCAAGTGGACACTCTT
>NW_009954185.1:754764-762323 GCF_000747805.2 Chaetura pelagica
CACTCTTTCTGTCAAAGAGAAGAGGCCAAAACAAAGGGCAGATTTTTTCCAAGTTATTTTTGAAATGCCTTGATTCTTGGATGTCTGATTAGGATATTTTAGACCTGGCTGTCATTACCCTAGAAATCAAATGCTGTCACAGCAGCTTAACACAGGCAGCCAAAATAATTAAAAGCTTTTGAAAAAAATAATCTAAACATACTCAGGTTTTGTTTGCATGCACAAAGCAGCAAGGCACTAATTTGTAAACTTAACAGAGGATTCATGTCTCTCTTACATACCAGTTTTTAACCAAAATTAAAAAGTATACCCTTTAAAGGGTTAAAGATGGGGTCCATTGTATTCTCCTTTCAGTTGTCCTCACACACATCCATATACCTTTTTCTACATTAGAAAACTCTTTTTGTGCTTTTTTCTTCTATGTGTGTATATAATAAGCCAAATAATGAAAGATTGTATACTATGCTTATCTGACATTCACACAAGAGAGGAGCTGAATTCTCTGGGAGCTTGAGTGCAGGACCTCCCACTATGACAAGCTGGGCTGTGTGCTTCCCCCACCACTCAGTGATGAGTACTTCCACTGGGTGAAAGCATAGTATTTGGGGTGAATCTCATTAGCACTGTCTGGAACTTAATGGAAGAAGCTGTGGTGAGCTCAGGCTTGTCTGATGCTTGCAACGTGGACCATTGGGTGACCTACAAGCAAAATTGTTGTATTCAACGGAGGAGACTTTCAGCAACCTATCTGCTTCTTTTTTTATTTTATTTTATTTTATTTTTTAATTTTTATTTTTTAATGCTGGTTCTCAAATATCAGCCTGGGATTATTCATGACTTGTCTGAGAACATGGTCCCTTCCTGGCTTTTAAAGCAAAGGTTGTTCTTTGAATACATTGTTCCATATTCGTATTTTCTCAGTATTTCTCAGGTTTTTGCTTTTTTTATCTGCCCTTGGCATAAAAAGATGGAACTGAACAACTCTAATCAGAATTATTTGATGGGAAACTGACAAAGCAACAATTCATTTGAGATATTATATGAAACTCTCTTTTAGTCCCAAAGCAAGTGTTGTTACAGTGAAGGTCTCTGGGTTTAGAAAACTTCCTATACATGGATGACAGTTTATCTCACTTCGGACTCTGATAGGTCATCTTTCCCAAACTCAGGCTACCTACCTGCAGAGAATAGACAGTTATTCTCAATAACTTTCAACACAATGTAGCTGTAAGATGTTAAATGGCATCATATTTATTTTTAAAGAAATCTTTAAAGGATACTTTCTTTCTATATTGTAAAATGGCATTAAGATCAAGCTCTGAGGCATTGCTTTTCCTGTATTGTAGGAGCCTGGTATTCTTTCCTCTTTTGTCAGTCTGAGAAACTGAAGCACAAAAAAGAAAAATGACTCCTGTGACAGCTCCAGACTGGAGATGATGCCAGCTAATTGCTTTGTCCACTACGTCATGCTGGTTTTGAAAGGCACTAATCTCACAGTCCAACTAGTATCAAACATGCTACTTAAATGATTGAAATGTTATTCCTTAAGGAGATAGAAGTGATATAAAAACAGGAAAAATACTGTATTACAGTAGTCCATCGCATCACAGAGCTGTAGCAAATTACAAATCTTTTGAAAAATGCAGCAAAGGGCAGAGTTAGATTAACTTTTTAAGAGATTCAAGTAATAGCATAACTTGTGCTCTGTCACATGATGGGTTTTTTTGTGCACAAGTGAGCCAGACAACTGTGTTATTTTAACCCACATTCAACATTCCTATCAGTAAATCTGCTCGAAGGGCCCCATATCCATATCTTGTGTTATACTATCATTAAATCTCCTCTTTTTTTGCTACTGCTTGGAATTTCATTATAAACCATTAGTGATGTAATACTAAACCTATGGAATCTTAAACATGTCTTAAAATCTCTGTAATAAAGTAGAGTCCTACCAAATAGATGTCGTAGTACCAAAAACAATAAACAAAAGCGGTATCTTTTTCAAATGGCTCATGCAATTTTTTCCTGGGTTAGGTTTCAACCCAAATACCTCAGAATAAACTTCCTTCAGTAGATCTGTTTGCCAATAATTTTAATTTTTTTTCCCCCCTCCCCTATTTGCAATACACTATCTGCTGGTACATTTACTTTTCCAGGAATTGTGAGATTCTGTGAGAGAGACTTTCTCACCTTTATATTCTGAGATCTCCAATATTTCATGAAGAAGTTATGGAAACTGTACCAGTCTGAAAGGAACAGAGTGAAATTTGTCTTTGAAAAGTTCTGCAGTACATGAAGGAGGGCATGATTTACATTCTGTCGATTGGTAAAAATCAAATTAAGTTTTAAACTCTAAAAATGTACCTTTAATTATATAGGAAGTGACTCAGATGTTCCAGATTCTCTGTGAAATGTTTAGCAATCACAGAATCCTTGTTACCAGAAACAGGAGTGAAAACTGACGGGTGTGCTTTAAAAGCAGCAGATCTTCAGCAGCCAAACAAGGAAAGAACTGCCTGCTCCTGACTTTTAGTCTATAGAAAGGCATGTGCATGTGTTTTCTGGAAGTGCTACAGAAGCTGTTCTGCTGGAGTTGGTGTTTAGCATTAAACCAGTGCTAGCTAGATGTTGAAAAGCAGGATGAAGGATACTGGCAGGAGCGCAGCATGCTTGGGGGTATAACTGTCCTGTGGGTGGGGGGGAGGTGCTGCCCCTTGTGCTCTGCAGGGATGTGACAAAGGATGGACCATGGGGCAAGAGAGTTGTGTCCTGCATGCTCATTTATATGCTTGGCTACTAGGATTGATCAGGAGCTATGCTTAGGAAAAATGACTCACTGCTGGCTCCGTTACTGCGATGTGTGGGAATGAGCTGAGGGCCAGAGCAGTTACAGCCACTGTGTGAACATTCATTAATACTCTGTCTCCAGAGCATTTGCTGCCATATCTACTTGTCTAGCTGTCCTCTTTGCTCTGGAACAACGAGTTGTAAGGCTTTGCCATCAATTCACTGCCGTATCTTGGCATGCGCTTTTATCGCTAGATGCATTGGCTTTGGCAGCTTTGTGACAGTGTTATGCCTTCGTACGGCTGACACAACCTTCAGTCCCATCCAGCTCTTGGCCTGTCCCAAAGCTGTGCTGCGTGCCTGCTGTCAACACAGCATTTGTTCAAATTAAGTATTGGATGCTCACTGTGTTCCCTACTTGTAGAGCTGTAATTGCCCTGCTGATGTCTGTAAGGTGACCGCTGATTGACAAACCTCGCATTTTTAGGAGCAAAGGCTAAATTTCAGCACTGTAGCAGTCTCAGACTAGGCAAAACGTTGTTTGGTTTGTATTTTATTCCTTGCGTCAGCCCAAATTCCAGAGAATTAAATGGAGAAAGTGAGGGGTGAAGTAAAAATTATCTGTTTTGTAGTGTAGACCACCAGTGTTCACTTTAAATGCACAAGGAGCACTTCTTAGATCTGCCAGTGTGTACCAAATTTAGGAATAACCCCAGGGATGGAAGCTGGAGTATGGGTGAGGTGCTGAGTATGGGTGAGGTGTTCAGCATAGTGTGACTGGATGTTAGAGATCCTTCAGAGCAGATGATGATTTAAATTCCACTCTTCCTTGGTGATCCTGATGACAAGCTTGTCAAAAACAGCTTCGCAGATTTAAACAACAAAACCAAACAAAACCTCCCTCCCACAAACCTCTGTCTCTTCAGAGTTTTCTTTCCTTTGAGCTGTAAATTCTCTGCTGGTATGGGCTTAGGAGTTGGCTGGCTGCCCAATACAGTTGTCCCACAAAAATGTACAGAATCTCTTATCTTTCAGACACTTCTAGAGAAAAACATGGAACAAAAATGTATAAAACAGGACTTGACCTTCTTCAGAGTAAATATATGCAAGACTCAAAGTATCCTCAAAAATTTAATTATTTTCTAAAATGTAAATGTGTCTGTTGATGATTGATACCGGAATTGATAGAGGCAGTAGGATAAGATGATGAATGGTGGGAATTTTAACAAAAAAGATCTCATCAGAAATTTTAAAACAGGGTTCTCCCTGCACATCTAGTATTCATGCATATGCTGTGGTTTTGTATGTTGTGAAACAATAGATAACCTGCATTGCTGTTGGTTTTGTTTTTTTTCCTGTTGTATGATTGAATATCACATGTTGATGCAAATTGTCAGAAATTCAGCTTTGTATTTGAGTTATGAAAGGGACTAAAACCTGTACTTTGGGCAAGGTTACAGCTAACTGGGTTATTTCACATCAGTAATGGAAAAATGTTGTGGAAAAAATAAGTGCTATTCTCATTCAGGTAAAGGGCAAAACTGCTTTAGGTCTCTAAATGCCGTTAGAGAAGAAATTAAAGGACTTATTAAAATAGGTGAGATAAAAGTGTAAAAGAAGTTACCATAATGTGGCAGGCAGAATTACTGCTTTGCCATTTTAACTGTGTGCCTTTAACCAATTATACATATAACTTGTGAAAAATGACATCTTAAGGGAGATTTTCAAAAGCACTTGAGAAGTCTGCAGTCTGTTACACCATTTTGTCACATTTCTGTCTTCAGCCTGGTCAGCTGTGAGAGTTGGGAATTTGCATCTGAGGATGACTATTGTGTTGAGCATTTCAGATGTGGTTATGAATATGTGTGATTCTGCACTGTGTGTTGCTTGCTACCAGGATATCAAAGAGAAGCTGCTGCCTGTGACTGGTACTGGCTTTTCTGTTGTCTCTTCAGGTGATCTTAAGTGGAAGATGGTGTTGCTGGTAGCACTGAAAGATTTTTTTGCCATTTGTCTGCTTTAAAACCTCTGCAGCCCAGATCCATTTGGATTGTGATGTCTTTTGATCTCAGGAGCTGAATAAAACCATGCCGAGTAATCCCTGGAAACGTCTGCTTCCAGAATTGCTGGAAAGCAGAGCAATTCAGCACGTACAGTGCTTTCCTCTGAATCAGCACCATACCTGATAAGGTTTCAATGAGTTGTTTGTCTGTTGTTAATGTCTCCTGCTTTCAAAACCCTAAGCCAGGACTCCAAAAATGTTCAGAAATCAAAGTTTGATTTCTATGGGTGTTGAAATGTTTATGTCATAACGGGAGTAGTTGTTTTCAGCATTTTGGCTGAAGAAAACTTCAAAGGCATTGACTATGGCATTTCATGGGTATGGCAGTAAAGTAAGGCATTTTGTTTCCTTGTTTAGGTTATAGAAAACAGGATCAAGCTCCTGCCAGGAGAATGGAAGTAGGTGGCCCTCAGTGCTATTGTTTTTGTTCGCTAATGCAGACTCTACCATCTAAGTGTTCCCACATTTAATACCAGAGAACAGGCCCACTTGGATTGTTCTACTGTGAGAAATTGCGGTGCCTCAACCCAATTTCCAGTCAGCGTGTAACATCCTGACACTTACTTATTGGTGCGGGAAGAGACTAATCCATAGGCCCCCATGTTTGTGAAACAGGACTGAATGAAGCCCTGTGACTCATTGTCCTTGGAGCTCAGGCCTGGTTCTACAGTTCCTGTACTCACAACATCTGGGTTGACCTGATATCAAATAAGCAGCAATGTAACAGTGAATGAGGTCTCCTGTTCATTCATGTTGCCAGAACTGCCCAGTCCATTAAAATGTGGTGCTCTAAGTTGATCTGGACAACTTATAGACACTCTAGGTTTTAAGGACTAGCTCAGAAAACTTAGAAATGCTTTTGTAGAGTACCATTAATTTTTATTTTGAGGAAGGGGACAGATAGACAATGTATACTTGGTTGTTTTGTTTTACCTACAAAGAATCATGGAGTTATACCATGTTTACATCTAAACTTGCTCCAGTATGCAAAAGTGACTCACAGAATCCAGCTGGGTGCAGGGGCACCTGCTTCTACAGCAGGTTGCTCAAAGACCCATCCAACCTGGCCTTGAGCACTTCCAGGGATGGGGCTTCCACAACTTCTCTTGGCAACCTGTTCCAGCGTCTCACCACCCTCACACTAAAGAATTTCCTCCTAATGTCTAACCTAAATCTCCTCTCTTCCACTTTAAAATCATTACCCCCCCATCCTATCACTCCATGCCCTTGTAAAAAGTCCCTCCCCAGCTTTCCTGTAGACCCCCTTCAGGTACTGGAAGGCTGCTATGAGGTCTCCCAAGAGCCTTCTCTTCTCCAGTCTGAACAGCCTCAGCTCTCTCAGCCTGTCTTCACAGGAGAGGTGCTCCAGCCTTCTGATCATCTATGTGACCTTCCTCTAGACTCCCTCCAACAGCTCTGTGTCCTACCTGTGTTGAGGACTCTAGAACTAGGCATGATACTCCATGTGGGGTCTCACAAGTGTAGATTAGAGGGGCAGAATCACCTCCCTTGACCTGCTGTCCACCCTTCTTTTGATGCAGCTCAGGACACGGTTGCTTTCTGGGCTGCAACTGCACATTGCTGGCTCATGTTGAGCTTTTCATCAACCAACACACCCAGGTCCTTCTCCTTAGGGCTGTTCTCAACCCATGCTCTGCCCAACCTTTATCTGTGCTTGGGATTGCCCCGACCCAGGTTCAGGACCTTGCTCTTGGCCTTGTTGAACTTCATGAGGTTTGGCATGGACTTACCTCTCCAGCCTGTTAAGGTTTTTCTGGATGGCCTTCCTTCCCTTCAGTGTGTCAAGCACACCACACAGCTTAGCTTGGTATCATCAGCAAACTTGCTGAGGGTGCACTTGATCCCACTGTTCATGTCAAAGGAATTGTCCTCAATTTTTCTTTAGGTGTGGCATCCAGAAATTGCTTGAGTATGAACCAAATAAATTAGTTTTGAACAATCTTCTTAGTTGTTGCTGTCTCTTGACTTTGATATTTTGCAGACTATATGATATAAAACAGTATACAAGCATATCAACAGTGGATAAAACACTTCTCTGGCTCAAATTCTGCCTAGTGATTAGTGTTCATTAATTTGCACCCTTTAATTCGTTGTTTCATTATTGTTTTCTTTTAGGAGAGAGTATAGGTTTTTGTAGGTTTGAAGACATAAACACAGCCTTTATGCATTGAAAATGTCATTGCAATTAGGCAATAAATGCCGTGAAATATATATATGTATTTATTATTTTTGTTTTTCACTGAGAAATTCTTGAAGACGTGGCATAATGGATTTATTTTAGTTTTTTAGTACTGTGCTTTGGACTACAGAATAAAAGCAGCCCATGAAAGAAAAACATGTCCTTGGTCAGGTATATGTGGGTACATGTATCTTTTGGCTCTGCCTCAAAGAATCTGTGCCTAACTTCAAGGAGGTGAGTAATCTTGTTTTGCTGAGGAGAAACATGCGTAAGTACCTTGTGAATGTGAGCACTTAAGAATGTCTTGACGTTCAGATATCAAAGGAAACAAGGCTAATTGAAAGCCCTAGAAGGGAAATGAGATGTTCTTCTGATTAAGACTCATGTCCACCTTTGATATCTCTGAAATATCTCCGCAGTCAGGAAGTTGCAGAATCTAATCTTTGATTTTTTATTTTCCTCATCATAAGTAAAGGATAGTATATTGCTTTTTTTTTTTTTTTTTTTTTT
>NW_009954185.1:762406-766807 GCF_000747805.2 Chaetura pelagica
AAAAGAAAAGATATTTTTTTTTTTTTTTTTTTTTTTTTTTTTTTTTTTTTTTCATGGCTACTGTAAATTATGTTGGGTGAGCAGTATAAAAGCTGAATTCTTCCTTGATAAACTGGATCACTTCATGTAGCTACATGACTCCTGAATGGCATGTCATTTGGATTTTATTAATGACTGGAGCAGTTTTCCGTTTTCTTGATGCAAGGATGGATCTGGATTTTTCTCTGGATTTGAACATTCAACTGCTATTGACTTTAATGGGAGTTTCTAGACTCAGGTAGTCTAGAAACATGGACCTCTGCAATGCTCAGAGGGAATCTACATTTCTTTCACCATATCTCCAGGATCTCAGAAAAAGTAGATCTGTTCAGCACTTACTGAGATGCAGGCTTAGGAAGGTCCAGACTTGAGCCTCCTGTAGGAACTACCACCTCAGCTGGACACAGCTGTGATGTTTCCAGCAAAGGTGTTTCTTGCTTTTATAAATCAACAGTGTGCAAGTCATGTTTCACCATGGTGGAGCACAGCACTGCATGTGTTGTGGAGACTTCAATTCCCCTATCATTGCATACTGTCTTCATAAGACCTCATTTGACAGATAGTGTAAAATAAAAACAAACCCCTTAAAATTACCTAATGTAAGAACAGTTTCCTCATCACCCCAAACTACTGCTTCAGGACTGAGAAGAAATGGTGCAAAAAATACAGGGTCACTTGCAAAAGCATCATCTACTTTTCCAGACCTCTGTCAAATCACCTGCTCAAGTCAGGTAGTCTAATGAATGTTCTTAAACCCATTTCCTGATTGTGTTGGTTAGGTGGAGAACAGGGACAGTAGACTGTGCATTTGTCTAATTAAAGGCTGATTGTGAAGCCAACTGATTTTTGAGACATCTCTCATCAGCTGGTTTCATAGATGAATAAAATTTTTCTGGAACTTGTAATACCAACCTTTTGTGTTTCAAATATAGAGGTATTTGGAAGTTCTGGATTTTCACTGTCTCTGTAGATGAAGGGGGATGGGAACCCCCAGAGCAGTTTCCCAGTTGGATTGCATCACTCCAAGTGGGATATCTGAGCCTATTCCCGAAGGAAGTCCTTCCAATTTTCCTGCTGAGACATCGCTCAGAGGCAATTTCCAGTCTCCTGGCATACTGCCCAAGGTGTTGTTATTTGTCCTGTGTGTTATTTGGAGATGGCTGTTCAATCACTGCAACAGTCACAAGGTGGATAAGTACATGTGAAAGTAGACAAACAACCTGCCACCAGAAGCAGTGTAAATGCACTCCAGCAGCTATGCAGAAATAGCCAAACATTTTTGCATCTTTGGAGGCAGCCAGCAATCGAGGAACCATGCTGGTTTACAGCCAAAACAAATAGGGAATTCCCTCAGATATTTTTTTGTGAAGTGAATCATGGGGGCATAATCAGGTTTGGCTCCATATTAATCATTGCAGTTTGGCTATTAAAATTCTGAGCTCTGTCTGCTGCTTTTCAGGCTCTTTCCACGATTACATTACACTGATGTATTTTTTTTATGGTTATGGCAGCAGGATCAGGTGAATGGAGCAGTTTTCCCTGCAAGGTGAAGCAACCCTTTTCCTTTACTTGGATTTCAGGTGCATAGTGCAGCACCTTCCAGAATTGCTCTTTCTCACTTGGGATTTTCTTCTTCTCCATAGGGGAGTCACTGGATAAAGAAAAGGAGCTGCAAGTCAGGTTAGTCAGTGGTGCAACAGTACTTAACAAGGATCAAGATCTGGTCTTCTGCTTTATAGATCATCCTTACTATAAAGCTCTTCTGCGTTTGTTGCCCACTCCTATAAACAGTTCTGTCTTTCCAGTGCCTATGGTATTGCTTCTGTCACTCAAATAATCCCTAGGGAGCTGAAGAGGCAACATCTTCCAGGCTCAGGGATGACATAACTGGTGAGATACCCTAGAAATGCAGTTTTGTTGTTTTGTTTTTTTTCCCCTGGAGATATTTTCTGTTCAGTTGAGACAATTGCTACCATGAGCAGCACTTTAGTGTTAGCTTAGCTTCCATTGGAACTCAAGGTCAGGTATGGCAGGAAGCTATTCTGTGCTGTTTAGTATCCAACTTAATTTAACACATTTGAAAGATACTTCATGGTAGTCCTTGGTTGAACTAACTGTCAGAAATTAGCTGGGTATTTGGCAATGTTCCACCTTCTTAGCTTTTTGTGTGCTAAGGATTGTGAGTAAGTAGGTGCACAGTAATCTAGTTTTCTGAAACACTGGAGAAGTTCTTCCATGTGGCTCCCAGGGTCCCTGGACACTACCTGAATGGGAAGGGAGCATTTCCATCCTTGACAAGGCCTAACTCTCACTTGTCTTTATTGTTAAACCTACATGTGTTCATCTTTGCATACACACACCAGTTGTACACACAGGTTACAGACTGAGGTAATTATTTCAGCTTGACAGCCATAGTAGTCTTTCTCCTAGTGAAAGGTTATTAATGTGGAGACTATTATATGTCATTAAGATAATAATGTTGCTGAATATGTTCGCAAAATCAATCACTTTCTTTTCCCTAGGTGTTCTGGTTTTAGTTTGATAGGGACATCTAAAACAATTCTGCTTGCCAGGTGGGAGGAAAATTGCCTTTCAAAAGATCATTGTTGCAGCAATTAACTGGAGTCTTGCTAAGCAATGATAATGATAATAAATGTTCCCAGGCTACACTTGTTTTATACTTGGTATTTAGCACAAATTGTTCCAAGTGAGGGAGGGAACTCCATAATTGGAGGTTGAAGGTCATGATGTCACGTGTACCAAATTCACTGATCCAAAAAGATGGGACATCTGTGTAAAATAGTAATACAATACCAAGTTATAGTAATGAAGACTAAGAAAAACAATTAAAAGGGATTTAAAGCTTAAGAGAAGAAGCCACTTCTTGAGGAGGTGAGGAAGAGACTTGCTTTGAAATAGTTCTCCTGTTTGTCAGACATCTCTGAAATGACTGGCAACTATCAAGGGCTGTGTCTTGGATGAGGGGTATCACAGATGCAATCTTGACCTTTCCCATGAGGGTAACGTTCTGTAGGTGTCCCAAGAAGTCATGGTCATATACATGGTGGAACTGATGACTGTGTCTGTATTAACTCTAGAGAAGAGCAGATGAACCTTTGCCTTTGAGTTATGTAGCCAGTCTCATGCCATTTTTCTACTCAACATTTTGTGATCATTGGTGTTCACCAGGCAGATCCAGGAGTCCTAAGCAGCACAGAGATTCAACATACTGAGTTTGTGTAGTCAGTCGTAGCATGCCTGCTCTTCTGGCTCTGGCTACCACAGCCTGGATCAGGAGATGGAGGAAAGCAGAAAATAAAGGACAAGCTGGGCTAAAGCCAGGAGTAATAGAAACCTAAAAGTGATAGGTTTTTTTGGACAGTGATAGCTCCCAAACATTTTTATTTATTTATATATAGAAGTGTAAAGGCTGTAGTTTCAGTCTTGGGGAATAATTACTCCTTAAACAGTGGAAAACAATGCAATATGTAATTGGTAATCTGTCCTGACAAAGACATGTCGGAGTGGAATTATTTTTTGAGGCTGTTAACTATGGTGACTAACAGAGTTGGTTAGCTCTGTAAGAATAATGTTTTGGGCAAATTCCCAGCCTCCAAATGCCTGCAGGCAGACTTGTCCATATTTGTGGTATATTTGAGGTCTATCATTCCTCCTTCGGGCCATATATTTTAGGGGAAATTTTAATGGAAGGAAACATTGTTACAGAGTAACAGCTTTCTCCGAAGCACTTTCCAAAGAAATGTTAAGGCCAAAGGTCTTGTTTTTACAGGGCAGAAGATGTGAGTCCTCTAATATTTACTCAGTTATAAATAGTGATGGGTAAGGCTGTAAGAGTGAATTTCTGGGAGATTGTATCAGGGGTTGTTATTCCACAAACTGAGCAAAGACAACAATTTTCTTTAATTGTTGCATCCTTTTTTTCAGCACAGAGCACAGTGGTATGATTAAACAGATAGCAACAACTGTAATAAATCTTTTGCGTTTTTAATTCCTCTGCTCAGGTGCCTCATTTCTATTCAATCCTAACAAGAACAAAAATATGTCTTATTTGTAGTATCAGATGAGAGTTTGACTCTAGGGGAATCTTAATTCTAAATATTTTGGTTCTCCAGCTACAGCAGCAGTGATGCAGATTATAGCAGCATTAGAACCATGCAGATAGTAGGACAAAGTGCAATCCAGTGGGAGGAAGCACCTAACTGGGATGCAGGAGATGCTGCTGTTGAACTACTAACTGGGCTTGGGCAGGTAACTGCACTTATCCCTGCCTCTCTTCCTCCATCTGTAAACAGAAGGAAAAATGAAAGCTGCTGTTTGAAAACATTGTGGTATTTTCAGCAG
>NW_009954185.1:767038-785016 GCF_000747805.2 Chaetura pelagica
AGCAGGAATACAATTGCTGATTTGCTTTCTCATTTTCTGTATCAGGAATGAATGTGTAGTAATTAAACTGAATAGAAAATGTGTTTGGTAGTAAATGCATTACCTAAGACCTCGATGGCCGCTAATAGTTATTATACATCATTCAGAATTATGCAATGTATCTTCCCCCCCCTGCCCCACTCAGGACAGGTATTTAACTTTTTT
Organism: Chaetura pelagica; assembly: GCF_000747805.2. Classification (NCBI taxonomy): domain Eukaryota; kingdom Metazoa; phylum Chordata; class Aves; order Apodiformes; family Apodidae; genus Chaetura; species Chaetura pelagica. The sequence continues at coordinate 767,243 of NW_009954185.1, forward strand.
AAAAGTTATGGCTAAACATTGTAAAGTGTTTTAAAGATTAGGGAACCTGAAAGATATCCCATTGTAAACTGTTGTGCACTATACACACCCAGAAATAACACTCAGTATGCTAAAAAAAAAAAATAAAAAAAAAAATAAAAAAAAATTGTCACAGAGATTAAGTTACAGGATTGCAGAATTGCTGCTTTTTTTGGTGGTTGTTGGTACTATCATATAAGCTAAAGTCATTCCAGCCAAGGGCATGTGGCAGTAATGGAATTTGATGTACAATCAGTTTTAGGGAACAGCCTGTGCCTTGTTAATATAATCCATAAAAGGCTTCCAAACTTCCTGAAACCAGTCCCTTCTGTTTCCAAGTCTGCAAATGATCTCATAGGAAATGATCTGGGAGAGGCCAGCTAACCCTTTTGCATAATCAAGGTAACATTGTTCTTTTAATACCTAAAGTGACTTGTTTCACTGGTATAAGCTCAGTGATTCACTTTTCCTCTGTTGCCAAATCCCTGTTATCAGACAATTGTTATTATTTTAGTGGCATTAGATTAAAGAATAAGTGAGAGGACTGAAGTGTGACTTGAAGACTGGCCTTGTCATTAATTTGTTTTGTCACTCTTTTTTGTTTCAACTCTCTTAAAAATCCTAAAACACTTGCTGCTTAGTGAAGTCTGAAAGATGGGAATACAAATCGTAACACTAGTGGGCAAAGTGCAGTGCAGCTGGTTTAAAGATAGAGGCAGGTAACCAGTCTGCGCCTTGCCAAGCTTCATTGGTGGCAGTAATAGCACAACAGTGAGCAAAATACCTACTCTGGATACAGATTTGATATTGTAAAATGCCTCATATGTACATTAGCAGTAGCAACAGAAAGTGTGTTCTTGTATTGCAGCCCTTTAAAACCTCCTCTTTCAGGGATGTTTACATAAACCCGGAGTGTCTCATACATTATGTGTTCTTTTATATCATCAGGATACCCAGGAGCATCTATCTCTGAAAGCCTTGTAGGGCAGCTAGTGTTAATCTTCACTGGTGGGTGAGAGAGAACAAAAGTATTTGGGGTCTGTAACTGTGCAGAAGTACAATTATGGTCTAGTTCATGTGAACAGGTAGTAACTGCACCAAACTGAAATTACAGTGAGCCTAAGCAGAGGGCTCTGTGGCACTCTGCTTACTGCAGAGTTGTTAAATTTGGCACTCTGCTCTGGGCTGCAGTCAAACATTTTCTTAACCATATTAGGTTATATGGAAATTGGCCAACCAGCAATAGTCTTTTGATCTACTTACTGTTTGTGCACATATTTTATGGACTAGACGGCCACTGCTTTCCTTAAGAACTAGCAAGTTTAATAAAACAAGACAAATAGAATGCTTTAAAAATTGTCATTAAATTTTGGTAGCAAAATAAGACCATTTTCTTAGACAAAGGAATCTGAAGTTGTAACACAAGTTTGTGGTTCCCCTGTGCTTTACATCCATTGATCACCATGTGAATCAGATCCCAGTAAAAGCCCAGTAGTTAAATATTATGGTGTCATTCAAGTGAAAAACAAGAGTGCTGTAATCCTGACTGGCTAAGGCACAAGTATATCTATTCCCTTTGGCAGACTCATCCGAGGCATTGCAGCCCCCAGGAGAGGGACAGGGTGAACAGGGGGATTGATAACTCTCTAAACTTGCTTCACTTCAGTGGGTGAAACTTTTAATGTCCTGATAGGCTGTCAGCAAGGTCTGCTTACAAGCCTCTTCTGTTTCCAGGAGAAAAAAAAGAGGAGAAGCAGAAAATGCTAAAATTGAATTGTTTAGTTCACTCAGCATTGCAAATTATCCCAAAGCCCAGTAGGTGAATGCCTCATTTAGGACATTGTTCATTAGTACATGCAGGCTGGTCTACTTGGGTCAGGGAGTTCCTAGTCAGAGCAGCTCTGGGATATTGTAAGAGCAATGGGCCTGACATGTCTGGGTTGCTTCAGGGTGAAGGACATATGAAATTTCCCCAACCAGGGATAGAGCATTACCCTGCAGGAATTTCAAAACTTGTTTTCAACATTACATTTCAAAATAGAGTGTTTTCAGGATTTAGCTGACAATTTTTTTGTTCTTCAATGATGAAAAGTTGAGAAGCAGAAGTGTTGGTTAAGCATATTGTCTGGTCTACTCTGTATGTCAGTAGATTTTGTTATTTAAATTATTTTTTTGATCAATAACTGTTTTCATAATTTTCAATTTACTACTACTCTCTGTAGTTGTAAAGACTTGTTTCACTGAAATGACTCTTTGCCCTTGCTAATGCTCTTCTAATACTTGCAGACAGTTGCCACGTCCTCTTCTTAGGATTTTGTCAGTCAATGCATCCTCAGCTCTTTTAATCTCTCTTTGTAAGTCAGCCTCACTCTGCTTGCTTAACATTTTATGGCTCTCCTATGATCTTCCTCTGGGTTGCTGTTGTCATTCAGGAAATGAGTTCTCCAGAGCTGAATGAAGTATTCCAGGTGTGATATCCACAGAGTTGTGTTAGGGATATTACCTTTCTGCTTTGTGAGGTTGCCTTTGTATTTCATTTAGTGTTGCTTGGACTCTTTCTGCAGCAACATCATGCATTATTTGATGTATACTCCTAAGAAACAGGATTAAACATGGCTGTCTTCAAACCCTTTGGGCCTTTTGACTGTGAATTTTGGTAGCAGCTTTCAAAGATGCAAAAATGGCTAAAGGTGTGCCTGTGGTTTGTATATGAGACAGCACTGTGCTGCCAGGAGGCTCTAATAATCATGTGAGTTCTGATTCTGCTTTTTGCTGATGCTGTGTATAAACTCACACGAGTCATTTGACTTCTTGACCCCTGTGTCTGTATGTGTTGGAGGGTGATAATGGTATAGTATCTGCATTTGGTAAAGCTGCTGTGAGGGTTGGTTCAAGTCCATACATGATCTCAAAAATATGAAGAAGTGGAAATATAAAGTATCTGGGCAAAGGGCTGCAGCAAACCACATTACATGACCTGTAAGCTTATTTTGTCCAGGCTTGTGGAAACTGAGGAAGGCTGTAATTAAAAATACTGTTTTCCATAATCATTTGTCACCTTGTTTACTAAAAGAATAGAGGCACTAAATCAATCAAAAGGGTAAACTGTATATTGGATGTAACCTCTGCAAAGTTCACCAGAGACCCATTAAGAACATGTTTTTTACATGTCCAGATTTGCTTTGTTGTTCTACCCAGCTGTTGATTTTTATTTTGAGACCTGCACAAGCAAGTACACAATCAGAAAATAATCTTGGAAAAGGAAATGAGCCTGTCTTTTGTTTAGGTATGTCTATATCAGGGCAAAATGGATGCAATACCATAAAAAATGTGCTGAACTGACTCAAGGGAAATGGGGAGCAGGTAGAGACAGAAAATATAATTTCTGTCCATCTGTATGTTAGGTCCAGTACAGAAAGGAACTTTGCCGTAGGGCTGTAGTTCAGTTCTTGCAAGAAGCATTTCTATGGAATTTTGGCTTTAAGTGAACTTCCCAAGAACAGCTACTGTCCAGAAGATATTCCAGCTAGAATCTTCTGAGAGCAGTTTGAAGCTATTTCATCTCAACTCTGATCCGGCTCTTTAAAGATGAGAGAAATATAACAAGTTCTGAACTAGATCTAAATGTCTTCTCTCTACACGGTCCAGCTTGCACAAAAAATGAACAAAAAGAATACCACCCCAACCAATCAACGCCCCTAAATGACCACTTAAAAAGAATATGAAAGTAAAAAATGGTACACAATTTGACTAGACTAAGGCATAGTTTTAACTACACGGAGTTAGGAGCAGAGGACTGTATCTCCTCAGCAGTGAGGGGAGATCGTAGCAGGGTAACATGGCAGAGAGACCAAAGTGATCCATACTGCACTTGCTGAAAGCATAACCTATGCTTTGCGTGGCTTTGAGCAGCCTTAGCAGAAATCCTTCCTGCCATAGTATTGCTGTCAGCACCACAACTAGTTCAGTTGTTACTGGCATCTGCATGTGGACCTTTCCTTGGCTTAACCCTAAACAACTAGGACTGGGCTGGTGGATTGAGCTCTGTGAACAGAGACAGGAATTCAGCAAAATGCCTCTTTTTCTCTACCTTAGTTTTCTGGTTGGGAGTAACCTGGCATGGCAGAACCAGATTAAGCACTATATGCCTGATCAGATTTTGGGGTTTGATTTGTTTTCATGGAGGTGAGCCAGCAGCATGAAGCTGAGTTGTGAATGTGTTCTGGATCCAGCATTCTATTTTATACATATAGAAGGTAGCTATTTTTAAGCACTAATTGATTATGGCCAACCAGTGTTCTTGAAACAGAATTATGCTGTTGCTTTGGATGTTGGTTTTGTTTTTGTTTTTCCTGTATGCCTCCTTCCATTTTCCTCACTGGGTCATGTAAAAGAGTGGCCTAAAGAGTTACTCCTACATTTACTTGTGTTTGGGGAAGAAAAATATTCCTCTTGCTGTTCCCTCCCTGTAATCTGTTCCAGAATTTTAGTTAATCAAATTCTTGGCAAGATGATTAAATAACTTGGATATAAAAGAAGATTTTGTTTCATGACTCTAAATAAAATGTGTAGATGTGCCTGTGAAGTTAAAGGTAAGCAGATCTCATGCTCCGGAGTGTAAGCTGAATACTGAGAGATTTTGACTAATAATTAATCTGCCTTATCCTGCTTGTTATTGCGTGATTTGACTGGTGAACTGTAGGTTTGTCTCATCATCTTCTGGATATTTTGTAGTCACTGTTGGAGGCAGAATACTGATGTTTGTAGAGTAGCAGCTACAGCTGGCATCACTGATGTTATGCTTATGATCCAAACGAAATAACAGATCAGAGGTCTATAATAATAGGAAAAGGAATTTTATAAACAAATTAGATATGTGGAGAAAATAAAGTGAAAACAGTAGTGGTTAGTGGGAGACTTTCAAGGAGAGGAACTAGACATTCAGTGAAAGTTGAAGCTAGTAACTGTCCATTGTATCACTTTAAAATCCCTCTCTAAATTTTCAAGTTCAGATTTTTTTGCTTTGAGGAAAATAAATTTCATTAATGGACTTTAAAACCATATGTTGGCAAATAAAAAAATAAATAATCTGCGTCTTGAGTTCATTATACAGCTATCCCAATCTGGCTTTAGATTGGGGTTTTGTATGTTGATTTGATTATTATCTATGGTTAAGAGATTGTCCATAGTCACAGTATCTTGGGTTCTGGGTTTATTACATCTGTCATTGATTTTCGATACCTTTTGGCTATGAGGATATGCTGACTTGCCAGCTGAATCTTTAGGAATCTTTTTCTGCAAGTGCTTCTGTGGAGGAGGTAATGACTGTGCACTTCCTCCTCTTTTCCGTAGTCTTTTGATGAGTTCCAGTTTACTGCTGTGCTTGTTCAAGACACACATATAGCATTTACAATGAAACTGGCAGGTGATATTACAAAATATGGAAGGTAGACTAGAAAAAATGTTGGAAAGTAATCCAGTTCATTTCATTGGCCCAAACCAGAGGTTACTTCCAAAAATATTTTTTGAGTGGTATGTCCCATGCAGAGCTTTGCAGTTTTTTTCACCTTCAATAGTGCTTAAATATCCTTCTCTTTACACAGTTTCCCCATTGTTTGAATTGGTAGGGAAATTTTTCATGTCAAGGGAGAAAAATCAGTCTCCCTTGCTCCACCTTAAGCATGTTATGCATTTTCCTGCCCTCAGTAGATATAAAGAGTTTATAATTCTCTTCTCCTTTAATATATGTGATGAGAACTACCATATATTTTAGGCTAAGCAAATGGAACCCTTCCAGCCTCTCTGCAGAAGCCGTGTCTCCTAGATCTTTGAAACATACGTTGCCCTTTTCTGGACCCTCTTCCAACTGGTCCACAGCTTTCCTGAAGTGACATATACCTGCAGATGGAGTTAGGACTCTAGCTGGCAACTGACCACTACTTCAGAGGAAGGAAGTGTTGTTCATAATTGCTGTGTTTCCAGCCATATGACATGGCTCCTACAGTGTGATTGACTATCAGCCCTGGGTGTTCAGTCTTCTTCCCTTTATTTAGAACTGAAAGTTACTGACTTATTTAGTAAATCACTATCTTGCATTTTTGAAAGCAATTACCAAACAACTATCATGATTTTTGGAGAGATTTAGCCAGTAGGTTCTCAGAGTTGAAAATTTGCTGGTTTTGCATGCTCTGATAGTAGTCAATAGTGCCTTCACTCAAAATTTACAACTTCTAAATTTGTTTTTTTAAGCTATTAATAGTAAAATATGTTTCCAGGAAGAATCTTGATCTTTTTGATCAATGATTTGGGTTGCCTAATGTGTTCAGCCACATCATGACTGAGTGGCTTCACAGGATAGGTTAGACTCAAAAACAAAATAGGCTGAAATAGGGAGGCAAGCCCTAGAGCAATGAGGGAAATGGAAATGCATGTGTGAAATGCTTCAGTGAGTGATTACAACAGCAATTAGAGAAACACTTCAGGAGAGCAGAATGGATCTGGAGCCAAGTTTCTTTGGCACATATGGGTGTGCTTCATTTTAATTTTTCATATCTGGTTTTTAAAATCTTGAGAAAGAGGAGACAGTGCTATGACAGAGGAATAAACGTGTTTTGTTGAAAGTGGAGAGTCCTGTGGAAGATGTCATGTTATTACTCCTTCCATATAAACCAAACAGCTTAGGGTGAGGTGCTTGCTTCTCTAATTCTCCTTGCTACCCTATGACTGAAAGACCTTGAAGACTTTGAAGTGCACTTACCATAGCAGCAGGAGAATTACCCGGATGTCCTCAAGCTTGGCTATCTGAGTGTCCTTCCTAGATGCCCAGATGATGGTTAATGAAGAGGACAGCTCTTATCACATACATCTCTTAAAGAAGTAAATTGAGAACATCTGCATTGGTGGCAAAGAGATTGTAAGTTCCCAACATCTTTTTGCTGAGGTTTGAATATGCTGAATTCAGAATAGCAGCCTTGCAGGTAAAGGTTAATATTCTTTTATGCTTCTGAGCCATTCATTCAATTCAAGCCAGCTTTTTCTACTTTGTAAAGGAGAGGAGGAATGAAAAAGAATGTCTGTCAGTATAACTACGCAGTAGAGGAAAAAGCTTTGGAAATACAAGGCTAAGGAAATATAAAATTGGACTTGTTATTGCAATGAATCATAATGGTAAGAGTTCACAATGGATCTGTTACTATAATCAAGAAGAGAAAAGGCTCTAATCGTTTGAAGAATACAAGTTTTTTACATTATTTTCCCAGGTGTGGGTGTGACGGATGGGGCCGGATGGCCGTGGTGCAGTTCTGGGCTCTGTGTGGGTCAAGTTGAATGTAGACAATATTGTCAGAATAAGAGACTTACCTAAGGGATAAGCAGTTGCACTGGTGATTGCCTAGCTACAGCAGTGGCCTTTGAAGATGCCAAAATCTACCTCTGAAGGTGATAACTGATACACTGTAGATTTTCACTGTGCTAGGAATAGGAAATATCTGCTGTTTCAAACTTTCCCATGCACTGAATGAATAAGGGCATATGTTTTTAAGCTCACCACCTTGTCTTTCTTTTTGAAATTGTGCTGAAGGTTTTCTGTCTGAACTTAGGAATACACATTGCTGTGGTACATACATAGACCTCAACTGAGTGCTAGGTATTGTTAAATAGATTACACTTGCATATTATGTGCATTTACGAAATGTTAATTGAAATCCATGGAAACATGATATAGGCGTTCAAGTAAGCTTTGAATTAGGCTCTAAATTAGAAAAAAAAAAATTTGTAACAGTCAGCTTTGCAAAGGTAAATACTTGTTTTCCTTTACAGTGTAACAGGAGTGTGAACACATTGAGCATTTACTTAGCAAGGCAATATCTTATTTGTATAGACTTACGAAGAAAAATCAAGTGTTTTCCTTTTCCCTCCCCACCCTTTCCTCTGGGGCATTGTTAGAGTGGGTGCATTTTTGATCTGATCCAAACTTAGGGAACTGGAACAATTTTTTCCCACTGGCTTGATAGGTTTTGGTCATTTCCCCAAGGCTCAGGCATGCTAATCATGTCCCTTTACTCAGAGCTGTCTTTTAAGAATTTGCCTCTGTTTCAAAAGCCACAATGGATATTCAAGAAACATTAAAATAAAACTGTGGAAGCTGAAGTCCCCATCTCACCAGTAGGTCATGGTTCAAAGATAAAGTAACTAGTACATTAGGGCTCCTAGTAATTTATAAGAAACATTGTACTTGGTTTGATAGAAATTCTTTCTGCTGATTCCTATTACTAGCAGGCAAATTGACAGGTTAACTTCATAGTGGCAGAATTTGTGGTGGATTAGGTATTGCCTTTGCTTGCAAAGCTGTCACAGAGCTGGAACAAAGGTGTAAGGCTAGTGTAAAATCTATTGGCTAGTAGGACAAAAATGTGATCACAGATGGTCAGATTTGCAGGCTTGTGGTACGTTTGCGTACAAACCTAGTGATTGTGAAACCTCAATCTAAGTGTAACTGGCCAGCCAGTTATGAGCTCAAACTACCTTTGTCTCCTTAAAATTTCAGGTGAACTCGTGCACTTGCACGAAAAAAATATGTGAATGAAAGAAGATAACTGCTTGCAGTTACCATTTTTTTGTGAAGGCCAAGTTCCATGTCTGCCCTTCAAGCACTGTGAACACCCATTAAGGTCTTTCTGTATGACATCAGTAGTATATTTTTAATGTTGTTTTTCATTATACAGCATAAGTCTACTCTCAAAATCTGGTTCAGATGACTAAAATACACATTTAAAAATGGAAAAATGGAGAATCATTTTAGATACCTTCTGAATGATAAGAATGAGACTTCGGATATTAGTGCCTCCATTTTGTAACTTATGGTGTTAAAGTTTCTGGGTATATCAGTTAGATTAGGACCTCAGTGTTAACGTAATTGCTTTTGTCATTCTGGAAGTGTTATCTGTGCTCTGCAATAATAATGTTGCTAGGAAAACCAAGATGAGTTGTGTAATGATATTTAGGTAAGGCTGACATTAAGCTTGAATGTCATAGCTCCTGTGGATGGGCTTTGTCCACAGGATTTCCCGGTCTTTAAATACAAATAAAAGGAAGTTAGCTTAAACACACAGACAGGTAAAAAGCCTCCTCAGTGGAGTACAACTTGGCAAATAGAGAGCTGGATTGCATTTCAGACGACCCAGGTTATCCTCTTGCTGTTTCAAACCATTTCCATCTCTCATGTGGGAAGGTTTGAATAGCTTGTGTTAATTCCCTGGAATTTGATCCCGTAATGTATCTCAGTGAGAAGCAGCCTGAAGCACGTTTCAGCACATTGTGTTACTGAGCTCTTCATTTCTAGGTGGACTGTACAGTGCTGGTGTGATTAATCCTGAAGTTTATGTTGCAGTCAGGCAACCTTTTGGTTGTTATGTTGGATGCTGCATATTTCATGGTTGATTTAGCTGGGTTCACAGAGCTTTCTATAAGCCATGCAGTTCTAGAAAGAAATTTACGGGTTTGAATGAGAAACCAGTTATACAGAGCAAATGGCACTGTCTCCGATTACTGTATGAAAGGAAATTTGGGTTTACCACTAATTGCAGATAAAAATTAATATTTGCAGAGGAGACACATGATTTATTTATATGTGTTTTCTGTTTCCATAATGACATTTCCTTCAGGTTTAAGAACAGTCATTTGGAAGAAAAAGCGGAGGTCTGTGGCTCATTAGTTTCTGGTGGTTGTCAGAAGCCATTAATCAATTGCCTCTTTTACCAACATAGGTCCTAATTCAGCAAAGCATTTAGGCACATGCTTAACTGTAAGCATGTGTTTCAAAGCACTTTGCTAAATCAGGACTTTAATGTGGTTCAAGCTTGCGCATTTTTTTCCCAAGTCTAAGGTTACCCTGAAATGACAGGAGTACCTAATACATCAGCTAAGGTGCCATGTACCATCCTCACCTGTCTTTCTAAAAAGTGACATGCAAGAGGAAAAAAATGTGTCAGTTTTTCACTGTGCCCCCTTTTCCTCATCTTCCTCAAATCTTAACTCAAATGGAGGCTTCTCTACTGAATAGCGGGGCCTATGTAATGGTAGCAAGTCAGAAGCAAGAAGAGTGAAATGAGGGGAAAGCAGTTTCCAGTTGGTTGTTTTGAACTCTCTGATCTCTGGTTTTACTGAAGCCCATTTGACTTTGTGAAGGAAAGGGAAAGGCAGCAGAGCTGTGTTCTGATATGGTGAGGCAAATCCTGGTATGTAGGATCTCATAAATCTAGGTGGGTACATGTATGTCTTTATCTACAGAAGAGAAGTAGAGTGGCAGGAATTCAAATTTAATTCTTCCCCAAAAAAATATGAAAATTGCATTGGGACTCTCAGCGGTGATGAAGACTCAGGACTGAGGGTTATGTTCTCAGTAGCAGCCTTGTCCGTGTTGTCTGGTTCAAAGAAGGATGCAATGCAACCACAGCTAGCTGGCAGAGAAATGCTCTGGCAGAAGCAGCACACCAGCACAGTGCTGGGGTTACTGGCTCCCATGTCCACTTTTCCCATTTTTACTCATGTAAGAGAATCTGAGGGACCTGAGGGTTGTTTCTTGTCTTTTATGTTTATTCATACACAAGCCATAATGTATTAGAGATGATTGAGAGCTGTCAAAAATAACAGGAGTTACTAGACCAATAGGATTGTTGCATATCAGCTGAAGGTTGGATGTCTTGAGAGTGAAGGGAACAAGTCTTACAGTCCTTTCAGGATTTTTCTGGCATGGGAGAGAGTATAGTCTTTATACACTTTCCCCCCTGTTTTATGAAAGTCAAAGTTCCCCAGCAGTGGCAGCCATGTGTCACACAAAGACCTCGATTCATCATGGACTTTGCAGTAGGATTGTTGCCTGCTGAATCATTAGCACAACTTTTTTATGAACATAGGTTTCCTCTGGATTTCCTCCTCTCAAAAGGTGCTGCCACTCAAAATTGTTTTGCTAGTTAAATCTGACATCATCTCAGCCTGAGGTTGTATGTGGAAAGTAAAATTACTTAATTGATTCATGTTTCCATTTTCTTTCCTTTCTGTATTTGACAGCAACAAGAGAACATGATGGAACATTGCACATAAACCTCTGCTATGTACATTGCACAGGTGGAAATGGTAGCTGAGCTTTGCCTTTCAGACTTAAGCAAAGCCTCCATTGCTCATAAAGGACCTCAACTCTGCAACCTGGAGATTATTGTGGAAAATTTTGCGTGCTTCATTTGACTTTCTTTTGGTATTTTCTCTGTCCCAGAGAAAAGAAACCAAAACACTTTCTGTTATCTGTATTAATAGTTTTATACCACACTTGTGAGGAATTCAAGCACTGTTTATGTTGAAAAGCATTCCAAGACATCAAGGACTTAAAATCTGACTGGATGAGAATCAAAGGGCAGCAGGGGAAGAAGAACAACTGAGGCAAACCCTTGTCCCCAGTCTCACCTGAAACCCTTTCCCCAAGTTACATGGCAGATTTAGGCAGATAATTCTCTTTTTGAGTTTCAAGTCAGAGCTTTCTCTTTTGCTGGTTATTGAGTGTCTTTCAAAGGCTCAATCAGTTTTCTGTAGCTTGACTGATAATTGTGGCAGTGGCTGTGTCCTTAGAATTCTTTTCCTCTGGAACTGTAAATAGAATTGTCACCCATGCCAGTGGTGAAATCTTTTTGATAAAGATTTTTTTGCCACTCTAGCATGAGTTACTGAGGGAAGTAAAAACAGCGACAACTCCTGTGGTGCTTTTTCCCCCACTTTGAAACATGTTTCTTTGAATGATTTTAGTTTTGGAAAGTCAGAGCAGTACTCATGGAATTTTTAGGATAGTTCTCAATTTTTCTTCATGCTTTGGTCATGTGGTTGCTTAAAATTCCCAGTTGCCATGTGCTTTTTAAATGTGCAACGTGTTTCAGGAGCTTCACATCTGGTACCTCTGCTTCATGGTTTGCTGAGCACCATGTGTTGGAGTATTGCAGATCCATCAGGAACAGAAGCTGTGGATTCTATGGAAAACTGCACAGGGCAAGTCAGTCCTTTAGTTCTATATGTGTATACAGCTCTGAAACAATCACTTGTTGCTACTTGAGAATCTTTGCTCTACAGAAAGGTGCACATCTGAGAAAGGGGATCTTTTATAGTAAATTGAATAGTTATTTTCCAGGATAAACCATCCAGTCCTAATAGATGCTGAGAAACTACAGATAGTCCTTAAAAGTGTGAATCCTTAGCCATCCATAGAAGACACTCAGCAACAGCAGAGATGTGATGTTGAAAAATAAAATCAAATGCCTGTATTTGTTTCTAGGCCATAAAGTTTAAAAAAAAAAAAAAAAAAAAAAAAAAAAGGAATGATGGACAGGGACAAAAGAAGAAATGGTGGGATATGTCTGATTAATACAGATTTAACTTTGCTGTCTGTAGTGACAGTATGCAGTGATGAAGTGGATGTGTTCTGTGATTTATTTTCTTCTTCTTTAAAGTAGTGCAGCTCTAAAAATGACTAATGAAGCTCCTTTCAAGGTTCATATCTATGACCTAATTCATATGCACAGGAATCTTGCCTTCCCCTTTACTGTAGCAGAGTTAAGGGTTGCTCATCCAAAGAGCATTAGAGGCCAAAGTAGACCCTGGATGGGATCCAGCACAAATAACCACATTCCAGTGAAAACAGGAATCAGATGTACAGTGCAGATGATAGTCTAATTGGTGGATGCTATTTACCATATATTAATTGCAAGTTGTATTGTAAGTTATGATGTTTATTAAGGCAATAATTAGAGCAGTTCCATGTAAGATGCTGAGTTGTTAAAAATAATCAGAAGCATTTTTTCAGGGTACAATTTAAACTAATTTTTTAGAACAAAACCTTGTTAATATGCATTGTTCATAACTTCACCTGATAGAAACTGGAATACATTGAACTAGTTTCCACAGAGAAGTTATTACCTAAGGAAGTGGCCTGTTGTGCTTTAGAAGATATTATGGTTTCACAGAATCACAGAATTGTCATGGTTGAAGACAGGCTGAGGGAGTTGGGTTGTTCAGCCTGAAGAAGAGAAGACTCTGAGGGACCTTATAGCAACCTTCCAATACTTTTAAGGGGCCTATAAGGAGGCTGGAGAAGACCTGTTCACAAGTGTATGTAATCATAGAACAAGGGATAATGACTTAATGATAGGATAAGGGATAATGATTTCAAGCTGGAGAAGGGTAGATTTAGGTTGGACATTAGGAAAAAGTTCTTAAATATGAGGGTGGAGGATCACTGGAATGGGTTGCCTAGGTAGGTGGTGGAGGCTCCATCCCTGGAGACATTCAAGGTCAGGCTTGATGGGGCTCTGAGCAATTTGTTCTAGTTGGAGATGTCCCTTCTTATTGTAGGGGCGTTGGACTAGATGACCTTTAGAGGTCCCTTCCAACCCAAGATGTTCTATAATTCTATATATGGTAAGATGTATCAGTGTATAGTTATCACAAAACTCTACTGTAGTTACAGAATCACAGACCAGCTGAGGTTGCAAGGGACCTCTGAAGATTTAGTAGTCCACCCCACCTCTGCTCAAAGCAGGGTAAGCTAGAGCAGGCTGCCCATCCTTGTGGCCAGGTGGTTTTTGAATACATTTAAGGATGGAGATGCCACAACCTCTCATAGTTGAACCACTGAACTTCATAAGGTTCCTGTTGCACCATTTCCTCAGGTTGTTGATGTTCCTCTGAATAGCAGCACAAACATCTGATGTATCAACCATTCCTTCCAGTTTTATATTGCTTGCAACCTTGCTGAGGGTGCTGTCATCCAGGTAATTAATGAAGATATTACACAGTATTGGTCCCAGTATTGACCCTAGTGTACACCACTAGTGACTGGCCTCCCATCAGGTTTCATGACACTGATCTCAACTCTCTGGATCTGACAGTTCTTCAGTTTTCAATCCATCTCCTAATGAATCTATGCAGATGTTCTATGCTGCGAGATGAGTGTCAAAAGCCTTACTAAAGTTGAGAAAAATAACATCCACTGCTCTCCTGATCTCAAAAATAATCTGAAAAGAATAGAATAATTTGTCCGTGCTTGGGGGCTTATGTCATCTTTAAAAGTAAGTGGGAGTAATCAGGAGTAAAAATTAGGTTATCTAAAGCTGATTCTTTTTGGTTTTTGTTGAAAGCTATAGACTTTTTTCAAAGACATTTTCAAAGATACAAGGTGCATAAGTCCTATTAAAACTTATGAGACTTGGGCACTTAATTGTTATTTATGCCTTCAGTGATCTATATTTTGCATCTCCTGAGAAACACACATGTTGGCCAAGCCAAGTACTTGTCTGTCAGAACTCATTTTGGACCTTGGGTGCAAGGCAAGGACAGGCTGTGATACTGAAGAACCTCTTCAGGGTTCTGTGATCAAAGTTTCTCCATTGAGTCCACTTTAGTACTTTATTTCCAAGTTTATTTAATGAAAAGCTGGGCCTCTTGTGTTGTCTGTGTGTTGCTGGGTACTTCATAGTAGAGGAAAGAGCAGGGAAAAACTGTTGCAAGAAAAGGATCAAAATGGTGAGTTTGTCCTTCAGACTAATCCAGCAGGCACATTGCTGTAGTTCCTTTCTAGTACAGAGTTATCCCAGGATTTCTTTTTCTGGGAGACTAGCTGCAGCGATGGCCATGGTAGTTTGTATCATTAAGACTGAGTTGTGCTTGACCAGTATCTCACTGCTCACATTCTTGAAATGACTTCTCTTCAAGTTGCTGGACTGAGCCCCTTCCCATGGGACATATAAAGATACAACCCAAAGTTAACAGAGCTAATCATATGATTGCACTAATGAGTGTGGTGGGGAGGTAGCAGAAAGTGCACAGGCAGAAATCTCATGACTTTTCTTTTAGTGTATAGTCTTATTCTCAAAAATGTACTGAAACCCCTGTCTTGGGCACATGCTTGTGGGTACAAAAGTATACTTGTCAGGTGTCACTGCACGTCCCTCATACCACAGAGCTGAGCTTTCCCTTCACATTTGAATTGGAAAGGAGCTGATCTCTCTATGTTCTACAGGCAGGTAGTCACCCAGCACCATGTCATTACAACAAGCTTTCAAGCTGTACTAGCAGATATGAAGAAAAACTTCCTTTTTCTTGCCTTAAAAAAAAATAATCTAAAGCCAAAAAGCAAACACAAAACAGTACTTCACACAATCTAGTGAACAGTGTATATTGCTTGGAGAGGTTGATTTATATCTGTTCTCTCAAAGTGGAAGGAACTCCAAGTACTGGAAATCTCCATGTTGAAGGAGAAGCTACTTTGATTTACATCATCTTCAAAGTGTTCAAACTTCCAGTCACACTCTGCACTCTCAAACTGAAATAGCTATGCCTATCCAGGGATTTGTAAGGGCTTAGCTGCATCTGTTCAGAATTGTACCTCTCTCTGAAGTACTGCAGCTTTCTCTTCCTTGAAGAAGCTGTCTGCAGGTCAGCCAAAGGCTGCAGTTGTAAAGAAAAGATCGAATTGGTGAAATTCTGTGTGCTTTTCTTGTTTGTTTTGTTTTGGTTGTTTTGGTTTTTTTTTTCTTTTCTGCTTTAGCAAGAAAGTTTACTTAGGTGGTGTGGTCATAATTACTCGGCAGTGGGCATGTTACCAGGGAGGTGATGAGCAGAGCACCAGAAGAAAACAAACAGTGCTATGACTTATGTACTACCAAACATCTATGTATTGAGGCAGGTATTTGAGAATCATGACAAACCAATCCAGAGAGGAATATACACCTCTGAGAATGGACTAATTTTTATCGGTGTTTCCCTAAAACTGAGAGAGCTTGGTTTGCAATGGGTTAGTCTGCTCATGAGTCTTAGGCCTTGGACACCTCATGGAAGAAATACAAATAGTTCAAGAAGACTTGAGATTTCGTGTCAAAGTGTAGATGTACATAACACATACTACTTCCAAATGTGTGATGGGAATATCTTCCTCTTTAAAAGAATGCAGGAAGTAGGAACTTCTCAGGCTTCGTGTCTTGATTTCAAGAATCCCAGTGAGGCAAGACCCCTTAAGACTGTCGCACACAAGTAGAAAATTTCAATTGTAGACAATCTTACAACTTTCTCATGAACGACTGAAATTTTATCAGGTCTATCTTGAAGTAAGAATGTTTCACAGTTTTGAGGTTGGTAAATCACAGTCTCTACATTAACTATATGGAGATTTTAACCATGCATGATCTTCACAGAGGTCAGTTACCAAGCACAGATGATTCTACTTGCAGTTTCAACAGGGTATTAAAGATATTGCTGTGGTTTTGTATGCTTAGAACAAGACAGTACTTAGGGCTTGTCTGAAGCTTCTTTTCTCCTTCCTCATCCTCCCATTATTTTTAATGGTTTGGATGTAATTTATGTATGTATGTATAAAGAAGCCTTCAATCTGTGTGAAGTGTGTGCTTTGGTTCTGGCTCAAACAAGGAAGTCAACAGCAGCTGAATTGCTATTTTTAGAGCACACAGAAGTTTATCATCTTCTGCCACATTCATCACTGCCCTTTCCCCTTTCAGAGCATAGAACTGAGAGAATTTGACAGAAAAAAGTTTTGGGTTTCTAGGAAATGAAGCTTTTGTTTCTTTCAGAAAGTTGCCTTTTTACCCCTCTGTAAAGAAAACTAAGTGAAAAAAAGCAAAAGCTGGTCCACTGTTTGATGCACTGATACCACGAAAGGTCTTCATTCACTCAACATGTTTGTGACTGCACAAGTTATTTGTTTTCTCTTTGTTAAAATCAGCTTATTGTAAAATGAGAACAGAAATTACTCCTTTCCTCATTGGTTTGTTGTCAGATTGAAAACGGAATCACTCAGTATTGCAGTGGAAATCCTATGAATGCCATAGACAGAAACAAGGAACTTTTTTGTGGTTGAATGTTGACTAAGAGTTATAGAGAGATGTTTGTGTATTGCAAGAAACCATACAAACACAGCCATGGGAAGAGATAAAATGTAATACCTGAAGCCCTCCCTGTGTGGAGTTTCAACCATGTTCCTCTCATGCTGGGATGCAGTTCTTTTGATTTCCCATAGATATGCAGAGGGAAATGCTGTCTGTGGAATCAGTCACTTGCTACTAGAAGAATCACTACAGCTACTCTCCTGCTTTGGCATCCTGGATGGAAAATGCAAAGTAGCTGAACATTAACTGGGAGTTAGTCTGTGCCTAACTGGGCTGACATAGCTCCGGCTGCTGTTGCCAGCATTCTGTCAATTTTGTAGATCAGTGAAAGACTTTATTCTATGAGACTGCTAATCCTACATCACTTAGAAAGCCTCAGAATTACTTATTTGTTGTTCCCGTCTCCTTCAAATTCAACCTAGAAACAAGTCATTGCTCAAATACAGAAGTGGCAGCATACTATTAGTTTTCACACTTGCGCTGCCATGTGATTGCATTTGGCATTGTCACAAAGAAGGCAAATTTCTGCAGTGTGGAGCTGGCATTCCAGGCATTGCACTGCAAGAGAGAGGTCTATGGGAAAAAAGTTGAGGAACACTGTCTGGAGGAATTATGTTGGCTAGTCTAAAATCCAGCTGAGGAATCCCTAGATGATAATTATTTAGAAAGTTTCTGCTCTCTAGTGGATAGAAGTCAAAATTAGAAAAATACTTGAGATGATGAATGGCTTGGAGGAGAATTATAACTGCTTTGTAGATCAAACTCGGAGCTACAACACTAGCCATCTAACTTCTCAAACCCCCACTTCACCCCCACCCCCCC
>NW_009954185.1:785316-793494 GCF_000747805.2 Chaetura pelagica
CCCCCCTTTTTTTTTTTTCCTTCTTTGCTTAGCTATTTTTAATCTGTTTCTGGAAAGATAGGTATAGTGAACTGTGTTGCAGAAAGTATGTTATCATAAGGCTTTTTGTGCAGTTCTCCTATCTGATAGTAAATCAACACAGATTTCTTATCCATTGATATGTGTGCCTCTTTTCTAGATGCAAAATTAAGCAGTGCAGATCATCTGTCTTTTTGGCGTTTGTAGAGGAGGACAAGCACTCCTGGGGATACTATAAATATAAAAGGTTGTGATAGTATCTTGATTGTGGCACCATGCAGCTGCAACAAATCTCAGCCTCAAGCTGGAAGAGCCATAAGAGTTGCTTTGGAACTCTAGTATAATGGACCTAGCTTAAGACTACTGCTAATCTTGTACCAGATAACCAGTTCTCAGGTTGGTCTTATTCTCTTTGTGCCAAACATTGTCTCCATCTTTTTAATAATTTTTGTTGCTTCTGTATCATTGCTGCTCTTCCTGTTTTTAACATCTTTCCCATTCCGTTAACATCCATGTCCTGTTTTCTTCCTTGTGTTTTGACTAGATCTTTTATCTAAAGCATAGGGCAGTTTTCTTTCTGTAGCTACTCTTCCTGTCAGCTTCTTTCACTCAGCCATCAGTGGTAAAGTTATTCCTAGTCTGCATAAAGTAGGTGCAAGTTGTGAGTGGTAGGGTGGTCTGATAGGTTGAAAAGCATTTGGACTGTAGAGACCAGAGCTCCTCTCTCTGACTTGTATCAGAACAAATGGCATTGCTGCTAACTTCATGTCATTGTCATGATATGACATTTATTCTGATGGTGTAGGCCTCTGCTGTTTCTATTAAAATATTTACTTTCTGAACTGGAGAAGTAATAATATGTCATACATTGAATGGATAAATCGAGGCATAATTTCATGTATGAACTACTTCATTTCCAGATTTTCAATAGGACCAGGAAATGAAGGTGGAGCATATTAAAATGAAAATGTTCTTTGAATTGTGTTCTTGTATATTGTGTAGTAGGAGAAATTACTGGTGTGGGAGACTGTTGATTAGTTTTGTGCATTTCTACAACTTAAAGATCAAGGAAATCCTGAGGCTGACAAAAGGATTCTGTCTTAAAATAAGGAACACATAAAATTTAAGTGTTAGTTTTCTTAAATTCCACTTGGTGAATGAATCCTGATGTCTACATGATACTTTGCCATTTATTAATCTAATATGACCCTTATAGAATGGTTGCTTTGGACAAACAGCATCAAGACATAAAATTAATAAACTCTCCCTGAGTGTTGTTAACAATGAGAGCTGACAATAGGCAACATCAACTAGTTTCCCATGAGAAACAAAGAAATATCAAAGGATTGTAAACAGCATTCCATCTTCTGTTTGCCAGATGAAGATGGGACGTGTAGATTGTCTTAAATGTTTTGCCCATTTTGGCATATGTTTGCATTTTAAGTGGTCTAGCTACTCATTCTGAGATTTAGAAGACAAAGCAGTGTTTTTACCATCTGACAAGAGGCTGCTAGCCTTTTGAAACACAGCAGAATCATTGAATTGTTCTTCACTGATATGACTATTTTTCTGAATAAAGGGCTGATGGCTTTTGTAAGTGACTTCATTGCAACTCTCTTGCTAGAGAGGATCTCTTACATTCCATTTGTATTTTTGAGTTTCAGTTTGGTTTTCCTGTCCTCAGCAGTTGTGTGACAGAACACTGGAACAGGCTGCCCAGGGAGGTTGTGGAGTCTCCTTCACTGGAGACATTCAAAACCCACCTGGATACGTTCCTGTGTGATGTACCCTAGGTGACCCTGCTCTGGCAGATGGGTTGGATTAGATGATCTTTCGAGGTCCCTTCCAACCCCTAAGATCCTATGATTCTATGATTATACAGGCTGTTGAACAAACCTCCCAAAGTTTTTGCTTTTATTTGGTTTTTAGATTGAGCTGTTGCAGATCTTGAAGAAAAGCAAAAATACTGTGGGAAGGGTAGTAGAATCTTCTTTAGTTGTTGGAATTAGGAAATTGCTATTTTGATAGTCAAATAGTCACTCTATCTGGATGCAGAAAAGTTTAACTGAGAAGGCTTTCTGATTTCTCTGTCTTCATATAATACTTAGACTCAAGCAGCAAGTGACCATCTGAAAAATGAAACCACCCCTCGAATCATGTTTAATTCAACCCAATTCTATTCTTGCATGGAAATCAGTGTAAAAGTCAAAGAGGCTGAAGTGTAGCTTGTTTAGGTTCCACCAGTGCCAAGCTATTCTTCCCCCCCAGACTTTCTCTTATTTCTAATGCTGAATCCAATTTTGTGTTGCCACAAAAGAGAATTATTTTTCATAGAAATAGTTTCAGCTCTGCTTCGGTGCTTAATTATTCAGAAAAGTATTTCTCTGTTGTGTACTGCAGGTCACTAAACTGTTTAATTATATGTATTTGTTTGGGATGAGAAAGAACAGCTGAGTTCCAAAGACTTCTTAATTTTATTTAATTTTATTTTTTAAATATGGTTTGGGCAATGATGACTTGAACTCTCACTACTTGCAGCAACATTTTTTTGTGAGCCAGTGTCCTTGAGACAAAACAAATACATTGCTTTGCCTAATGTGGTTTTCTTCCCTCTTCCAAAAATATGCAAAGCATAAAGAAAAATGTCCTACAACCCAGCATTCTCTTTCTCCTGAACTTACTGTTGCATCACAAATAATACGCATTATGCTATTTAGTTAGCTAACCTTATGTTCTGTGGTCAACCACAATTTTTCTCTGGAGTCCATGGAAGATTAAGATACTAGAGTAATCTGGATATGAGTCAGCAGATACTGACCAGAGCTGGCTGAAAATTTCTGTCTTTATGTTTTCACAAATTCAGAATCTTTTTTGAAATGCAATGTGATTGCATAGAAAGACCTCATAAGGTAGAAAAGTAGACAAAGAGGTGCTTTCAGTCTAATCAATTGGATATGTCTCCTTACAAGACTGAAGGCTTAAATACCACTCTGTGCAGCTGTGATGGAGAGTGGGTCTGTGTCTCTGGATGCATTGACCGTCCTGTACCATACTGTTCCTGTTCAGGACTCTTTCTTTATAGAGCTGCTCTGAACTGAAAAATAATTAAATATTCTCTTCTCTCTGCCAATGGACTTTTTAAATGCAAGCTGGAATGATTCCATATAGATGTAAGCAAGTCCTACTTCAGAGCAGCCATTGGGCTGGTGACTTGCTGTCCATGATGGCACTTACCTGAAATGCAGGAGGTATATGCAAGTATTTTTAATTCACCTCAATTTGCTAATCAATAAATAGGTCTTTGATGCAACCAGAACTGATACCCTTATTCAATTGAAGATGGATTTTCTATAGAAAATTGCAGCTGGGGGGGTTCCCCATCAGCTGCTGTATGTTTTATCAGAAGAGTTGCAACTGCCTATAGTTGCGTATTTCATATGAATTATGGCCTCAAATATCTTAAGCAAAATTTGAATAACTAGTAAAGCAGTTAGGGAGGAAGAAAGTAAAAATTGATTAAGCAAGATAAGATTTTGAAATGTGATGTGGAAGCAGTGTGGAGAAATAATTGTGATAAGGCTGGTCTGTGGCTAAGATTTCAGTAGCAGAAAGCTTCTCTGAGGTCAGGCATAACAGAAGCACACAAGAAATGTAGAAGATAGATCAATGAAAAAAATAGGGGAGAGAGGCTAATGAGATAGCCTTTAAAAGTAGTGAACTTTGTAGTCCTTGGGATATATGAAAAGCCTGAACCAAGTCTTTGGATTCTTTGGTTTTGTTCTGTTGGTGACTTCATGGTCCTGTTCATGAAGTGGGAACTGCAAGAAATAGTGTAAGATCTTTAGTGGTCTTGGACATAAGCAAATTCATAAAGAAATAGGACAAACTCCCTTATCCAGGCATGAATAAAAGCTGCTTTAGTATTTCAAGAGAAGCAAAGCTGAACTTGGAAGGATTAATATTGGTCTGCTGAAACTTTCATTAAAAGAGTTGTCCAGAGCAGACCTTTATCATGTACACATGCAGTTTCAGGCAGTGCATCACGCACACTTGTAGAGCCAGCAAGGAGGTCAGCAGTGAAGAAGAAATAATTAACAAAACTGAAATGATAGTATTGGACTGTTTTTAATCGAGGAGATATTAATGTGAGTGAACGGGAATGCCTTAAAAACAGATGACTCTGTGTGGTACTGCATGCTGACCTAAATTTTATGACCATATCTTTTTGCAAAATATATTTAAATACTTATTTTTTCTGAGGTGGGGTGAAGGAGGGAGAAGAGGGTACAGAGGTTAGGAGCGGAATGAGAATGAAGTAAAACAAAATTCCTCTTTTTCCCCCCCTCTTTTAAAATGGAATGCTAACCAATCCCTTGGCAGCAAAGCCCATGTTTATTTTTAATTAAAAAATAACATAGCTGGGTTGACTTCAGTTTTCCCAGCTGCTATTCTTCCATCACAACAGCTCTCTGGCCTCTTTTCCCTTGCTGATTTCTTTCATCATTTGCACTTAGCTTGTATGTGTTACATGGATTTTATGTAAAATTTCCTACCATTGAAAGCAAGGCTAACAGTCTAAACAAGGAGATGGGTCTCAGCCATCTAGATTTGCATCTACAGTACCCGAGCATGCCCTTCCTTTTGGAAAAGTAATAGGTTGACCAGAATAACCTTATTTATTTATTTATTTATTTATTTATTTATTTATTTATTTATTTATTTATTTATTTATTTATTTATTTATTTATTTATTTATTTATTTATTTATTTATTTATTTATTTATTCCTTAGTTATGCACATTCCTTGTTTTTTATATGGCTGCCAAGTGAGGAGATATTTAAACTGCATATTGGGTTTATGAGTTGTAGTTCATTAGAAAAATGCAGTGGTTTTGGCAAAGCTCAGGTATCACTGAGCACACAGGTAGTGTTTGAAGGCTGACAAGTAGCCTCAGTGGTTTTTCTTTAGATGATCAATTGCAAACTACCAGGTATTGTGTTTGTACATTAGCTGAAAAGTTAGAAAATAGTCATGCTTGCCGTGCCTTCTCCAGCAACTTCATTTCCTCTGTCCATGTGTCAGAACAGGAAGTCAGAGTGATGATTGTTGATGTCTCAGCATGTCATGACAGAGCTGATTACTTATATAATGGAGAAGGTGTTCATCTGTAACAATTGATCTGGTTTCCTGAGTGGACTAAAATTTAAGGTTTTGTGCAGACATTTGAGATTATTTTGGAGTATCTGGTACTTTCTGCAGGCATTGTTATTAATTAAAGTTGAGATAGCAATGCTGTAGCCCTAAAGGTTGATGTAGAGAGAAGGGAAAATATCAATCAGGAAAGTGAAAACATTATGCAAATGAAGTGCCTGAAAATTGCTGGGAAGAAATCGCTGTATCTGTATTACTTCGTTATCCTGTCTGAGGAATATGATTGAGAAGGGATGGAGTGGGTAAGAAGAACCACCTATTTTCCTTCCTTCTTCCAATTCACTGTTTCTGGGAGATGGTTCAGCAAAGTGGTGGGTGCTTCCTGTGTGAACTGGGGTGGTGTGGTCCTTCCCTTGCTTTGGCAATGGAGAAACATTTGCTTATTTCCAGTTTTTTGTTTTGTCTTGTAATGCATTAGCCCTTCTAAAAGATGCTGTACTTGGGTTTGTTACTTAAGGATTTGACAATAACAAAATGAAATGCAATGCTTATGGTCAATCTTATAATTTATCCCAAGTCCTTTTCAGAGATTAGAGCAGTGAGATTTTGTTTTGAGCTAGGTGTCACTAGGAGAAGATTTGAAGATTATCTTAGTAGGAAGGTGGTAGGAATTGGAAAACTAAAAGAAAAAGTTAATCAGTACAAGCCTGAATTAAATCCTGAAGTAAAGAAAGTGGAACCAAGTATTTCTCTCCACAAAGTTTGGGAACATTCAATCTTAGAATTTTGTTTTGGCTCATTATAAAAACGTTCCCCAAAGTCTAACCTAGAAAACCTGAACCAAAACTTCTGCACCCAGGGGATGGTCTTCTCCAGGGACTTTCCGCTATCCCATCGCCACGGGAAAATCCATGTGAAGGGAAGCTACAGAAGAGGTTCACATGAACCTTCCCTGCTGAGGGAATGCCTTCATTTGCACAAGGCTCTTTTCTAAATGGCTGTATTTTTATGGGAGCTGTGAGCTCCAGGATCCACAAATAGTAACTTTTAGTGCTGGCACTAATCCCGTCAATCAGAATTCTTCTCAGAAACACAATTAATTAAACTTCCCTGAAAAGAATACAGCTTGCAGATTTTGCCCTACAGCTCCCTCTATCCTCACACCCATTCCAGAACTGTGTTTATGTTTATTAACTGAAGAAGACATTGGAGAGGAGAACACTGGGGCTTTCACAAGAGACAACATTTTTGTTATTACAGACTTACTTTAACTGCCCCACTCTGCCTGTTTTGAGCAAATTCTTTCATTTTTTGTGTTGAATGATGCTAGCAGCTGTCAAAATATGCTTTAAAGCAGCCAGTTTCCAATTTTTCTCTATAGCAAGGGACTATTTTCTGAACTATTATGCAGTATTATTTATGGATTATTAATAATTTGGGTTAGAGCTCTAAGCTTTCTGTAATCCTTTTCTGAAAAGGACAATGAATTTGCAAGGAATTTGGGACTTCTTATTAGTAGTAAATGGTTTCCCTCGGTATCATGTTCTGTAGAAGACGTTGTTATCTACTGCTGGTGATGTAGGGGGCCTTATCTTCAAGCTCCAGATGATAAAAAAGGGAAATGGCAAGCTCTGGGTTTTAAATTTTAAAATGTGTGTTCCTCCAGATCACAATTTGAAAGGGGAAAACCCTCCTTGAATTGTCTTTTCCTTTCCATACATGTTGCTGCTCTACTGGGGTGATAGGTTTACACGAGGACAAATAGCTATTCTGGAACAGGCTTGGCCTGTTATTGCTGCCACTGGTATCCATGTGAGAACAGCAGACCCTGCATGGAGCAAGTGAAGAACATAACCCTCTGATTATTCCTGTGGGCAGTAACTGCTGATCAAAGCAGGAAGAGATGAGGAGTCTGGTTTTCTGCTAATGTGAATGCCACTTCTGTGTGGTTAGCAAATGGTTTCTGCTTAGTAGCATGAATGTGGCCAAAGAAGGAAGCAAGTGCTATATTTGCATGGCTGGGGATGATGTTCCAGCCCACATCTGCTCAGTTGCACACATACTTTGCTTATTTGTTAGCCTCTACTTTAAAGAATAACCATGCAAAGTCCTTGCAATCTGCTTCCTCGTGGTATGGTCTGTATCCAGCCCTCCTTTTGGTTGTGTTTAATCTCAGGAAGCAGTTCTCTTTCCTTCCTATCTCATGCCAAGAAGTGCAGAATGAAAGCCTGTATGTCAGACATTCATCGTATCCAAAAGATGCTAATTTCTGCTGAGGGAGTATCATTGTGCGTGAGAGGAGTGACTGTTCTCCAAAGTATTAGGATGCTCTACTGCTGAGGTCGTTGTAAGGATAGCTGGCATTTTAACATGGTGGGTGAAAAATATGCCACTTTTGGAAACTTTGTAAGTCGGATGAGTTGCTGTTTAAAAAGATATTGGTGGCTTGGCTGAAGGAAAGCTACAGATCTTTCTCTTTCACAGACTTTCTCCCTTAATGTATATGGCTATCTGGCATAATTTTAAAGACCAATCACAATTAAAAGCTCTGATTTAAATATTTAATTACGAGCATTTATTGAGCAGCTAAGTCCATGTGATAGAGTGTGCTCAGGATGCCTTCGAGTCCTTATTGCAGAACCGTTTACTGCTATGCCCGTAGCATTGGGACTGGGTTCAAAGTGAGGTCAAGTGGGCTCCAAGAAAGTTGAACTGCAAAGGGTGGGTGAATGTTGGAGAAGGATTTCTTTCCTCCCTGCTATTCAGATGTCCAAAATATTCTGCAGCTGGGCTGGAAGAGGCACTGCTGATGTGTATGCCTCTCCCTGATTCTTTACCTCCAGACTCTGAACACATCTGGACAGCTATGACTATGAGCCCTGTATGTAATGCAGCTTGTGTGGTTAAATGAGAAAATACAATGGGGTGGGCAACTTTTTACTACAGCTCACATTCTCCCTATGAATCTGCACTTACTGATACTTCTCTGCACCTCTGAAATCCTCTTC
>NW_009954185.1:793589-815202 GCF_000747805.2 Chaetura pelagica
TCTTCCGATGAGACACAGAAAGATGAAACTGCAATAGTCTGATAGCTTCATCACTTTTGAAAACTAAAGATAGTATATACATCTAGCTATGTGTTTGAAAGAAGAAAGTATTTCCTTGAAGACATGGGGTGTGCCTTAATGGTCATTCTTCAGCTGAGATTAAGATGGCACTTGAACTCTAAACCCTTTCTTTAATAATACATTAATATATATAACAATGTTAAGTTCATGGAGAGTAGCTATTAGATCAGAAATTTCTGTGTAGCTTGATCCCTTTTACATCTGGATAATAAACTCTCTTGGAGTAAGAACTATCTTTTTTTTTTGTTCTGCTGTTTGTATAACACACAGGAAGCTTGGGCTTAATGATACGAGTAACACTGACAGTCCTAACACTGACAGAAAAATTGCTAACTAGGAGATAGCTGCAGCCCTCTGGAGAGTAGAGCTAAGGTACAACAAAAAGTCCATGTTCAGCAGAGCTTGTAAATATGTGCTTAGCCTGAAGTCAGTTGGCTTTGACTATCGTTTTAAATGAAACTCTAAGAATACTGCTTCATGAGAAGTGTTTTCATTTACTTTGTATGCTGATGTTTTGTACTGATAAGGTTCTTGTAAGTGGTTATGCCAGCACTTTGCAGGAGACAACGCACCTTCATTTGTCAGGTCATCCTAGAAAACAACTTCCTTGGGTACCTGTTCAGATAGTAACGGATGATTTAGAGGCTTCCTGTTCCCCTCTTCTGTTGGCAACACTTGTCTGCCAAACACTGAAGAAAAGTCTTCTTTGTGCAAGTAGCACACTTGAGGAAAAGTTGAAAAGTTTTAGTTAAGTACTCCCTCTGTAATGTCTTTGTGAGTAAATAAACTACATGGCAATCCTGACAACATAAAAATCAAAAGAAGAAAAGAAGATCTGGAAGAAATGGATAAACAAAGAACACTTCACCTAGACTGATTTTTAAAAAGGTGGCTTCATGCTCTCATTTTCATGACTCAAGGGAAAAATAAAATAAAAATTGCACAAGAGCCAATACTGAAATCTATGAGTAAAATTTCCTATCCTTAACTGGAATGAGATTCAAATTTATCAGCCACCCTATGGCTGTTACACACCATGACTCTGTGACAATGGTGGGGGGAGAGATGGTCACAAAAAAGATGGAACCAGACTATTTCAGTGGTACTCAGTGAAGGACTCACAGATAAACAGAGAAAATTTAAATACGGGGAGAACTTTTATTACTGTAAGTGATCTACACTGGAACAGGTTTCCTAGGGAGGCTGTGGAGTCTCCAGCCTTGGAGATATTCAAACCCCAACTGGACATGATCCTGGCTTTAAGCAGGGAATCAGACTAGACTATCTTCCGAGATGCCTTCCAAAATCGAACTGTTCTGTAATTCTGTGAAATTATTTGTTGTTTTTAAAAAATGGAGGAGAAACCCTTCTTTTATCTAATAGATTATTAAATCAGAACCCAGTAGGTAAACTGAGTTATTGCTTTTGTCCAAAAGAACTGTAAAGTGCACTCTCTAGCTATTCTTTATGGCACTCCCATTCTCTCCTACTGAGGTTATTTCACTTTCCTAAATGATGAATTATGTAACTGGGACTGAAACACAGGTGTGCTATTTCCAAAACAGCTTCTTAACCATCTTGCTGTTGAATAATTTGGGATTGTTCCATTATATGTGATGCAATGAGGAATACTTCCTATGTGCATACCACACCTTACTGTGCATTAGGTGTGTAAGCCTTCAGCTGGGAAGTGGCATAGCTGAGTCTTAGTGTCAGTCTGAAGGTTTAATTACTTGTCCAAAGTTAACTATACCTTCACAAAGCACATAATTAAGTTGTGGAACACTCTGTTATGGGATTTTGCTGAATGTTGGAAGCTACTGGAAATAATAATGGAAAAACCTGTCATGGAGATCAGTAAATACACAGATTCCACCTTTGGCTGAGGTATTCTGGGATCACAAGCTCTTGTAGAGTATCTGTGGGAAGCATCATTATATGCTCTTCCTGTTCTTATGTTCTACCCTAAATATCTGAAATTAGCCACTGCCAGAGGCGGGATGCATAGCTAAGTCGGACTTCAGACTAATGTGTTACAGTTCCCCTTATACCCTTAACAGCAGCACTGGCTGGGAGGGATGTAGAAGATCTTAAAGTTAGAGTGTCCTTTGGAAGATGTAGGCTAAAATCCCTGCAAGAAGAGATGAGATCTGAACCTTGTCACAGCCCTGTGTGAGCTTTTAGATAAAGCACACAGTTTTGGTAACTGGGCTCCATAACTTTATTTCCATTCAAAGTTACCTGGTATAATGGAACCAAATTAATTGAGTAGAGGGGAGTGAAACAACATTTTTCTTTGTGTATGCACACATATACTTTTAATCAAAACACCACATTTAAGTGTCACAGGTCAACTTCTGAATGACCTTGGATGTGATTTGGTTTCCCTCATTTCCGTAATCAAGATAATAACAACTTCCTAATTTCTTCAGCCACTAAGTACTTCTGATACCAGCGTTTTCAAGAACTTTGGATAAAAGATTTTCTGTTATTGAAATTACATTTAATGGGTACTGACCTACCTTAGCTGAGAATCTAGTACCTATGTTAGCTGGAAATTGAGTTTCATTGTGTGCCTGAATGTGCAGTGCTGGGTGTGTGCCTAGGTCTGCAATGCTTATAATGCCATTGTGTGAACAAGAACAGAACACAAACCCTATGTTTATGGTCAGGGGAATTTGAAAGACTGAAGAATCAGTAAAAAATGTGCCAGTTTTACCACTGAAGGTTATAGTCCAAACTGTGTCCAAATGCTTATGATGTTTCTTGGATTGGAGGATTTAGATTTATGAAGTCTGGTTTTCAACCTGGACCTGAACTTCCTTCCTGCTTAAGTTGCATGGAAATTTCCGGTTTAAATTGTTCTTTCCCTTCATAGTCAACTCACAATGAAATTGTGGTGTGAGAGGCTCTTTTGGATAGCAAAGAGTGAGAGCATGTTCCAGTTGTTTTATTGATATTACAAATTCTGTTGAGCTCAGTTCAGAAAAATGTTGCTTTGGGACAGAGCAAATACAAGGAGAATAGCAGAAGAGGGCTTTGTGACTGGGAAAGAAAAGAAAAAGCTTTTGGAGGTTGTATCAATTTTTAGATAAATGTTGAAGAGTCTGTAAGTGAGCAAATGCAGAAATAGACTTTTAGAGCCAGGAACTTCCTAATGCATGATCTGAGTGTCATGAAGTTGTGTCTGCTGAGAGTCAAATGGGACACACTAAACAACAGAAATGGGCAAAGTCAGATTTTCAAGTTAGTGAAAAAGTTTGAATTAATTCAGTGACCTGGAAGGATTTTCATGCTGTTCATAAATTGGATAGAGCTCTGGACCCTAGTTTGCTCTTGCTGTAAGCAGGAATACCCAATGAGAGGAAGATGACTTGAGGCTCTTGGTTGCTTTTTGATGCTTAGGGGTATCCTCTTACATTCCTCTTTTTTGCTGTGTGATGTATGCATAATAATGTTAAGCACCAAAAGGAGATTGATATCTCTTTTGAATCCAATACTTAAGGGAATGAATCAAAATTTTGGCCTTGGCCTCCCCAAAGTTTTCAGTAACGTAAATCACTGACTGGTGTCTATAAAACCTAGATATCAGACTGTAAAATTGTTTTTGAGATTGCTGAATAGTAATTTACATCAAGTCCTCAAAAGTCTGAGAGTTTCCAATCAATAACCAGAAAATGATACAAGTAATGATCCCACACTATGATCTTAAATTACTGAAAACAGTGTTTTTTGAATAATCTATTTCCTTTTTTTTTGGCAGCAGGATTTTCTAGATGAAGGTCCTTGGTCTAAAGAGAACAGATCATGTAAGGCTCTCTGAAGAAAGCTTAGAGTTTTACTTTTGTTCTGATGGGTCTGTGTGCTACCAAGTGGTAGGTTAATGCAGTGAGTCTTCAGGAAATACAAAAAATACCCCATTTCAATGAAGCTGTTTCTTACTGTATTCCCTGGTATCCATTCTGAGTTTCTACTAGATCACGCACAAATTGTTGTACTGTCTTTGCAGCTCATTTATTCTGCTCCCTGAATTTACATTTATAGAATTGTTGTGCTGAGTCAGACCAAGGGCTCATCCAGGTTAATAACTTATCTGTGACTGAGAGAGTCACTTGCACTAAAGCAAGTGAAAGCAGATGAGTGTGGAATGGCTTTTCCTTTTAATGTCCTCTCCCAGAGTCTGGCTTTGGGACTTTCTAAGCTATCAGTCACATCCAGACTGTCATATCTCATAGCTAATTAAATGATCCTCCAGATATTTTATTTTATTTTTATTTGCTCTTGAAACATAGTTCTTGAGGAACAATAAACAACATTTAATGTTTAAAAAACATTTGTGACCTTTCTTATATCTTGCCTCAATCATCTCTCTTCTTCAAATGGAAGAGTCACACTCTAGATTGCCTCCTAGATGGGACTGTGTCATAACTCTGATCATTCTTGATGTCCCTTTCTGGGGCTCCTTTTGAGAAAGGGTAACCAGAACTTCATGCAAAACTGAAATCAGAAATATACTATATACTTACATGTGTGATCTAGGTAGGATCTAGATTTTTCCGAAGTGATTCTTAACTTGCCTTTCGACGACTGCTGGCTACTCAGTTAATATTTTCAGAGAGCTCTTCCTCAGACTCTAAAATGTCTTTGCTGAATGTTATTGGCTTATTTAGAGCTGATCATTGTGTGTGTACTGGTATAAGATTTTTCCTCCTGTAATTTTACTTATGAACACTGATTTCAGTCTGCCCACAGAAATTAATTATTACAACCTCTTTCCCCAGTTCTTCTGATTGACTTTAGATTTTACTATAATGAGTAGTTTAGTATCATCTACAGACTTTGCCTTCTCACTGTTCATCTGTTTTGCAGAATGATTTTATGAATATGTTGAATACTATACATCTCAGTATAAATCCTTAGGGAGGTACTCTGGAAACTGTGCTCCACTGTGTAAACTCACCACTGGTCTGATGCTTTACTTCATCTTTTACTAATCACAAGAGAATGTTCAGCTTAGCCTGTATCAGCTTCAGGTCTTAAAGAGGTTTTAATGAGTGGCTTTGTGAGACATTTTTGGGAAACAGAAGTCTGTTTTGTCAAACTCTTAATTTATAGAGCTGCTGATAGTGGGTTTTGTCTGTCTCTTGCAAAATTTTTATGCTTTATTCCACACTTTAAAAAACTTCCGTGGCGGTGTTGTTAAAGAAGTCTTTACCGAAGAAAAATTAAGAATGTACAATAATTATGCCATTGCTAAACAATATTCTTGATTTTCTGTTTTTGCACAGTTATCGCCTTTATTTTCTGGACTCATAATTTTGAAATCATCATCAGCTGGTTCATTACTGGAAAGCTCAGAATATTTCCTCTGATTGCCTTCCTGTGAGTATGATCAAAGTAGTTACTTCAGATTTGCTTTCCAGTGGTATTAAAAAGTTTTTCTCTATAGTAGTTGTTTGTTTGTTTTGTTCGTTTGTTTTGTTTTGTGGGGTTTTTTTGTTTGTTTTAATTGAGGCTTTTATATTATATCTTTTCCCCTCTGTGCACTTGCTTGCTTCTCTGGGGGCTGATCAAAATCCCTCTGAAAATCAATGGACAGTTCTGCAGTCATGCCCTTGATTCCTATTCCTCTGGGAACACTGTCACCAGAGATTACTTTCTTCAGGATGGGTAGTAGATTTAAAGGATTTTATCCTGATTTTTATCTTCAAATAAACATATTTGAATTTTATAGTAATTATTTTGTGGGTGTATGACCATTCTTTTTGTGTCTGTATTTATTTCTCTGCTGGATATCAGCAGGTTTTTTGCTTGCACTGGAATTCTTAAATCATATTTACTTGTGTTACTGTCTTGTTGTGCCTTCACTTCTTTTCAGAGCAAGCAGGCTCTGAGTGAGAGTCCATATTTCCTGACTATTTACAACGTGTCAGACTTAGACATTTTTTACAAACATTGTTCTTTCACTGCCAGAACAAGTGAGGGCTCACAAACCATTTAAAGGAAATGTTTATAATGTGTGTAAACTTAGGCCTCTCAATATACGGAAATTCCAGACTAGAGACAAACCAAGGACTGGCTCTAAGTTTAAGAGTGACTATGACGGCAGACGGATGGGGTCAGAAATATTGCACCAGCATCGAGGAAACTCCCTTAGATGCCATCATCTTCACTTAATTCAGGGTACAGTGAATTGTTTATCATTGGTGAGTGCCCATGTTCCCTGTGTGCCTGGACCTCTTCTGTACCTCTGCTCTTTTTGGCAAGAGCAGTGTGAAGGAGGAGGAGACATACATGGTGGCAAGCTGAAGACTGCTTGCATTGCCTTTCACGTCCACAGCCTTCCTCCCCTCCATCAGGAATGCTGGGTCTGGTCCAGTTTTAGCTGTTTTTGTCATTGTCCTTGGGGAAGCAAATTTAACTTTGCCTACACTTCTGAGAAGCTTTGTGCAAGTGCTGAATGGGCTGATAATTGTTGCAGGCTGTTTCTCTGCCCTGGTTCCCATTCTGGAGTTCTGCATTACTTTTGAGCCTTTAGACAGACAGAGGTATTTAAGACTGAAGCCAGATACAATATGGGATTTCCAGTTTGCAGGAAATGTTGATATTCCAGAATTAGGATTTCTTACTGATT
This sequence comes from Chaetura pelagica, assembly GCF_000747805.2. Taxonomy (NCBI): domain Eukaryota; kingdom Metazoa; phylum Chordata; class Aves; order Apodiformes; family Apodidae; genus Chaetura; species Chaetura pelagica. Next base: position 800,305 of record NW_009954185.1, read on the forward strand.
CAGAACCAGCCTAAATGTTCTAAAATTTCCCATGAAATAATTTTTTCCAGTGAGATCACGGAATTTCAGTTCCCATGTGCTTCCTTGGGTGTTGCGTTTATGATCTACCTAAATTCCTTAAAAATGTGACCCAAGGAGAGGGAGGCCATACTGTCCAAAAGCAAGTGGCATCAGAAATGCAAGTGCTTTCCCCCTGTGCTTAGGACAGAATACTCAAAGAGAGCAGTGAGTGCCCTCCAGAGTTTTTCTGACAGCTCAGCAACTGGAGTTGTATTTGTAGACATGTCTCAGCATGCAGACTGTGATGCTGAAAGAAAGCACTTCAGCCCTTCAAAACTGAGACTGCACTGCAGTGTGTTTCTGAACTGGTGTTAGTGCCTTATTTTGATTCTTCTATTGCATCTGAAAATCTGTCCTTCAGGGAGTCGTTCATCTGCTCCAGGTGTAGGTTGCAGGGCAAGTGTCATCTGTCTCATATTGAAGTGCCCAAGGTGCTTGCACAGCACTTCTTAAGGTGGTGAAACAATTCTGTCTTGAAGAAGGAAAGGCAAATCCCACACTTAACCTTCCTCTTTCACATTCTAAAGCTGGTCAAATAGAAGGATGGTCTTTAGGGGGCATGAATGAAAATACTATGCAAAAAAGCTATTAGTTGCCTTTAGAAAATAATTAAACCAAATGATGTGGACCAATACACTAATTTAGAAAGGAGAAAACAAGCATTATGTCTGCAAAGTACTGTCAACAAACTTTATCCCAGTATAAAAAGCAATAAGGTTGTTCAGTGTTATCGTGACAGTCCTGTAACTCTTCTGTTAGTTATTGAATACAGCCACATCTGATTTTGGAAGACAATCTGAGACATGCTTATGTAGATTAATTTCAAAAAGAGGTGATGCCCTATAAGGTTAAAATAATTGGCTAGTGATGACTTGTTTTTATTTTTATTGGAAATGTCTATTTTGTCAAAAGACAAGATATTTGCCATTAGGAAACTAATCTGCAAGAAAGGTTTTGTCAGCTTTTCTCTTCAATAGCCAAGACTGAAAGCATTTCTGTAGAGTCTCTAAAGACATTTTTCTGTGACTTTATGGTGGTGAATTAAAATTAGATGACCATACGGTCTTCCTTCTCTCATCTGTCCTCTGCTGCTCAGAAGAGGAGGTGTGGCACTCAATCTTGGCTGAGCTTCCCTGTAACTTCTGGGACTTTGGGCGACCTCAGTGTGCAGCCAGGACACTTTATGGCGAAAGACCTTTTGTGAAAGATGAGAACCTGGTCGTTTTTGTGTTGCCCTGCATTCCTGAAGCGGTATTAAAGACAACTGTTTGGACTTTTGATTAGTTTAATACTCAGGGATCAAGCTTGGGAAGTAGTAGTGTTCTTCCTGATGCAATTCACAGTCCAATGAAAATGTGATGACTGTCTTTGGGTTGCTGAGCCCAATTGATGGCCATAGATGGCCATGGCTTTGCTAGAAAAGTCTTACTGCTTGTAAGAAATTTGGAGCTAACAGGCAGTTTAAACAAAGAACACCAGAGCATCGTGTAGGTATAGAAAATTATGCTTCATTTAAGGGTGAATCAAAACAAGTAAACCTGCTGTGACTTATCTGGAGTTTTGGATTAAGAACATTTTTTCCCCCAGGAATTACACCACCTAGGAATTGTAAAACTGACACACTGAGTAGGTGAAGAGAAATCTGCTTCTAATAAATCATGCCTTGCCAGACAGAGGTTTTAGAACATTTGAAAAAAAAAAATAATCTGATCAAGCATAAGGATCATATGTAGGGGCAGAGTCACTGCTGAGCTCAGAGTAAAGGGAGTGGAGTTGATTATCTACATCTTCCCAGTAGGTAGAGAGGAGATATAGCTCGTTGAAGAGGATGTGGCAGGAACTTGCTGCGCTTTGGCTCTGTTCACTGGCAAGGAGTCCACCAGAGAACAGTGCCAAGCACAGTTTAGGCACAGCAGAAGCTGTATCTTACTGTCTTCTGTGCAATATTAACCTTCTAAGGCAGGAAATGCGTGCACTGAGGGACAGATAGGCTGGGAGCTGGGATTCTTCAGTCTTCATTGACAACTGCTCTTTCTCAGCTCTGTCACCTTAAGGTCTCCTGTTACTTTAAAATGGCATTACTGATACTACTGCTTTAAACTTGCCAGGGATGTTAATCACTTGGGGTACTTAAATTTATGAAGCAGACCAATCTCTTTCCAATACATGGGACAATCATTCAGAACCCTGATAAACATTATGCTGTGCAAGACTAAAAAAACCCACAGATAAATAAAAACTTCCCCACTTCACAGGATGTGAGATTTTCTTCGCGTACATTTCAGTGATGCTTTCAGATCGTGGGATGAAAGAGCCTTGGTCAAATACTTCTAGAATATCCAGAAGGAGAAAGTAGCTGAAATTACAAAAAAAAAATAATTTGTCTCCAGCTGATGTTGTAGACTCAGGTGCTGTGGAGGATGACCTCAGAAGTACACCAGCACTGTTAGATGTTTATCTGAACTGAGCTTGAACTCCCAATCTCTGGAAGTTCCCCCATGCCTGTTTTCCAAGAAGAGCCTGATCTTTGCAGCTCCCTCTCACATGAGCACTGTGTGTTTGGAGCTGTTAAGTCATTGGCCTGACTCTCACTTTCACTAAAGTCCTTTTTACATAGTTCAGGCATTCTGCTTTGGGAATCTTAAAATGAGACTAGATTACATTTAATAGCATAAATGAGAAACAGGTCCCTTAAAAATAACAACAAAAAAAGTAAATTGGCTTTTCCTAAATTGTTGAGTGCTGACTTTGAAAAAGCCCTTAAAGTTTCTGCCGGCAGACTGAAATTTTTTTTTAGGAGAACAGACATCCCAAACTGCAAAAGATTACCCGAGGCAAGTGAGGTTTTGAGGGTTTTTTTAATTTTTAAATTCTTTTCCATTACACTTGGTACCCACATGTCTGTCTTAAAGCACTGTTTATTTATCACAGAACTTCAGGACTGCTGGTGTAATTTTCTCACCCTTCTTTAGGAATCTTTGTAAAAATTTGCTAGTTTAAAAAATTTTTGTATATTCTGGCTATGCGAAGCATCAAGATTCCATACGTATTTTGAATGTAGGGTTTTATTTTAATATGAGAAGCAATGTTCAAATATGTTTTAGGAGGGAGGGAGGCTAGAAAAGCTGTCATCCATCAACAACTATTAAGTCCAACTTTGAAAGTTTGATACAAACTGAATCTGACTGTTAGAGCAGACATGATACAAATTAGCTGTGACTTTATGATACCAGCTGTTTCTCTGACAGGGTAAAAGGGCACATAACTAGAATAGCATCTTTTGTTGAAAGCAGTATTTCCCTTTGTTAAATGTGGGAGCCTCAGGCAAAAAACTGCAGTCCTTAGTTATGTGATGTGCAGTCTGCAACATGTTCATGGAGCTTAGGGGACTTTTTACTGATGTTTTTCAAAGACAGGGTTATCAATTTTACTAGTTTTATCACTGAAAGACAAATCTCTGTCATGTTTTTGTCTTGTGTTAAAACTGAGGGTAATCTAAGAAGTATTATCTTTGCAAGTACAAAGAAAATGCTGAACAACAAAAGCTGAGAAAAGCCTGCAAATAAGAAATCACAAATCTCAGACTAAAATGTAATTATTTTTATTTCCTCCAGTTATGTTTTCTTACCAGAATGTTCAAGGGTTTTTATTCTGTGTAAACTAAATCTACATAGTCTTTATCAACCTAACAATCAGTGTTAACTGAGTGTAGTTTATTGAAGCAGGAGATGAGTCTTGACACAGACACAGCAACACCAGAGCCAGCTCTCTGCACTCACATCTTTGTTCTTGATTCATTTCTGGTGCTCAGTGGTTGTGCGCAGTTTCCCTACCACAACCAGCACCTGAGCAAGGAAGTTGCCAGGAGCCAGGAGATGGAAATCTGAAGTTGATGCACCTGAAGAGCTCTGTGTGGAAGATGCTGGGAGGTTTCCTTGTTGTCAGAGCTCATAAAGCCTACTCGTAAACTGAAATGTCTCTGAGCAAAGCCTTTTAGGTGACTTTACATCACTGAACGTCTGCGTCGCCCTTGTGTATCTGTGTGACCTTAACATATCCCCTGATTACCTCAGGTGACATAAAGTTGGCTGTAGCATGTAACTAAACTGAAACAATGTGATTTATTGAGCAATCAAATTAATCTTACTTCCCTCGCTTGACAAAGAGCCAGTAAGGTTTCAAAATGTATTACTACAGGTAACAGAAACACTCTATTTGAATCAATCAGGAAAGGGACAATATGAAGAATGGAGTTATATTATTAGAATGATAGGGTCTAACTAGGAGTACTACGAGGAACAATATTTACGCTACAAGTACTCAGAGAAGCAAAATTTAGGCTGAATATCTTATAAACTTTCTTAGATTAATGGTTATCATTGCTGATGCTAAACTGAAGAAGAAAGCATCTCAAAGGAGGTACATTTCAGAACTGTTTGTTTTGTTTTGTTTTGTTTTTAAGGGGCCATGTGGTAACTTTAGCCCCATGAGCAGTGTGAAGGGCATTGTTCCTTCCAAATTTTAAGTGGTGCTCCACAAAGGAAGGATGCTACTGCTTAGGTGAAGGTAGGAAACTTCTATTTCAGACAGGTGAAAGATAGAACAACTTGATTATATTTTGGCCGTGGCAGAAATTATCACGAGTCCTGCATGTTTTTCTATGTGGAGCCGAGAAGCTTCTGTATATGCCACTATATAAGATGGTAGAGCAGACAAACCCAAATCCTCCTGAAGGTGCAAAAAATAAAAAAAAAAATGTTGACATAGAATTACAGCAGGCATATGAGTGAAAGGACAGATTTAAGAGTGTTGCAAAATACTGTCCTCTACTCATAAACTTCTTGGAGCAAATTTTAAAAAGAAATAATTTCAATACATTAAAAATTAAATACATTTCAAAAGGAAAGCTTAGGAAGTAATAGCTGTTGTGTTTTTAATGTATTGCTGGTGATAATGTGAAGCACAAAATAGAAAATTCCAAGCAGTAATAAGTAGGTCTTGGCCATTTCTGTTGCAAACATGAAATTTTACTATCTAGCATCTGTTTCTGAAATTATGTGAAGTATTTATCTAAAATGTTTTACCATGATATTCTAAGCAACTAGAGAACATCTTGTTTTCATGAATGTGTAGAGTGGTATGTCAACAAACAAAGGTCTGTACATGACATTCGAAGAATAAAATCCAACCACAAGAAGTTCTACATTCTGAATTGATTTTTAGATGATGTAAAAATTCCCTTGGTCAGCTTTCTGGTTATGGTTATATCCCTGCAAACCTGGAGTATCTCCAAAGAGAGCTTAATATATCCCTTCCATTCATGCAACCAGGCTGCATATGGGAGCACACAGGGCTGGTTATAGATGCAAACAAAGTAAAAATGTGCAGGAAATCCTGGAGAACGTGTTAATCGCTAATGCGCCGTAACCATCAAGAGAAAAAAGATCACACAGACAACTTAAACTGGTAGCATTGTAGCAAGCAAATTACGTGCGACCACATGTCTGATAGCTGCAGATGCCATCATCACGGTTGAATTTTATGACCACGATGTCAGAGAAACCATTGCTTCTTGCAATATCATGTGCTGCAGAACATCTTATCATAATGTAAAAAAGAGAAGCAAAGCTAGACCTCAAATCCCAGAAATTAAATTAATCTTTTTATTCTCCAAGAGTATGTTCTTTGAAAATTACATTCTTCCTCATTTTGTATTCTAAAATGTCCAGTAGTGTTGTTCTGAACTGCAATCAAGTTGCCATATTTGTCTCCAAGATAGTTACATTCAGTGATGAAATGATGTTGGTTCCTTTGGGTATTTGGGAGAGAGAAGATAACAAATTGTCTTCAGCTGGGCCAGCTCCCTCTCATCCTCAGAGGGGAGAGGAATTTACACAGTGACTTAGTTATAGTCAAATACTTGGGTACCATTTCAAGTACTCAAGGAGGCCTGGGTCTGCTGGAGAACTCTCTTCATTCATGTGGCAAATAGGAGGCTATTCTCATACAGGGCTGCTCCAGGATTTCTAGTTTATGACAAGGAAAGTCCCATTACTTTAAGTGTCTGCTGTTACGTAGATGCTAGTCACCCAAAATGGCTCACTGTGCATTTTCTGCTGTTGCCACTCTGACTGGCTCACTGCTACTCTTGTATTTAGGTCTCAATTAATTCATGATGTTCAGCAACCATTCACTTTTTATGGTTACTTAATATCACACTTTGTGACTTGTCTCTTTGGAAGACTGTAGGCAAAAACTCTATTCTGTGTGAATAAAAGGGGCAAAATTTGACCTTCAAAGTGAATAAGCATTAAGAACTTGCTTCTGCCAGACAGTGGCACACTGAACATTAGGTTAGTTCTTATGTAATTTTGTTGATTATATGATTTCTTTTTGTCTTCCCTCTTTTCCTTTCTTTCAGTCTCTTCCTTTGAATTTTCTTTCTTCTTTTACTTCCTTATATCCAGTCCAAAGCAAACATCTATAAGCAATGGTCTTGTTCAAAGTATGCAAGCTAGCTCCAAACCTAACCAGATCTAACCTTGCTTCAGTTTTAAAACCTTGGTTGAGGAAGCCAGAATCCCTTTACTTAAATGACTTAATTTTCAAGCAGTATGATTCACACAGCAACTGCACAAGCTCTGGCTAGAATACATTGTACATATGTTTGCTCTTTAGGCAGTAAGAAGAGAATACAGAACTGGAGGTCATTTGAGTTATAACTACTTTGGGGGATTTATTTTTTTTTTTAAACATTCCTTCTACCAAATGCAGTTTAAATGGGTTTGTTTATACGGCGTGGAATTGGAAAGGCCCAAACTAACCAGGCTTTACACAATGTGGCCTTCTTCCAAATTAATCTAAAATATTTTAATCCCTCTGGAGTTTCTTTATCCTCTGCATCTGTGCTATAGTGGAGGCACATTTTTAACATTTTGTTGAGAAAAAATACCTTTTTTTTTTCTCCATTTGTTCTCAGCAAGGTCAATGGAGCACTGTTATATGCTATTTAAACATCTGAGATTCATCATATATCTGCACAACAGAAAGAATCATCATAAAAGGTCTAATGAATCCTGACTGCTAGCCAAGCAAGGGAGTCCCCTTTTGGATCCTGGGTATTAGAAACAAAGAATACATGCAAAATACAATTTTTGCACTTTATCCAATCAAGAATTAAACTGCCCATTAAGATGGGGGCAGGGAATGTTTATGACCTCTGGAACAATTTTGGCAAATCAAAGTCTGTTTGAGCTGAATTCTGAAGTCACTGCACGGGCCAACATGGTTGCTGAGCCTGCCTTGGAGTAAGGAGCCTGCTCACCGTGTGGGACCAGGCAGAGGCTGCACAGGAGCCTGGAGGGGCTTCTTGCTCCTGGGGAAGGCGTTGCTCCGAGTCATGGTCAAACTTCAGAGCTGGCTATCTCAGCCTCTGGCTGTGTGCCTATGCTTAGTTTTAAGGCCTTTTTGTTTTCTAGTTCAGTAGCAAGTTTATGGGACTGTACTCATTTTACTACTCAGGAACTGAAATACTGAGGGAGGCCTATGTGGTGGGTTGTCTTTTTTATTATTTCAATTTTTATAAAATTATTTTCCAGGCATTTCAAAAGCCTGTGCTTCTCCTGCAGCTGCCTGGGGTTACAGAGTCTGAAATGGCAACAAGGAGCAGATTCTGATTTTTTGGAGGGTCTATCTAGAAAACTGTTACAAGGGGAGTTTTTCTCTGAAATAGTTATGTTACTGGTACAATGTTAAAGATGATACAAGGGTGGTTTAATACCAAAGTTTACTCTAGATTCATTCTTCCTTTGAATGGTACTAAATAATGAAGTTCACATAGCTTTAACAAAGTTCAAATAAGTATCTGGTTCTCTAGAGGAAAAATGATATGGCGAAGGCCCCTGTTCTGTGATGGCACTGGGTTTTACCACAGTTTAATTTCTCATCACTGAAGTCCCACAGGGGCTGTGGAGAAACAATCTTCTCTGCCAGTCTGCTCTAGGCTGGTGTTGGCCTTGTTCTTAATCCTGGTGTAATCTGCTTTTCCCAGCCAGGATGTGCAGGTAACAGTGCAGGTCTCCTGCACAGGGGGCTGCAGGGCATGGGTTGTTGAAGTGGCATGCTGGGATAATGATGGTTTGAATGAAATCATCCACTAAGATCAAACACCCCAGGCTGTCCCTGCTTTTGAATGAAGAACCATACCTACCCCAAACACTTTCCGTATCCTTTCATGTAGTCAGAGGTATTTTGGGACCATTGCAAGCCATACAGTAATGGAATAAATTCCAAGTGCAGCAGGAGACCACATCGGAGGAAAAACTCATTAAGTGCCAAGGGCATTTCTTTTACTTTTCTTGCTGGGAGTGGAAAATATTCCCTAAATAATACATCTGGATGTAGCGGAGTAGAGAGGGAAAAGATGAAAAACAATCCTTTAAATTCAGTAGGAGCCCACTGTAATGGCTTGTTTAATCTGCCAGCTGGCACAGCATTGACTTCTTGCTACATACGCTTTAAGAAGACCTATGTAGTTCTTGGAACCAAGTTCATTTTAAGTTGTAGAAACTTAAATATTAATAAATTGGCAGGACTGCTTCTTGGTACTTAATAGAAATGAAGAAACTGCTTAGTCATCTCCAAAGATATTTCTGTATCCTTTTTAATTTAAATACCAATGTAATACAGACTTAAAGCAGTAGCAAAGGTAGTAAAAATTCAGATCTGTTCCAAATATGTGCCCTCACTGAAGCATGCATACATCCTTCAGACCTTGCAATCATACGTATTCCATATACAACACTTTGCTTTGAGCAGAGTTTTTCTAATGTCATTTGTGACACCATTTTTTTGAAAGAAGTACATTATAAGTTTGTGTCTTCTCTACCACTCCTTGGCCAGGAGAAGAACTGGTGTCAATTTTATGTGGACTTTTTTTCAGAGTGTATTGCAAGTGGTATCACTTAATAGGTGCTCTAGAGTATACTGCACATGTATTCTATATGTGCATGACTAAGTGTTCATGCTTTTGTTTTTTACCTGCCTTTGTGTGTAGGTATATGGGTGCAACAGAGTGCAAACTTGAAGTGCAGTGTCAGCTATATAACTAACATTTACACTTTCTGTTCCTAAAATGTTAAGTTACATCAAGAAGCATTTATTCTGTTTTCAATTACTTTAGCACTGGAAAAGCAAAGGAGAAAAGATTTAATGGCAGACTAGCCTGTCTTCTATACTTAGGGAAACTTCTAATAACACTTGAAATTACACTTGTCAGTTTTTGCAAATTGGAAAGGTTTGATTTGGTCCAGGTAAGCACTGAAAAATCTGGCTAGTTTACTCATGTTTATTTATGAATTTCAGATCTGGCTTTTATTTTCTTTGTTCATCTTCAACTATTTTCAGAATTGTCATCTGGGTTATGAATTCTAAAAATCTTCCAAGTTTGCAAGCATTATGATCTGGGATTTTAGTTTGATCATTCTCTGCTCATGTTTTCCAAAATCTGTTTCTTTTTTCAGACCTCTTTTACCATTTTTGCCTCAGTTCTCTTGCCTTTCTAACACTTTTTCCCCCCACATATTTAATAGGGTATCCTTGCAGAGGTGTTCTCTCTAGTTGTACTCCGGTAGAACTGTCAGATCTGGTCAGCTGTGAAACATCCTCCATCAAGAGACTTCAGTGCACACATGCCAGTCTTAAGTGCAATTATTTCTGCTTTCATCATTTTGAACAAGGCATAAAATTTGAAGGCTGAATTCAACAATATTCTTCCAGCTACCCAATAACTAATTATGAGGTGCTTGAGTTATGAAAATTAATTTGCTTAGTAAACATAGGCTGCTTTCATATTTGCTGAGTATTTATAAACAGATGGGAAGTAGTCCTCCTTTCCCTCTCCATTCACCTTTGTATTTCTGGTTTTGGCTGACACTTTGTGCACATACATATTTGAGCTGACTGTGAAAAATGTGCTTCACGTGCCTTTAATGCCCAGAACTTAGTCTGTGACCAGCCATGTGTGATCTCTGTCTCATTCTGAGCTGGGTGGACCTAACATGGCAACACTGGAGGCTGGAGGGCATCCTATAGGGGATTTGGATCCTTAGGAAAGAGGACTTAGGAAAAGGTAGTAGGTAATGCACAGTACAGAGATTTCCCCCCTCCCTCCATTTATTTTTTGAAGGAAAATTAAACATTTTCTTTTCTGGACCACACAGACATTGTCTGAGGCACTGTTCCTAAAAAAATTAAACAACTGTAAAATTTATTGGCACAATACAGTGCTCGAGTGTAACTTTCCTTTGTCACGTTAATAAAAAATAAGTATGAATGTCTGTGTGCTCTCAGTATTAAGCGCACAGGATACTGTCAGGCCTCAGCTGTCTTGTTTAGTAGACTCTGAGCCAGGCCCTGTTGAAAGCTTAGGTGATGCTGTTCTCTGGCAGGGAGTAGCATGGCACACTTGCATACATTACTGATGTGCCAATGCATTGCTATCATGGTATTTGCTGATGAGATGTGTTTGTGCCTGAATGTGTAGATAGCAGTCAGATTATTATAAAGATTATTTAATAGCTTCTCTATGTGCATATCATGAGGGGAGCTGGCAAAACTGTAATCTTGTGTTAGTTTTTATGCTTGCTCGTGGCCAGCATGCAAGTGTGTCATCTTGCCTATAATTATTTTTCTTGTGACAAAGCTTCACTGCTGTTGGGTCTTCTGATCTGGTGATGTGGTTGTGTTAGTGTTTCCTTGCCTTCAGCTAAAGTCAGCATAAAGTGGAGTCTATGATGTAAACTTCAAATACGGTAAATGGTTTGAGGGGCACCTATTTTTTGGTACCTTGTTTGAGTTGTACTGTCATAAGCTTAGCATTTTTGTTGCCATGATTTACCTCATTAAAGCTGGCATTGACCTCATGCTTCAGTTTGCAAGCAAAGTGACACAGGCTTGCTGCTCATTAGAGATGAATTGATATAGCTACTTGGAAGGAAACAATCTGGGTTTCATTTGTAAAGAGTACTTTAAAAGTGTGAGCTGGAAAAGCTCAGTAGAAATTTCTACAGCTGGATCCATTCCTGGTGGAATTTCACAGGTTTCCATAATGCTTTGCCATTGAATAACTGGATTTCCAGCTGTGATGTATCTATCATAGTGACATACATTTTGTCCGTGCAAACTAAGTGTACAGGTACTGGGAAGGAAGATTAATTAATTAAAGTTCAAGAGCAGCAGGCAAGACCTTGAAAATCTATCATTCATTTCTTCTTAGGAACTGGTTGGATTCAAAACATTGTCTCTTAGGGCATAACTAGTAAGATCAGCAAACCAAAAAAGTTTAGGATTTTTTGGCAGTTTTTTTTTCTTTAAAAATGCAGGAATGATGACTTTGTATTGTTGCTTATTGCTGGTTTGATAGAATCAGTAACAGAGATCCCTCAACCCTCATTAGAGTTTATGATGCTCAGTGCTAGGCAGACCTGAATCCTAGGGCTGTGTGTATTAACAGGAAAAGAAAAAGGGTTGAAAATACAAAAACAAAGCCACAGTAAGCTGGCTGCATTGTATCTTCATATTCTTTTCAATTACTTTTTTATTACTGACTATGTAGCTTAATGTATCAGGATTTTGTATTTTGAAATGCATTCCAGAAAGCACGTGGAGTTTGAAGCCTGGCTGAGTGAATGTTGCTGTTGGAACTTTACCTTAGACTTGATCAAACATTTTATTATTTGTAAAAGCACTACCTTAGCTTTTCAATTCAGGACCTGAGAGATGAAGAGAAAGAACTATAATATTAAAAATACCTACTTAGACACAAATTAGTTCAGACAATATATTGTGCAAATATTGCAAGTGAGCATGGAGGTCAACAGAGGTGGTGCAAGGGTAGAAAAAGAGAGCAGCACCAAGTGAGAGGGATGGGAGCAGAGTGTCAGAAGTCATAGAAGCAAAGAGGCAGATACTTCCCATCCATACTGGTTGCTGGCCCTGATCAGGGCCTCCTTGCCTGGACGCTGAAACCATTCTCTCTTGTAGAGAGGAAAGTATGGAGAGCTGCACTGCTATTACTGGCTTCCTCACTGGCTTTGGTGCAGAAGAAATACATGGACAGAGCACCTGTGGCTCATGTCTGTCCTGCTTCTAGCCCAGACTGTCTGCCTATTGCCAGAGTTGTGACTGCTGTTCTCAGTGCAAGCCTCTTCTGGTCATAATGGACACCAGGCCACTCTGTCTTGTGTCACACCTGCCTGCACCGCACCTGGGTGACGGACTCAAGTAGGCAAGAGACCACAGCATGCTCTCTGCTTCTGTGGCTTGTCCTGCTTCACACCACTGTGGTGATACCCCACCATGTGGGCTGCTTGTGGCTTTGCACACTGAAGGGAGGCTAACAGCATCACAGTGATTAGGATGCAGTGCTTCGTCATGAGCTCTTGCAGGCAATTCTGTCCCCAGCTGCACCTTCACTACACCTACCTCCAGCTCAGGGTCAGGCTCTGCCCCTATCCCAAATGGTTGCTGTCCTGGCCAAAACCTGTGTCACTACATGTCTGTCCTAATGCATGTTCCACCAGGCACACTTGCAGCGATGCTGTTTCCCTCAGAGGAGCAGCTGGCAGGATCACGGCATGTGATGCATCTGTGACATCTGCCAACTTGGCTAATGTGAGGCTCCCTCTTTAGAGGATGTGGAGTCAGATGAAAGAATCACAGAATCACACAACCTTAGGGGTTGGAAGGGACCTTGAAAGATCATCTAGTCCAACCCCCCTGCCAGAGCAGGATCACCTAAAGTACATCACACAGGAATGCGTTCAGGTGGGTTTTGAATGTCTCCAGTGGAAGAGACTCCACAACCTCTCTGGGCAGCCTGTTCCAGTGCTCTGTCACTCTCACAGTAAAGAAGTTTTTCCTGATGTTTACGTGGAACCTACTATGTTCCCGTTTGCACCCATTGCCCCTTGTCCTATCACTGGACATCACTGAAAAAAGCCTGGCTCCATTCTCCTGACACTCACCCTTAATGTATTTGTAAACATTTATGAGGTTGTCCCTCAGTCTCCTCTTCTCCAAGCTAAAGAGACCCAGCTCCCTCAGCCTTTCCTCATAAGGGAGATGTTCCATTCCCTTCATCATCTTCGTGGCTCTATGCTGGACTCTTTCCAGCAGTTTCCTGTCCTTCCTGAGCTGTGGGGCTCAGAACTGAACACAATATTCCAGATACGGCCTCACCAAGGCAGAATAGAGGGGGAGGAGAACCTCTCTTGACCTACTAACCACACCCTTTCTAATACACCCCAGGATGCCATTGGCCTTCTTGGCCACAAGGGCACATTGCTGGCTCATGGTCATCCTCCTGTCCACCAGGACCCCCAGGTCTCTTTCTCCTACACTGCTCTCCAGCAGGTCAGCCCCCAACCTGTACTGGTACATGAGCTTGTTTTTCCCCAGATGCAAGACTCTACACCTGCCCTTGTTGAATTTCATCAGGTTTCTCCCCACCCAACTCTCCAGCCTGTCTAGGTCTTGCTGAATGGCAGCACAGCCTTCTGGTGTGTCGGCCCCTCCTCCCAGTTTAGTGTCATCAGCAAATTTGCTGAGGGCACACTCTGTTCCCTCATCCAGGTCATTGATGAAAATATTGAACATTGAGAGGAATAAGAATACCAGGCACAAATCGAGAGGATATGATATAGCAGTTTTATTTGTGTAGGCCATGAACTGAAGACGCTTTTCCATAGGTTGTGGCAGCTTCTTCTGCCCATTTGATATTCTTTCCCAGGCTCTGATTTTTTTTTCTAATGGAAATCAACATGAGATTTGGCATTGCTGTTTACAGGGCAAGAGGAAATACATTCTGCTCTTTAATATGTCTTGATCTTCTGAGACAGACCTTACCTGCTTCTTAGTGGTGTTTGTTTTTTCCTACTATGAAGAAGCAAATAGCTCCTGACAGGAAGGTATCAGCATGAGCACTGTTTTTCTGCCCGTAGAGATTTTGGTGAGAGATGAAGCTGACCAACAGCTGGGGCACTGCCACAGCTTTCAACAGTCAGACCACAGACTTTTGACAAAGCATGCAGGAGGAATAAATGCACAATGTGGGCATTCTTGTGATTACGTTAACACAATGAAGCTTAAAGTCTTCACTAGTAGAAGCAGATAAAAGGCAAGGGTAACTAATGAATGGTACCTCAGGGACCTTCTTTCCAGTGTTTGAATGCAAAGAAAGACTGAATGAAAGTCAGGGCTCCTTTTGGGACTGAATACTTTTTACAAGCTGTTTGGTGGACTACAAAATCCCTTCAATTTCACTGTTTTGTCCTTTGATATCCTTTTTTTTTTTGTATTTTGCGAAGAGAAAAAAGGCAAAGGGAAAAAAGGCAAAGGGAAAAAGGGCAAAGGGAAAAAGGGCAAAGGGAAAAAAGGCAAAGGGAAAAAAGGTGAAGGGTAAAAGGGCGAAGGGCGAAGGGAAAAATGGCGAAGGGAAAAAGGGCCAAGGGAAAAAGGGTAAGGGAAAAAGGGGGAAGGGAAAAAGTACAAGAAGCATGGTGTACCTGTATAAGGAAAACTTAAGAACAAAGGATATTCTATTTCAAAGTATTATTGCAAAGGAAATAAAAGATTCTCTCATTTTACCCACATGGATTCCCATCCAAGTCAACCTACAAATACCTTAATTGCTTAATTAAATAAAAATGCATTTTAATTATTTTTTTTTATACAAGACATTTACATAAAATGTAACATTTATGAGCTGACAATCCAGACCTTTCCCTTCTCTTGTAGTATGACCATGGTATTTAGGCACCTTTGCTGTGAAAGAGGTGG
>NW_009954185.1:815769-860422 GCF_000747805.2 Chaetura pelagica
TGTATCTGGAAAAGAAAATTTTGGACACCCCCACAAAAAAAAAAAAAAAAAAAAAAAAAAAAAAAGGATTTCTGTTTCCCACAATCCCCATAGCATCACTTACTGTACATTTTTTGAGAAAATAATTCCTTCCGTTCTCAAATGCATTGCATTTTTTATTTTATTTTATTTTTTTTAGACAAATAGTGAGACACAATATGTTATACTTGAAAAATATTAGGTCTCAAGTATAAAGCATCCTTGGCTGCCTCTTTTCCTAATTCTCCCTTTACAGCCTGGGCTTTCCGACTGCCTTTCACTGAAGGCAGAGACATAAAGGTAGCAATCTCAGGGTCCTTATGCAGGCTTTAATTGCATTTTCAAATAAAGAGCAGCACTACAAGGTATGATGAGGAAAGATTGCCCATGGTGAAGCTTTCAAAGGCTTTGATTTGCAAAACTAAAATCTCTTCTTCACCTAGTAAGCAGCTTTGCCCAGGAGGGAAACAACACTGACTTTTGGGTGTGTTTATAAGCTGATTATGCATGAAGGAGGTATGGAGAACTTTTCTATTTACACTGACTTCTTCACAGGTATTATAAATGGGCAAGTAACAAACATGTATAAAGCTGTACTGTTGTGCAGGGCTATATATCTTGTCATACCTACATCTCATGAGTGCCAGATTAAACAAGTGACGTCTAAGTGTGTTGCTAATGAGTCTAACACATCTAAAGAGTGTTGCTTGCTCAGTTGCTCTCAGCTGCAAAAGGGGCAATGAAGAGATTCTGTTTTCAGTTTTAAGGTGGAGGAGGTAGGAGTAATGGGAATGATAGTCCTATGAATACAGTGCATGTCATGGTATGTAGCCAGCTGAAGCAAATATTCTTCATGTTTCTCACTGTCCAGTCCTTTACTGGCATTTGAGAGGTCCACATCAGGGCTTTGGAACAACTGAAGACAGATAGGAATACGGGATATTTGGATTAAAAGGGTGCAACTCACA
Organism: Chaetura pelagica; assembly: GCF_000747805.2. NCBI lineage: Eukaryota > Metazoa > Chordata > Aves > Apodiformes > Apodidae > Chaetura > Chaetura pelagica. The sequence goes on from NW_009954185.1 coordinate 816,756, forward strand.
AAACTGCTTGCAATTACACATTATGTCAAGCTTTAATGAGACACTTGATACTTTTTTTGTGGGATTATTGAAGAAGAAAAAAAAAAAAAAGAGGTCAGTGACAGAATAGCTATGTCTTGTGTTATCACCTAATCCTGCAGTGAGGACAGGTCAGAAGTCAGAGGTCCAGCTGAATGCATGGAGAAAACGTTTGTGTAATTGAACTTGGAAGCCTTCCCTTTAGGGAAAGGTTCAGAAAGAAATCCTCTTTATCACTGTTGTTCAGCCCTTGTCTGCAGCAGAGGTTTCTATTTGTAGTATATTGCATTCTTAGTATTGATGTTCCAATTACATCTAGTGGTTGGGACTGATCCCTAGGCCTGGTTGTGCTTTAGCCTTCTGCAAATGCATAGTGAGACAAATTTGTAATTGGTGGAGATAACATAAGGAGGCACAAAATTGACTAAGGCTCAGTTCCTAAGGCTGTCATATAAATTAGATGTAGAACCAAGCAGTAGTATCTGCAGTTGCTGGGCTCATCCTGCATGTTAGGACTGGGCAGTGATATCTCATTGGCCTCCTTGTTCTGCACTCTGTTACTTGAGTTGTCCTGGAAAGCCTGAAGCTATTTCTCTTTGCACTGTTCTTGTCTCCTGCTGCTCGGTTTAAAGGTGCGAGGAAAGAAGGGAGGGAAGGGCTAGGAACTGATCATGGTTTCTTTCTTCTGTGAAGAAACCTGTTATTGTCCTTTTTACTAGTCTAGCCCTTTTCTGTTCTTCCTGTGGGTTCTAAAATTTCTTCGAGCTCACACAGAACTAGAGTCTCACAACAGTGTTGGTACCCTACCTCAGTCACCAGCTTGAGAGGCTTGTTGGGCTAAGGAAGGAAGGGGAGGTACCTGGTGCAGAGTGCATGCAGATGTTTTCAGCCAGGTAAGAAAGGAAATTTGGCAGAAAATCTCTCCTGTTATAAAGAAACCAAATTCCTTTGCTCCCCTTCAGGTGAATTACACTATGTTCTGCCCAGATTCCTTAAAGAACAATAAGCCAAACTGCTGAGAGGGCATCTGGCAAGAGCTCTTTTCCATGCTCTCTTGCATGGGCAGTCATCCCAGCTTGCAGTCTGCCTGGTAGTTGGCTGAGTGAAGCTTGACCTGGGCATTCACAACACCAGAGCAGTGAGCTATCCCATGTTAAGGAAACAGGCATGACTTTCAGGATCTCTGAGCTTGAAAGTCACCAAGAGGAAATGTGCAATTGTTTTATTGTACTGGGGGGGAAGCAAGATGGCACGTGCTTGCAAAATGGTGTGACCAGACGTGGCCAGCACAGGGCCTGGTGCAATACACAACGGTGCTATGTTAGGGAATATGCTCTAGCTTCAAGTTTCTTGGCTCAACCAGGTTGAAGCTGGCTCAGAGGCCTAGCAAAAACATCACAGACTAGGAGCTCATTCAGTGTGGTGAAAAGGTTGACTGGCAGGTCTCGGAAGGACATTTCTGTTATAAAGACCTGAGTAGCAGTTTGCGTTTTCTCTTGGTTGTTGCCAAGCTCGTCTGTTTTTCAGATTCCCTGGGTGCTGAGTTGTCTCTGAAATCAGTGCTGGTAATAGGACAAGGACAGTATTAATTCTGAGCCAGAGCAGAAGGTTATTTTGTTCTCCATACTGGAATTATACAGATATGTGATTGCGTCTGTATTTCTACCTAACCAGTTTATGGTTTGTTTTCAAAGACCATAGTCCCATTAATCACTACTAAAATATTTTGTCATGTATTTACTATTACTGTGCTTTCCTTTGATTTTCCACTTTGATGAGAGCTGAAAGAAGACAAAATTTTAGTCTCTCTGAGGATGAGACATAAAGGGGAGTGGGATTTGCATGCATCTGTTTTTTTACCAGGATAGATTAAATGCGGATGTCCTTGAAGGAAGAATTTTTTATCAACACAATGAAAAACACAACAAATTTTAGCAAAACCCTGGCAACTTGAAGATCAACGACACTGTGAAGTGCAGAGATTAAAAGGAGAGAGAGATTGGTACTGTGTTTGAAATTAAGACTGTTTTTGCAGGGAGATGGTATTTGCAGGGCAGATACTTTGCTATCATTGTCATTCAAGTAATGCAGCAATACTAGCAAGTGTTATAGGTAGGTTACTTTGTTCATGTCTTCTCTTAGTTTTCCTTAGAATGTCCTCAGAAAAAGACTACCAGGTTCATCAGACATCCTGTGATCTAGAGGTTCAGTTTCAGAATCAAGAGATTGGGACCCTGAGAAGATCCCTGTGTGTGAAGCTGTGGAAAATGTGAGGTCCTGAGCAAGAATTATCTCCAGTAATTTTTGAGAAGTATTTAAAAAAACAAAAAACAAGGTCAAAGATCTTTGTAATATTCTCTGTCTTTCGTCTGGTGGTGGAAAACTTGTGAGAGTTCACTTGAGATTCTTTCAGTATTATTTCAGTTGTGTAAAAGTTGAAAAGATGCTGAGAGTCTTGTTTTGAGGCAGAGGGAACAAAAAGTTAATTTTTGTGGTATACCCTTTCGCATTGTAAGAATAGTCCATATTCCAGTAATTTATGTATGTGTATGGATACCAGGGGAATGCAACTGGTCAAACAGTTTCAGACATCTCCTTTTTTTTGTTAAAAAAAGAATAATTTTATATATATAAATATATTTCTGCTTCTTTAAAATTTATCAATGTCTTTTGGTTGAATTACAGACTTGGAAATAATTTGGAGAAAAATGGAAAGAAAAAGGAAAAAAAGAAGTGGATGCAATCAAAGAGTAAAAAAAATAATAATTTCTTTGCACACCAGGGAAGGTCACACAGAGAGACATTTTCACATTTGACTCTGAAGCAGGGCCTTGAGTGGAGCTGGGTGGAATGTTACGTTTTGGTCCAGGACATTTTCACTCATGAACAACTATCATTTAAAAAAAAACAAGCATCAAAATATGCATGCTCCCAAAAATGGTTTGTAGAAAACACTTCAAATAATTGGTACCTTCCTCTATAAGCAAAGCAATTCTTGAATCTCTCTGAGAAACTCTGATTTTATGTTTTCTTTTTGTGCAAATAGGACATCTTTTCAGAAAGGTTGATGAAGTTATTGTCTACTAGTCTTCAGGGGCTGAAAGATAACAATTTTGGGGAAGATAGTGAACAGCACTGAATAGTTAACTTCATCTAGTGGACCTTACAGCTGATGACTCATTTTCTTGCACTGATATGGCTTTGCTAACTAAATGTTGTATTGTTGGCCTGACCTCCATTTTCTAAGTGCCTTCCTCATTCTTGAGAAAGGGCTTGCAAGTCATCTGAATGTTGTGAAGTAGCTGGACCTCAGTTCTTTGAGAGGAGACACTGTACTCTAATAAACCCTAGATATCCTCCCTAGACACCCATCCATCTGATTTTCATTGAACAACAGAAAATCACCTAGTAGATGGAGAAAGGTTTGGGTTGTTGTATTTTTTTGGTGTATGGGGTTTTTTTTGTTTGTTGTTTTTGTGTGTGTGTGTTTTGTTTTGTTTGTTTGTTTGTGTTTTGTTTTGTTTTTCACTAGGGAACTTCTTCCAACTGCTATGCAATTTCCCCGACACTCCTGGGAGGAAGAACAGAAATAGTTCTGGGTTGTTATTATTATCCTCCTCAGCTTTCCTCATGGGGAAGAGTGCTTGAGCTTTTGGAGATGAGAGATGATGTTGAGGACCATGCAGAAAGACAACATGTGGGGGTATTGGCTGGGACATTTGGAGAAGGGATGAGGGAAATTTTGGGTGCACAGAGTCTGGAGCTTGGGGCAGAGAAGAGAGGAGAGGTGGAGAGAGGGATGGTACCTGGCTGGGTAAGAAGTGATGAAGATGCAAATAAATCAGATGTCAAAGCATGTCTGCTTTCGGGAGGCAGAGTGGGAAAAAAAACTTTAGGAGTCTCAGTTTTGAACACAAGGCATCAGCTTAACAGTCAGATCTTTCTATTGTAAATCCCTGTTGGTGACTCTGCTCCACAGACTAAACGGTGCTGCCTGATGCACTCTCAGTTCCTGTGGACACATCTGCCCTCTGTGCACAGAAACTTAGCAGACTGCTTCAGACTTGCTCTCTGTAGTGTATACCCTTCCTTCTTTGATCCTTGTCTCCCAGCCAGGGGGAAGCACATCACTCCTGCAACTCACAGGCCCTATAGCAAAGGAACTGGGGCAGGATTTAGCTGCACACATAGGCTGAGATGAAAACACTCATTGGGAGAGAATGACAGATTTGCTGTTCTGTATTCTTCAAGGGGTACATTGTGGTAAGAGTAAACAAACACAAAAATTGAAAAAAAGATGTCTTGTTATGACTTGCTTTTTATACATACAGTCTAATTGTGCATTAAAAACAAAATTAAAAGAACACCAATTGTGAAGTCACTATCAAGATTTGCAAAATTAACCTTCTTTTTGAAACTTCACAAAACAACCCCAGCCAGCCAAACACGGAGAAAATCACAACAACAGCAAAATTTAAAATACCTTAATCCAGGAACAAATCAGAAAGAAAAACAGCCCTAGGGAAAGTAAACTAATAAAATAACCTCCACAAAACCCCTGCCCTCAGCAGTGTTTTAATCCAAAAAGGGGCAGAAAAAGCCACAGATTCCCTTAAGTCATGGGAAGCTTTGCAATTGCCAGTGATTTTATGGAGAGGGTGCTTGGACGCTGCACTGGCGGGCAGGAATATAAACCTGCCAAGACAGATCTACATCTGCAAACAGAGCACTTCAAATAATTTACAAACGCACCTTGGCTTTGTCTCCTTTTAAACTGGGAGCAGTTCATAAGCCACCTTTGAATTTTAGTCTGTATCTGCACGCTGGCTTTCTCTGTGGTGAAAATGGCTGGTCTTGTACTAACAGGCTGGGAAAAGGTTGGGGGGGGGGGGGGGGGAGGGGGGGGGGGGGGGGAAAAGTGCAGCGCCTAGGCTAGGATTGCAGAGGAAGCTGAGGCCTCCAGCCCTGCACAGGAAGCAATCTTAGAGCAGGCCTTAAATGCCAGATTCCAGGCAGAGTTTAACTAACCACTGACAGCTCTGTAAACAAAGCAGGGACAAAAAGAGAACAGCTTTCCCTTTTCTGGTAGTCATTTTTGGTTTGGGGGCTGCAGGGGAATTCTGTAATACTCGGCTTGATGGGATATAAACCAAGGCTGGAAAGGCTTTGTATATGAAGAACTGTAAAGGGGAAAATATTTCATGGACTAAATCATAAAGAGGAAGGTAGGGAAGAGGGAAAACGCGTGGATTAAACAACAACAACAAAAATATTTAAAAAATCGCTATTTTTGTTTCTTTGAGCAGGATTTATAAACAACTTGGTTCCTTCTGGGTGGTATTTAAAAGCTGCTGCTTATTTTCCTTCTCTCTCTTCCTCCTCCCCACTCCTTTTCTCTTTTCTTTTTCTTTCTTTTCTCATTTTCTCATCTCTTCTTCTTTTCTCTTTTCTTGAAAAGGGGGTGGGGACAGAAAGATGGGGACTAACTTCTGCAAAACTTTTAATTATCTCTGCAACTAAAGAAAATAGGAAATCTGTTGTGCGGCATTTTTTACTGCTTCCAGTAAAAAAATTGGAAGCCTAAAGTTAAAACCCTGCAGAATTGTTGCTATTGTTTGTAGAAAAAGACCTGTGACATTACAAATAGCTAGTCTGTGGCTAGCAGATGTATACAGTACTTACTTAAAGCATGTTGATTTAATTTTAACTAGGAAACTAAACACAGGCATGGGCTATGTTTATCCTACAAGGCATTCCATTAATCTTGTTTATCTCAACAACACTGAGGAAGTTAAATTTTTTGATGGAAAAAGAAAATAGTTACAGCAAAGTTAAGAAAGCAAAACAAAAGTAAATGGACTCAGTTAAACCATCCATTGTATTTCCTCTCTCATCTAAGTGATCATCTCCCCTTTTAGACTTGGATCTTTCCAGAGCTCTGAACGCTTGAACACCCACCATGGATGACTTTGAACGCCGCAGAGAGCTCAGGAGGCAAAAGCGTGAGGAAATGCGCCTTGAAGCAGAGAGGTGAGGTGCTATGTACGGAAAATGGTGCCAGTGGCTTGTCTTTGATTAGCAGTGGCTTTGAGGATTTGTGTCTTAAATTCCAAAGTATGCTATAGGTAACCAAAGAATCCCTGCTAATGATATGTGTTGTTTAATAGCTTCAGTTATTGTGGGAGAGCCTGGAAGTCAGGAGTGTCTGATGCCTAATTCCTTTAGGCTGTTGGAAATGTTCTGGATTCTAGTTACTTTGTTATATGAATAAATGTAAGCAGTGTAGGTAGACTATGGCCAGGTGAAATTATTGTTTGGAAAACTCATGCTGAGATGCCATGTGAGTGAGTGCTGTACAGAAAGGATTTTCTTGTTTTCTGAGACATAGAGCTAAAATTACAAGCTAGAAATGGAAAGTTGAGCTGCCCTTGGTATATGAAGCATACCATTTTTGTGATTTGTCTGCCACTACTCTGCAGTTACTATTGTATTTCTAGTGCCTGCCATTTTTTATTCATTTATAAACACTTTCTTTGAGCAACAAGGGCAGCATTTCCTATCAGTTATTACAGATTTACTTTGGTGCAAATGAGAACAGTACTTGACATGGGTATGATGATGTCAGCTTATGAAAGGAGCAGCATGAAAATACTGGGAATGACATTTCATTAATTAACTCCATTTTACACCTGTGCAGTTACATTTACTTTAATGGCATTTCCAGTGATTTACATTTAAGTAAGCAGTGAGAAAGTAAAAATTCATTAATTTTTGTAATGTCATATTTGATATAAAGATTTTATTTCATTTTTTAGCACTGCTGTGATTTTTTTTTTAAAAAAGAAATTAGGTTCAAGCCCTTTTTGTTCTCATTTTGCATTTAATTTTGAATATGGACTTAAATTTTGCTTCTGTTTTATTCCAAGTGCTGAGAAAACCATGGTGGTTCGGGTTCTGAACACTGTAAGAGAAAATACATTTTCAGAGCAATTTTAATGGAAGTCAGTAGAATGCAATAACAAATTTATTTTGTATGCCTAGTTTGAGCTTTTTAATAAGGCACTGGTTATGTAGCAGGGCTCTCTGATGGACTTTGATGGTATCTGGGGGATAAATCCCAGGTAGATGAGATGCAATGGCCACTTTTCTTTTCCAAGGAAGTGTTGCTGTGTGGAACTGGCTATGTGAGCCCTTGTCAGGCTGTAAGGTGAACCTGTGAGCTCTGGAAAGGAGCAGCAGAGTTGCCTGAAGAGAAATAAATTCACACAAAGCATGGTGACCAAAGGCATCCATCACCTGGTTGGTGATCTCCCAAAAAGGCAGAGAAGCAAATGTGCTGTGACACTAAGCTTCTTTCTTTGTCCCAGAAGGTGTGCTCCCAGGCCTGGGCAGTATGTTTTTGGTGGGTAATGCAGGAGGGATTGCAGAGCCTATGCCAGTGCATAGTGCAGCACATGGTATTTATGTACTTCTAGTGTATTTCTGCTTTAAGAAAACCTTTTAAGGAAAGGCTGAGACTTCAGGGTTTGCTGCTAGTAGAGACTCTGGGTGGCTTGTGGAGGATGATGGGGGATGTAGTCCAAGAAGTGTTTTGTTCTACAGCAGAATGTCACTTGAACATCCCTGTGAATGTATCCAAGCTCTTTGGTGAGTGTGCAAAGGCTGTAGAGTCTGGGCATAAGGGGGTTGGTGATAAAGCACTCTGCCCTCTCTGCTGTGGAAGCTGAAGTCTGGGACCTTAGATGCATCCAGAAGTCATTGTATGGTCTGCAATTTTATGTGTGGGCCCAACTCCAGTCCCTGATCATGCATGGGAAACTGAAGTCCTGGAGAGGCAAAAGCTGAAGCCAGCAGCTCACTGGGGTCCCTTGAAGGAGCCATCCCCAGGAAGCCCTGGAGGCCCATGGAGATACCTGCCCCTGTATAATGGGGAAGCCAAGCAACTGGCTCTGAGGGTGGCAACCGCTGGCATGAGGAACAGCTCTGTCCCTACCCACCTGCCCCTGCCTGCTTTTGGGAAGTGTTTTTGCCATGTCTGTGGTGGCTTTGCAGGGATTTTATGTGGTAACTTTTGTGGAGGAGGAGAGCTTGATGGCAGCCTGAATGAAGGAGAAAGGTTAGGACCCATGTCCCTGATTTATGCTGAGTCCCTGCAGAAGTGCTCTATGCCCTTTCCCAGACACTTGAATCTTTTAGCAATAAATTGGTGTAGGCTAAATCTTGCTGTACTCACTCCATTGCTGCCAACTGGAAGCATTCAAGTATCATGAGTCAGACCCCTTAAAAGTCACAAGACTGCTTTAAAAGTCTTGAGGTCTTAAAAATAATTTAGTCTGGCCATTTCATTTTTGGTTTGCCTTAACAATAATAGAGCCCGATTCTCAAGTTCATATTGAATTTGGGAGCAGAGACCTCCTAAACCTGCCCCAGCAGGTCAACAGCAGGGAAGAGCTGAGCATCTGCCCCCATTGCATTGCACTCTTCACATCGAGATGAGGGCAGCAACTTTTGGGCAATTATTAACAAACAAATATGTCATGCTGGATTTGTTTTGGTGAATTCAGATTTTTAGGGATCTGGGGAGCTTCTTCATCTTAAAAAATGCAGCTACAGTGTGGTTTTGTCCATGTCTTAAGCCAAAGCAATCTGCTTGCCAGACCTTCCTCTATCTGAACGCTTTGAAATGTTTTACCAAGTGAATCCTGTGGCCTAGAGAGAGGCACAGAGGCTGAAGGTGCTCCATCAGCTCTGAGTGCTGGTACCTGCTTCTTGGGCATAGGACATCTACCTTCACTCTCCCATCAGTGGGTGTAGCCTTGCTGTGATGAAGCCACCACTTTTTGGAAGCATTTCCTCTGGGAAATGGACAAACATGATTACGTGTAGACTATAGCATGTTTGCTAGGCTTCCCAGACACTCTTTAGGCTTCTCTGAGTTCAACAGTAAACCCAGAAATGCAAGCAGCCATATCAGACAGCAGAACTTGTAACTCAGCCAGCTGCAGTGATGCATTTTGACATTTCCTGGGATAAAGACACATGAAAAGCCTGTCTTCCCAGCCTGATGCCTGTGCCCAAGAGAGATCGAGGGCTGAAGGTGCCTTGTAGCAGTATGAAATCGTGCACCACATGCCCAAGAGAACAGGAGTGTCTTGACCTTATTATGTCCTCTCCAGGGGCTGGAGGCCATGTGAGGACTGATCAGGATACATGTGCCATCAGCTTTGCAAGAGTATGTCATGCTGGAGCCACTCATTTTTAGCTGCTTTTTCTGGAGAAGAGGAGGCTTCAGGGAAACCTTGTAGTGCCCTTCCAGTACCTAAAGGGAGCTTGCTGGAAAGCTGAAGAGGGACTTTTTACAAGGGTTTGTAGTGATAGGGCAAGGGATAATGGTTTTAAACTGGAAGAGGGGAGACTGGATGAGGCTCTGAGGAACCAGGTCTAGTAGGAGGTGTTCCTTCCCATTCAGGGTGCCTGGAAATAGATGATTTTAAGGTCGCTTCCAACCCAAACCACTCTATGACATGATTCTGTGATTCTAATCTTTGGAGAGCTTAGTGCAAATTCAATCCTTGAGGGCTGATGTCAAGCTTTGTTTTGGGTTATTTTCCATTGGAAAGCTGTTGGAAATGATGCTTTGTTAGGGCTGTGTAGCCCTGGCATTCTGGGTCTACATGCTTAAGTTTGATCCTGAGGAGAGGCTGGCTTTGTCTTCTGCAGACCAGCAGTGTGGTTCACCCCTGGCATGTGCTTTGGCTAGTAGCTCATGCTGTGGCAGTGCAGATTTAGATTTCAACTCAGAAAACTAGTGGGGGTTTTGGCATTTTAACCTCTTGTCATTTCTTGGTATCCCACATGTCGTGGATTCTGCACACAGTCTCACTGCACCCACCCAGGTATTTTATCCAGCCAGAATTTTTTGACTATTTGTATTAATCTGGGATCTTGGGAGGCTTATGTGCATCTTTGGAATAGTAGCACTGCAGACCTTTCTAGGGGGCATGTGGCTAACAGCAGGCATATGGGGCTTTGTCCAGCTTCCTCCCAGGCTGTCAGATTTATTGTCTGCACTCAGGCTGGCAGGGTCCCAGCAGCTCATGTACCTCCTGGGGGGAACAAGGCTTTCCAGGCATAGGCTGGAAAACCCAGGACAAAGTATGGCAGAGTTAACTGTGCCTGTCTCCTAGCACTTTGTATGTGGTTTCTGCTGATCCGGTGGGAGGTCAGGGAAAGTAGGACCCTACAAGCCATTTCCGTGATGGGATGTGCCCCAACTGCTCTGTGGTAAAGACAAGGCTTTATCCTGCTCCTCAGAGGCAGAGGGAGTCCTGTGCCTGGGATGGTGGTCATATAAAGAAACCCCTGAGGTCCCAGTCCAGAGCTGGTTGAAGTCAGCGGGAACTTCCACTAACTTCAATGGGCTTTGGATTAAGCTCTACCTGAGTTATTCCAGCCACATGATTTATGAGACAGTCTTAGTGACAGCCTTGAAGGAACTGGATGAAGACTTTGCCTTCCTAGCCACAGGGCTCATACTGTGCTGGAGTATCGAGCTGTCACAGAAATGGGTTGAGCTTAACTGACAGGAAAAATCCCATATGTAATTGAAGCACAGGGGATTGACTTCTTTCAACATAGGAAAAAACCAAATGCCACTTGCTGCTTTGTGCCTCTTCCTAGGCAGTAAAAGATGTTCTCTTGAACACAACCATCAGGTGTTTCAGCTGACACTGGAAGAATTTCGCCTGGGGCTAGGTAGTGTGTGTCTGGACGGGTAGTGTTTTGTGAATATCTTGCTGGTGCAGTTTGGTCTGCACTGCAGCTGCAGTGAAAAATGGAGGTGGAATATTTCTTGAAGTGACAATAGACCTACTTCCTTCTCCATAATTGAGAGCAAACATTGGCCTCTTGAACTCTTTAAATTATAGCTCTCAGGTTGATCTATTTAGCACTTTTTTACACCATTTTACATTTTACAACTGGCTGACTTGCTATTGCTCCAGCAATGTATTTTCACCTCCCCTGATGCTGGAGCACTTGTAGAAAGTATGCTAGGAAGCTGATCCAGTTTGCTTCATTGCCATACCATCACTACTGCAGACTTCAGCCTTCTGAGTCCTTGTCAGACTGATGTCCATTTAGCTGAAGCTTGACTTTGGATCTGAACCACAGCTTTGCCCTACATAATGCTCTTCCCTAAAGGACTGCAGGTTATTTCACTGGGAAGGAGAGGTATTGGTCATCCTGTTGTAAAAATACAGTGAAGTGGCTATGTAGCATGAAATTCTAAGTCACTAAAAAGGCTCTCTAAAACACCATACTACTTTGCAGGTTGTACAGGATCTCCTGACAGTGACCACAGCAGTCCCGACTGAAGGGCTCATCTCCTTGCAGGCCAGTCAGATATTACTAACCATACCCTAAAAGGGTATGTGGGTAAGGCATACAGAAAAACACTGCCATTAAGCTTTATGGCTCCTTATAGCAGTAATTACTAAATGCAGTTAGGCAAAGATTATTTTTTTTTCTAAAAAAAACAACAAACCAACCAAACAACATCCAACAGTTTTATCCCAAACTCTCTTCAGCCTCTGATTTAAACAGGTTTATAAGGAAGTGTGGTTAATGTTAATAGACAAAGGGCTGGGCAATGGTCACAGAAATAACCAAGTTTACAGCATGGGGATAGCAGCAGCCTGCAGCAGGCTGAAAAGTCTCTTTGGGTGACAACTTGCTCAATATAACTTCAGTTAAAAGAGGACAAACACATGGTTAATCTCAAAACTTATCTTGGTACAACTGAAAAAGGAGTCAAGTGAATTTCGGTACAGAAGGTAAATATAAAACCAGCAAGGCATTTAAAGTGCTTTTCACTGTTCTAGTCCTGGTGACGCTGCTGTAGCTCCGGTAAACATACTAAAGGGCTGATTCACCAAGGTAAGAAGGTAAAACCACCCAGATCAGACAGGGTAATCTTGGCAAGACTAAATGAGAAGCACATTGCTTTTCTTCTGAAAGGGTAAGACAGAACACATTTGTTGCCACAGTGTCTTAAATCTTCTGAAAAACAAGGAAAGGTCATCCTTATCAGCCACAGAAGGTGGACAATTTCCATTTTCCTGTTCAGGACAGTGAGGATGAGTGGATGTTTATGTTAGACCAACAGTGAATTACAACAAACAGCTTTTGAAACTGCTTCTCATTCCTGCAATGGAGCTATTGCTGGTGTATTATTGATAAATGTTAAACACTGTGGAGAATTTAGGAATGAACATAAATAGATCTTTTTAAATTATCCCCTGTTTTTTTAAACTCTAGGACTTGCCTATGTCTTCGTCCCAAAAGTCTGGTTACATTTTTTATTAAGAGTTTTCAGAGACCATTTTTTGATTCAGGTTTGTGTAACAGAATGAAGAGTATAATCTTAATACAAGTTTTCAAGGAGTGCATGTTTAAAAATAAGAGAAGCTGGTTGCATATGCCTAATGTGTCGTTTCCCAGTGGTCATTGTTTATTTCAGAATAGTACTTCCAAAAATGTTCGGCCCCTTTTCTCTTGAGGGCTGCGCCCTTGTCTGGTCCAAGCCTCTTCCGCTACTAAAACAAGAGCTGCAGAGATTTTAACTCTCCATGAACTTCATATGTCCTGGAGTTCCAAACACTTTGAGGGTTTCTGCTTGTCCTTCTATAAAATACCTTCTCGTAGAGCTAAGACATGACATCTTCTGCCCAGGAGTTAAATATTAAGACAACTAATAAATAAGATTAGAAGTGTGTGAGGGCTGAGAACAAATTGAAGCAAAGTGCTCCAGCTGTTACCCTGTCTTCACAGCTGCCTTGAATTCCAGAACTGACAGGACGTATTTGGATTGTTGAGTGAGTAGAGCCCTTCACATTGCATTGATCACTGTTCCTTCAGTTCTTGAGGCTCATTCTTAACCCAGACAGAAAAGCATGACCCAGTCGCTCATTAAAACATGCCCTACTCCTGTCACTCTCAAGTGAGGCTGGATACTAAACAAATCTTTGCTATTGTAGCATTTAAGATGCCCTGCAGGAAACAACCATGCATACCCACAGCTGAGCAGAACCTACCACTTAATTTTACAGCCATGGTGTGTTTTGCAGATTGTTTCCTTTAAAGTCCTTATGTTTTATAAAATAAACTTTATTATTCAAATAGCTAGACATAAAGAATAGAAACTTCACTCATCCAACCTCATTGCAATTCCTAAACAGACAAAAAAAAAAATAAAATAAAAAAAAATCCAACTTCTTAGTATGCAGATATTAATCCAACATGTATGTTTAAAATAATTCTTTAATCTCTGTACTATGTCCACTATACCAGCCAAGCTTTTAGGAGGACAGCCCAAATCCAGCACCCAGACAGCTGGCAAAATGCCCTGTCTTTCACTTCTTTCAACAGAGGGGCAGGTTTTGCTTTAGAAGCCCCAAGGAGAGTGGGAAATTCTTGGGTGCAAAGCATTCCCTCCAGGCTTATAACCAGGTAACTCACCTACCACCAAAGAGGGAAGTCTGCCCTTCTCTTTTTTGCTGTATTTTTATTAGCTTTAACTAACAAAGTTCTTGATGAACTGGATCTTGTTTAAATGCCTAGTAAATATGGGCATCGAGGCACAGATCTTGGTGCTTGCTATTGATACTTTTAGCATGCCTATTTAATAGGGCACCATACTTATAAATCTTGCTATTGATATTTTAGCATGCCTATTTAATAGGGCACCATACAAGGAGTAATACAACATGATATTTTATAATAGTTTTTCGGAATTAAACTGAATCATAGGCACTGCACAAAGAAAACCATGAGGCTGGAGGAGTAATAGTTCAAGTGAATGTCCATGGCTGTCTGTTGTGTTTTATGCTGAAAAATAACAGCTTTTAAATACGTTAGGTGCAAATTGGCACTATGCAGTCTATTAAACCAGGGTAGCCTGAAGTGCTCTTGCAGCTCTGTACGTCTGTCATTGTACCTTCAGAAATACCTACATGAACCATTGCTAAATCTTATTAGATTCCTAACTCAGTCTTTCTTCATAAGTAAAAACAGTTGATCCTTAGTTCTTTCTAGACAGTAAGTTTATGAATTGAGCTCTCAGCTAAGTCACTTCCCACGAGCCTGATATCCACAACTAGTGCAAGAAGCAGGGCTAATTTAGTTCATATTATAAAGCCTTCTCAGACCATAGAATTGTACATACCTTATCACACAAATGTGTGAGTTGGCTGAAAATTCTACGTTAACCCTTCTCTTGATTAAAAAAGGCATTATTAATAGTAATGCTCTGAAACAAATTTAATGTAGTTTAAAGAAAAGCAAAATACTGTGTTGTTCCCATAACAAGAAGCTGATGGTTCAATATCCTTGTATCTTTAAAGAAATTAAAAAATATTTTTAGGCAAATGCATTGTGCATGGATATTTTCACCTGCAATAATGTATTCCATAGCCTGGGTATGCTCGTTGCAAGAGGCTGATGGGATATGTTCTGGTGGTCCAACCTGCCCATTGAGATGGGCCACATGGAGTCGTGATGCTTTTTCAGGCAGAGGGTCATAGAGTGCTGCTCAGACTGGTTACTTACCGCAGTCTCTGCCATGCAGGTTGTTTGCAAAGTTAGCAGGGCTGCATTGCATCCCTGCCACAGCACTTGCACCCTGGGCCCAGGGCCTGAGCAACTACTTGTACGGGTAGTGCGTCTGGGGCTGGACTTGGGCTGGGGGGCCTGAGCTCAGCTGCCAAAGTATGAACTGTCCTGCATACATAGTGACACAATAGTTTGTCTGAAGGAGGTGTTGAGTAGGGGCTGCTGTGGAAGGAGAGGGTTGGTGGTGTTTAATTTGCTCTTTTGCTCTAAACAGAAGAGAGTAACTAAATGTGGCCTCTAAAACCGCAAATTTCCAGACTTGGATGGGTATGGTCTCTTAGCGGTTACATTACAATACTTTATTTTTAGCAAATAAGAACATTGTTGAACTTGTTGCTTAATTGTGTCACCGTTCTTCGGGGCATTCTGGGCTCAGAATGGTAAACGTTATTAGGTGTCATAAAAACTGCAGTTATTTACCTGACTATGAGACTCTTTAAGGAGTGACATGAAAAGTAGTCAGTGGATTTCTAGTAGCATCTGTTTCTCAGCGTGACTTTGCCTTTTATTAACATCTTTATGATCATTAATGGCTGAAGTCAAGCCAGATAATCAGAAGATTGTATTTTCATTTAAAAAGCTGAGGTAATTTTTTTTTTTCCAGGAATAATAGATAAAATGAAGTCAAACGCTAATAAGTTATATGTGAGAATAAGCATAGTATGTAAACACTATCAGATTGCTGGCAGACTGGGTAAAGTTACCCTTTCAGACCTCAGTTCGAAGAGCTAGAGAGAAAAAATATCTTTTGCAAATGAAACTCCAAACTGATTTCAACTTGCAGGAATATCTCATTTGGTCAATTATCTACTGCATTTTTGGCTTTGTGTGGTGAAATAAAGCTTTAATTACTGAAGATAAATGTTTAAAAGCAGCTTTATTTCTCTCATCTTAACTTACTTGTTAGTTCATGCAAAACAAAAAGAGTCCTCCCTGCTCCTTCGAAAAGAAATCTGGTGACAGACCAGTCCCCGGGGATGCTGGCACGCAGTGTAACCAGAGAGTCAGGTTAATAGAAGTGATACAGCTACAGATTAGAAGGAGCTGTAGTTGTGTCAGCCTTGCAGCTGGGCCCTTCTCTTCCTGGGGAGCAGTGAGGGTGATGGGAAGTGGAAGAGTAAGCAGGATGCTTTTCTTTTATTGGAAACTATAAACCAGCGGGTAGTGTATTTGACAGTTAAAGGCTAGTCTCATCTTGGTTGACATTAAGAAGATGTAAATAGATGATGTTTTTCTCCCCTTTATGTAAAAACCTGTTGGCTGGACTAAATAAACTTGCCTGTTAATAGTCGTTGCTGGATGGTCTGTTGAAAAAAGACCAACAAGTTTGTCATGCTGACATAGAAAATCAAGGCAAGGCTTTGATTTTCAAATCACAGTCACAACAAGTTAGTTGTGACTGTCTGTTTGTTTTTTAAGAAAATATTTACTTTTTAATTATTTTTTTTTTAATTTTTCTTCCTCTGATGTGAAAACCCCTAGGTTTCCTTCCAGGTAGCTTGTAACCCATTTTCAAAGTGAATGTTACTTAAACCAACAACAAGAACGACTCTAACAAGAGGTTATCTTCTAGTCAGACAGTGCTTTTCTTGTGCTGAGATCATTAGAGGAGAGGTGCTGAAAATTTGTACTCAAAAGCAGGGCTTCTTCAAAGGTTTTGTTAAGCTACTTCTCCATACTAGTACTTCACACTTTCAGCAGCACGAGACAACATATTACCTACTATTTTTAAAATTTATTCACTTGTATAGGTGCTTCCCTCTTTGTTAGTCCTCTTTGTATGTTTAAACCTGATGTATTTCTTGGTAAATTTTTAGGTAATTTTAAGTCACTTTTGTGCATGTAGTGGAAAGTAACCAAATTAACATGACTCAAATTTTTGCTTGTCAACTGAATCTCTTGCAAGAGAGGTATCTTATTATGAAATAGTGTGGGAGGGTAATCCTATTTAAATTTGGACTGGGACATTTGCATAGATGGTTGGACTTCATTATCTTAAAGGTCTTTTCCAACTTAAACAATTCTGTGATTCTATGATTTAATGTACTCGGTTTCAAGCCAGGTTTGAGGTAAACTTCTGTATATAGACTGTGGTGAGATGCATTGGTGCTGGACTCCTGGATGAGGAATCTCTGTTGATCTTCATTTTCCGTGCAAATCCTACCTCTTCCTACAGCTGCTTGTTTCTTCTCTTAAAATGGCTCTGTGCAGAGTTGGGTGACACAAGTGATGACAGACAGGGAAGCTCAAACACTGACCTACCTCCAGTTCCTTCATGCTACCATCAAGCATGAGATCAGGAACAGATCAGGGGAAGGCTGGTATTACATGGGTGAATCAGACCTTATGCACATCTGTCAATATCTACTGACCACATGTCTAGAAATGGAGAGCCTGGGGAGTCACCACAAGCCACTGCGGAGTCAGCAAATGGCTGCAGCTATTCCTAGTCCTGGCAGCTGGATTACTGCAATAGCTTGGACTATTATAGCTGGCTGGTTCCAAGGAGTGTCCTGCAAAGAGAGATATATAGAGAGAAAGATTAGAAAGAAAAATCTGAGCAACATTCCTTTTCAAAGTGAGAAAAGCACTGCAGGAGTGACTGACAACATGGACACTTGTTCACAAGACACAGATTTTTAGCATAAGAGGGGCTCCTATGTATATTAGCTTAATTCTCAAAAATATGTCTTTGAGGGTTGAGGGGTGTGTGTGTATGTGTTGAGCAAATTTCTGACTTCAGCAAGTAGACATTGTTTACAGGAGTAAACTGGTTTTGTTTATAAAATTGTCATCCCCCTAGTGACAAGGAGAAAATCAGATATTCTATGTATCAATTCGGGGCATTTCTGAAAGGCATTGTTATAGACAGAGGCAAGACAGGTTCAGGGGTGAAGTTGGCCCCAGAGCAGTACTCCTCCTTATTATAAAGAATAAAACTTTTTTCCATCTGTATTTCTGAACAGAGAAAAGGGAAGAGAAGGTATAAATGTTTTTTAGTGAAATGAACCTTTTGGTGAAGCAAAAGCCCTCATAAATTTGTTTGTGGTCTTCATGTGAATTGAAAAAAATTCAGCAAAAACTAGCTAGATTTTCAGCAACATACTTACAGTCAGAAAATGAAGGACCAGAAAAGACTGTCTCCACTCCTCCCAATTAATGCTTATCATTTTGTGAGAGGACCAGAGCATAGTGGAGGCTGGAGAGGAAAGCCCTTCTGGTTCTCTGTGCACAAGTGATTTTTGTCCTTATGTCCCCTCATGAGATGACTATACTGTTGCATTCATATGGGACATCATGCCATCCCTTGAGGTGAAGATCTCAACATTCATTCTGGTTTTCTGTCTTTTCTTCATGCAGAAAACTTTTATGAAAGGGGGAAAAAAAAAGTTAAAAAAAAAAAAATTATCTCCACTGGAACAGCGTGACTGTTGTTTAGTAAAAAAAAATAATAAATTTATCTCCACTGGAACAGCGTGACTGTTGTTTCTTTAGAATTGGTTTCTTTTGCAAGCCTGCAACCATTAAACTGAATAGTCCTCACAGCTTTTTCAAGTTCATCTTCAGCCCATACAGAATGACAAGTTTTTTTCTGGGCACTGTTGCTCAGAACATTCCCGAGATTCTGCAGCAGCTATTGCTTCAGTGTCTTAATAAGGCAGCGCCATAACTGGGAAAGACAAGGAGATGGCTTTTCTAAACACTGGCTACACATAGATTCCTTTTATGGTCCAGCTTGTGCGGTGGGGTATTCCTCTAAAGGTCAGCGACACAGATAACAAAGTGCTTCCCACTGCAGCTTACTTTTTGAGCACCGGCATCATGTGTCTGGTGCCACATGTTCAGCCTGCTCCAAGAAGGAGGAGAAAGAATTACTTGGGTAGGGAAGTGCAGAAAAAGGAGAAAAAAGCAGAGTGTTAAGTGCTGTGTATTTTGTATTGATACTCTTGCTCACTGTGGCTGAAGTATGTAGTTGTGAATACCACGTACAGAATGCGTTTGCTTGTGCTGGGCTGATATTTTGTAAGAAAATGCCCCATATAAACTTCTCAGTAGGACTTCAGGGTTCAGGTCATCCCACAACAATACCAAGGGCAAATTTTCATGTCATGCCCATGAATCTGGCTTTTCATTAAAATGAAATCCCTCAAATGGGATAGAGTACTAATGACCTTTTCAAACCAATGAGTTATTATGGCTGGAGGGGTTGTCTGTAATGGAATGCCACAAGATGAATTTGTTTAAGCAAGAGGTTTAATTCCCCTACCCACCCTGCCTGCCCTCCCCGCCCCTTGCTCTCTTGTACAAGCTAGTAAGTCTTTTCTCTCATTAGCATGTGGTCATAATCTTATACTGGAGGGTTGTATAAATTCCTTCAGGGTTATTCTCTTCTCATCAAAATTTTTCATGGAGTGGATGAGTCATTTTAATATTCTAAAGAGAAAGAAAATCTTGGTCATTGATTTGAGAATACCCCCTACAAAGTAATGAAAATCTCATAATGTTTGTCAGTCCTGAGTACGTGTGCAGGATATACATAAACTGAATAAAGGATATATATCTTCAAGGCAAACCAGAAATGTTTAGGCATATTCAATGGATCTGTAATCTAATTTTTAATTTACTGATTATTGTCAGATGGACTAATACACTACCTAGTAAACCATTAAGATAACGAAAGACTTTCACTACATCACTGGCTCTGATACTGTTTGAGAAAAGTGAAGTGCTTGAAGGTGTTGTTTTGGTGACTCACATCTTAAAAGTTAAACTTTCTTTATCTGTTTCCCTGTTGCTTCGCTGACTCCATCCTGATTTCACCTATCATGCTCACGTCATACTTAGAATGAGATCCTGATGTACTGACTTCGATATCATTATATGTCTGGTATGCTTGTGGTTATGCTGGCTTTGGAGGGAATGTGACTTTTCAGTCTGATGGCTGCATGGTTTTGCTGGATATAATATCTTGCTTTTAGGAGATAAAGGCATAAATGCACAGAAATGGAGCAAGGATCATAAAATACACAATTTGGTGGATGAAAGCTTTTAAACTCTTGTCAAAACTTGCTGTTAACAGAAGAATTCTGAAACAGTCATTGACTGTGTTTTAAAGCAGGATAGATCTAGAAGGAAAGAGTTGCTCCCCAGTTTAAGGACCCATTTAACAGACTATGTCATAGCTCCATAGATGTTCTGTGTTATGTTGCACTCTGTTTTAAGGCCTGCTTTCACTCCTTTCAGTCTGAATCTGTTTTCAGTGGTTGTGCACATTTAGCAATTAATCTGGATTTGAGGGATTGGTATAAATGAGAGCAGAGATCATTTGTCCTGTCCTCATTATACTGCTGGAAGAAATACTGGTAAGATGTGTTGGTGACTAGGAATGACTTTTCCGTCACCAAGCCATCTTCCTTTATTTATTGGTTGTTGTTTCCTCAACTTGGGCTGTACCCTGTCATTGGTTTTTAAGCCAAATTCTTTATGGAAGTCAATAGGGAGTCCTGCGCAAAGGGAAATGACATAATGTTGCCCTTTAGTCCTACCTACAGAGAAGCAGACTTGGGAAACATGCACATTTTCCTAATTACCAAGCACTGAATTTACAGCATATGTTCATTTTCTATCGACATCCGGCAGCTACACAGCCTATAGTAAATTGGACCATTTGTACTTGAGGCAATTGTTTTTAATAAAAATATTCTGCATGTTGTCTTTATTTGGATTACATATGGTAAATGTTGAGGTCTTCACTGCTCTGAGGTAAAGACTGTGCCATTTTTATGGGCAACATTGAGTGTTCTTAGCTAAAATGTCTGGTAGTCCCACTGGAGTGCATGGTTTTGTAGGCTGCCACCTTTTATTAAAGGGTTAATTGCATTTTGGTAGAGATGTGTGTCTCTGTAGTTTATAAAGCATTTTTTATATGAAAGATGCCTCTGTAGATGTAAGCTATTACCATCTGAACTGTCAGCTTTTACAGGGGATGGGTTGCAGGTTCATGGCACACTTTTGTAGTGCCTTCAAGTTGTTCTGCAGGGCAGGATGAACAGAATTGCAGAAGGAGTTTAAAATGAAGACTTAAATTGACTAATCCTTTTGTTAGTTAGAAGTCAGAGTCTTTAAACCTTAAACAATTGGATGAAGCAAGGATGTAAGCATAAAGGCAGAAAAATAAAGAAGTTTGGCCAGAGGAGACTGCTTGAAAGGTAGCTGAAAGTGATTGGTTCTGTTGGGAATAGTAATGCCATTTCAACTATTTTCACTCCTTCCTTTAGCACTGTAGTGCCTCTCTCATAATACAAACTGCTTTGTACATCCCCATAACCAGACCATCTGAGATCTTGTTGATTATTTACTAAGTGCATATAACCCAGTATCATCCTTGTAATGTGGTAGTTGTTTCTTTAGCTTTGTTTATAGGGAGTGAAAAAGGACTTGGTAGCACAGCCAAAAACCTATCAGAGGGGATGCATGAATAGTTTTTCCTTGCCTATTTGTTTGTTAGATCTTCTCCGAGCTGCAGCTGCAGAATTTGGAGAAGGATACAGAAATCACCAAAGCCCAACATTTTCAGCACCATTGTTTTGATACAGCCCATTTATAGAAGGAGAAGCTATGAAAACCAGCTTTGGCATTAGGCTTCAAGAATCTTCCTCCCTTTTAGACCTTTAGGTTGGAGGTTGGCCCACCTTTGTTGATTACATTTAATAAGAACTCAATGTAATTTTATTGCATGGGAAACTGGATGTGGAGCCTTTGTTAGAGAGGATGATTAGGGTGACAACCTGATAATACTGGACTTGTTATATGTTGGGTGGCTGGCAGTGAGATGGCATGAGCTGATTTGCATATCCTGTAGGGTTCTTGTGGAGCAGCTCTATTCTTAATTTAATAAATAGGTGGAGAAGTTCGTGAGGAGTAGAAGAACCTCCTTTTATCCCTTTTCCAGTGGATTTTGTGGGTTTTCACCTGGTCTAGGTTTTGTTCAAGGGAAGCCTGAAGAGTCTTACAAATGCCTGTGCAAGCCTGAGTCCCATCTTGAATGGTCAGTGGATGGGGCACTTGAATGTGTTGCTCACTGTGAGAGAAGGATGTGGAAGGCATCTGGAGACTTATAGCCAAAACTAACAAACCTGATGCTGATTTTTTTGGAAAGCAATCATAAAATAAGGCAGAAACAATACCAGACCCCTTGTCTGAAGGTCCTTTTCTGTCATTTGTGAACTGGATTCGCCATTTGGGATGGCAGCTATGGCCATATCGGATTATTATTTTTTTCCTTGTTTTTGTCTTCACCCCCTTTCCCACTCCTGGTGTTTTTTTGTGGGGATTTTTTTTTTTTTTCCCCTAAAACCAGAACCATGTCCCTGTTTCTTGTAAATGTGCCTTTGTCATCATGGGTTTAGGCTGTCATAACACATTTTACCTCAAGCTCCGTCTTTAATCACTTTGTGGCACACCTGGGAATAGAAGCCATGTCTTGGCCACAGGACAGCACTGTCCCTCTGAGGCAGAGAGCAGTTGTGAGCTTTCTTACAGAGCAGCCTGCTCTGCAGTTTCCTTGAAAGCTGAATTTTGGGCATTTCATAATCTAGAGCAAGTGCAACTTCACCTTTAATAAAGAGCAGTGTGAGTCTCAAAAGACACAAAACTGCCTGCCACCTTGTTTATGCAGAGGAAGGGAACGTGGCAGTTGAGCCTGTACATTGAGTGAACATTGTGAACAAATTACAAATTAAGAGGATTGGAGGGGAGGGTGGAAGCCACTTATGTAACTCAACTTCATTTGCTAGATTTCCTCCTCCCTAGCCCCATTCCCCATTATTTATCAATTAAATATGCTAGGAGTAGTAAGCTGCTTACCACAGAATTGGGAAGGGGGTGGGATAATAGTTATTATCCTGTTCCAAAAGCCATAATACTGGATACCAGAAAGAATGAGAGTCAGATGTAGATGATGCTGTTGAGTTGCCATTGGTAGAACAGAATGTACCACCGTACTATCCAGCTCTGGTTGTGGCTGTGTCTAAAACCATATAATGTGACTGAAATGTGGATGTCAGTCTGTAGAACTTGTGTGGTTTATAGGCTCCTCATTAAGTCACTAAACCATGTGCAATGGATTAAATTACCATTAAAATTCCATGTCTCAAAACAGCTTATTTCACTCTGCTAACTTTCTTGTGTTTCGACAGAGAGTTGCATGCAGGTGAGGAGAGTCTTATCATTCAGGCAGGCAAAGGTTCCTGTTTCTTATTCCCTCTGTGTGCAAAATTCTTACTGATTTCATCCTTACAAAAAATGGATGGAATGCTTATATATTTGTTTTTCATTAAAACCTCTATTGGTAGAAGCTTTTGGTGACAGGGAGCCAGAAAAGAGTTCTGAAAACTAGAAAGTTTATCCCAAATAGCTTTTTTACAAACTGGGGAGGATGGAAAGCTCTACATTTCCTGCAAGGTGACAGTGTTCTGTTTTTCTTCAGATGGTCAAAACTTTCTAAAGTGGTAAATTGTTCCATTAAGAAAAAAGTGTATAGACCTTGCACCCTAGCAGTGAACTGTGAACAGTGTGTCCTAAGACAGCTGGAGGGCAGGGCAAAATGCTCTCTGTTTCTGTTGGGTAGGACAGGGATTGATGTTATCACTGTGAAACATGCACTGCTGTAATGTGATCTGCTTTGATCCTTGGCTTATCTTCTCAGCAAAAGCTAAATCATAGAATGATAGAACATATTGTGTTGGAAGGGACCTCTAAAGGTCATCTAGTCCGATGCCGCTACAATAAACAGGGACATCTCCAGCTAGAACAGATTGCTCAGTGCCCCATCAAGCTTGACCTTGAATATCTCCAGGGATGGATCCTCTACCACCTCTCTAGGCAACCTGTTCCAGTGATCCACCACCCTCATATTAAAGAACTTTATCCTAATGTCCAACCTAAATCTACCCTTTTCTTGCTTAAAACCATTACCCCTTGTCCTGTCATTACATACCCTTGTGAACAGGTCTTCCCCAGCTTTCTTATAGGCCCCTTTCGGGTATTGGAAGGTCACTATAAGGTCCCCCAGAGTCTTCTCTTCTTCAGGCTAAACCACCCCAACTTCCTCAGCCTGCCTTCATAAGAGAGGTGCTCCAGCCCTCTGATAATTTTTGTTGCCCTTTTCTGGACATGCTCCAAAATGTCCATGTCCTCCTGTTGGGGACTCCGGAGCTGGACACAGTACTCCAGGTGAGGTCTCACCAGGGCAGAGTAAAAGGGCAGATTTGACTCTCTTGATCTGCTGGCCACACGTCTTCTGATGCAATGCAGGATGTGCTTGGCCTTCTGGGCTGCAATTGCACATTGGTGGCTCATGTCCAGCTTTTCATTCATATCCTTTTTCCACCAGGCTGCTCTCTAGCATGTCTTCCCCCACCCTGTATTCATATCTCTGGTTGCCCCAGCCCAGGTGCAGGACCCTGCATTTGGTCTTGTGAAACCTCATGAGGTTCACCTGAGCCCACTTCTCCAGCTTGTCCAGGTCCTTCTGTTCCCCTGGCATATCGACTGCACCACTCAGCTCGGTGTCATCAGCAAACTTGCTGAGGGTGCTCTCAGTGCCACTGTCAATATCATTAATGAAGATATTAAACAACACTGAGCCCAGTACAGCCCCCTGAGGGACACCATCTGTCACTGTTTTCCATCTGGACATTGAGCCATTTACCACTACTCTCTGGATGCGACCATCCAGCCATTTCCTTATACACTGAACAGTCCATCCATCAAGCCCATATTGCTCCAACTTAGAGAGAAGGATTTTTTGAGGGACTATGTCAAGAGCCTTGCAGAAGTCCAGATAGATGACATACATAGGTCTTCCCTTGTCCACAGATACTGTCACTCCATTGTACTTGGCAACTCCCTTTTGCTGTTAGGTGTACTTAACTTCAAATCAGTCATGTTTCAGAACTATCTGGAGTCGCAAATGAGAAACCATCACCAAAGATTGAAACGGAATGTGAACTTGTAACTAGTTTAAGCTGTTATTCTTTTATTGAACTGCAACTCAGTCCAAATAATTACTTTTAAAAGTCTCTTTTTAATTCAAATCTTAACTTGAAGAGTCAAACCAAAGCCAAACCAAAACTGAGCTAAAAAATATACATTAGTTGAACTTTATGATCAAAATTGTACTACACAGTTCCTTAAACATATGCAGTGAAGAGGGGAGTCTCTGCTCCAAAATTCTTGCAGTCTTAATTAACACAGGGTGTGCGCAGCTGATTGACAGAGAAGTAGCAGAACATACAGTCAGGCAATTACAGATAACACAAACTGTGGTTGCAACTCTGTTAATTAACTGTGGAATCTGCTAATGTGACCCACACACAGTAATAGCACTGAAAGACAAGTTTTATAGGGAGATCTGAAAAGGGATGAAGCAGGATCTCTCTCACCTGCCTTTGTGCCACAAGGTGCAACAGCTTGCCTGAGACCAGATTAAAAGAAAGGCTGTAGTTCATGGGGGGAGTTTAAGGGGGCAGCTGGTAACCTTTTTGGACCCATCTAATGGGGCAGGTGCACTTCATCATGTTGAGACGGTTGGGGTATAGGCCTCTTCCTTTAATCTCAGGCTAAATTACTTTTTTTTTTTTTTTATTGTTCAAAGCTGAAGGAAACCAAAACAGTAAGAATAAATGTTGGCAAGTACTGGGAGTGATCAGACCCCTCTTTTTTTGGGGCTCTGGATGTGATCCCTATGTGTGATCCCTTTCCTTCCCTTCCTTTCTGTTCCCGTTCTGTTTTGAGCTTCAAAAACACTAAGGACTCCTACTGCTAGGATCAAAGTCCTCCATGTGAGCCAGCTGCTTCTTACTTTTACATGGTCATCTTCATCTTTCTGAGGATTTGTGGTGGTTTGGCTTCGGTTTATTCTATATTATTCTATATTAAACATGTTCCACATATTTCTCAGTCCCCCTACCCCTGAAGACCAACACCCCCAAAGACCAATACTATTGACAAGATTTAAAAGTGGAAGAGCAGACTAGGAAATATAATTTTTTAAGGCATGTCCCATGTAATAAGTTCATGGCCAACTGCAGCGTGTGACTCTGCCCCAGGTGATTTCCCAATGGCACAGGATTATATCCAAGGTGCCTGGCTTATGTTGGGACTCTGGCATGGTCCCTCTCTGGATCGTCCCAGGCAATCTCAGCTCTGGGATCTTACTGCACAGGAGTCCCTGAGCACCCATGGAAATGCTGGACAACTTGCATGCTCTTTATTTCAGCTCAGCACCTCTCCTTGCAGGCACTGGAGTATTGGCCTGTATGACAATGGATATTTGGCTTGTGAGAAATCTACCTAGGGTATTTTTCTTCCCTCCCTTTAGTATTTAATGCTCAATTATCAGTATCCAGGAAAACAGTGTTTAGACTTCGTTGAAAACGGGTACCAATATGGGTAGCTGACGCAAGAGCAGTTTATTTTCCATTTTAATAGTTCTTTAAACAGGTCCTGCATTCGTATACAGCTCCTTTGTTGGAATAAAAATCTTTGTTGTAGGCTACCAGACGGCTATAAATAGCTGTCGTGAGTATTTATGCAGAGGATAATCTCAGGAGAAGGTATTTTTAGCTTTGCACATTGTTTAGAATAGGAAATTCTTTTAATGCCCACATTTTCCATTCCTGGTGCCATT
The DNA here is from genome assembly GCF_000747805.2 of Chaetura pelagica. Classification (NCBI taxonomy): domain Eukaryota; kingdom Metazoa; phylum Chordata; class Aves; order Apodiformes; family Apodidae; genus Chaetura; species Chaetura pelagica. The sequence goes on from NW_009954185.1 coordinate 843,136, forward strand.
AGCTTTTCCCCACCCCCTCTTCTGATGTATGTCTTGCTCTTTCATTCTCCCTGTCATTTCCTTTAAGGTTCAAGGTTACAGCCAATCTTCTCCAGAGGCAGACTTGAGTTTATTTATTTTTTTTAAGAAAAATGCTAACTTTGGCCTTTTGCAACTGTATGGGAATTCAGTTCATTTTATTTCATGGGGCTATCAGAATGTAAACGAGATATCTCACTAGGCTGTCGCCGCAAATTGGGTAATGAATGAGCACTTTATTTCTCTTGCACATGGAACTAATGTGCATGTTAGAATAACAGTGGTCAATCTACTTTATATTCCCACAGAAAGTATTCCACTTTTTTGGCAAGTTTGTGAGAGTTGCTACTTGTACCAGTACTCAAGTTAATGCTGGATGTAAAAAACAATAATAGTACTGTGCTGAACCATACTTGTAACTTCAAAATGTGGCCCCCAGCAAAGCCCATTCCCACAAAAGTCAATAAATTAATGTAACCTACAAAATAGTCAAATATTGTGTGAACTTGAGAGAAAGTGTTCTGATGACTGTTGGCCAAATTCAAAGCAAGTAGAAGCTAACACAATTCAAGTGCAGCCTATAAGAGAAGTTCACAGTTGATCTATGAACAGTTGTGCAGGCTCATCAAACCTTTCATTATTATTTATATATATATATATTTTAATATTAAAAGGGACTGAAGAATGCAGAGCTTCATCATTACTGGCAATTAGGTAGATTGTAGACAGGGGAAGGCTAAGATGATCGTAGTATGAAAATTTGACTAATTACTTGACAGCTAAAATTAGGTGGGATATGTCCCATCCAGAGAGTTAGATTTTAAGAAGTATTTCAATATCTTGTGAGGTTGTCTTTGAAATCTCTGTCAATCTCTAACAGGGCTCTGCAGAAGCAGGTCTATGTGCACTCTTGAAAATGTCACCCAAGCTCTCTGCCACTGCCAGTAGCCCCAGAGCATCCTTTTAGCTCTTATGTGGGGAAATGGTTTTGGAGGTAAAAGATGGATGTTTCAAGTCTTGCTTTCTCTGCATGGGTGACAAGGTTATGAACTGTGGCCTGTAGTCCACCTGTCTTGCTTGTAAAACAGTGCTGTTCACTTCAAGGGAATTGTGTTTGTGTTTTTGACAGTTTGTATTACTGTCAGTTTGGCTATTGTATTAATGTCTGTCACATAAATCGGTAGGCAGATGTGCACCCTGCAGTTTTGAAATGCTGCTCTGTTTGAGGCAAGGGCTGGCAGCCACACAGCCCAGTCACTGTGCTAATGATAAGAGAGAAGAAATTTGGAGGACAAGAAAACTCCCATGAACCCTTTCGGTGCAGACTTTGCCTTGATTTCACCTGCTGAGTGAGCAACGCAGTGTTCACAAAGCTCAGGGTTTAATTTCCCATCTGTAATGTTGTTTGCCCAAAGATCACAAGTTATTAAACGTTACTACTAAACAGACAATTTGACCTTCAAAACTATGTAAATGTTAGGGAAACATGCTTGCTGCTTGGTGACTGGAAGGAGGCTGAGTGCTCGTGTATGCCTTGCTGGAGAAACTGATCATTGGTATGTGTCAAGCAGACACTCTCAGGAGCTGGGGTCTTCTGCCCAAAGGCAGCTGATGACCTATCCCAGGCAGATTTTTGTAGTCTTCGAAGGTCTTTACTAGAAAACCATCAATGGTTCACCTGGGGAGGAGCCCTGGGAGTACAATAAGGAGTATGTAGTAGGCTTGGCTACCCTGGGAGGTACTCCTGCTGTGGGCAGGAAAAACCCAGGGGGAGCTGCAGCAATTGGGTGAATACAGGACTCAGTTACATGCCTTGCCCAAGGGTCAGTACTGGCCATGTTGTTCCAAGAGGGAGGCCAGAATCCATTCAAAATCAGCAAGAAGAAAGGTGATGGATTGCAGCCGTGTTGACATCTTAACTGTCAAGTCAGGGACAGCAGGCAGCATCATGAATGGAAGCCTTCTGCATGTGCCATAGCCTTGACTGAGAGGCAGCTTTGCTGAGTTAGCTTTAAAGGGTGTCCATTGTAAAGTGTCCACTAAAATCTGGCTGGAGACCACCAAGTTTCTTACATTCTCAATTTATGTGATTTAGTAAAATGATTTCTTTCACAGTTACCTTGACTTTCTTATCTGAGGAAACCATGGTTTTATTCAACTTAGATTTTTTTCTACTCTCTATTGTCTAGAATGTGACTAGATCTAATTTCCCCCTTCTGTCACAAATATTAGTAGCTTCATTTTATTTTTACGTGAAGTTTTTTTTCAACAATAAAATCTCTCCCAGTCTGCAGTTAGATAATATTCAAGGTCACAGTAGTCATAACAGAATCTGTCTCACTTAGTAGGACTGCTCTCATGGAAATAGGAAAAAGCCCCAGCAGGATTTTTTGCAGCATTTTGCTAACGCTCACTTAATTTGTGAGACTTGATCTTTGAAAGATGGTGCCATTTTTAGGCCCATTGCATTGAACTGTTCATGTCTTAATTTTTTTAGTTGTGAGGTAGAATTAATATGCATGTGGGCTGTTCTCTCAGAGCATGAGGCAAGGGATGAAAATGTAACTGCGGAATTTTTTTGCTACTGCAGTTCTGCACATATTCTTAGAGGCTTTGAATCCAAACTGGCAAGACATTAAAAATGAGCATATCTATAAGTCATACAGGGTCTTATTTTGTGCTTTGATTCCTTTTGTTCCCTATATTTCCTCCCCACTGTCTTCTCAGCACCAGTGTCCTCCTCCTCCGGTTCACAGCTGTCCTCCCAGGAAGTGTTCATGTAAGAGGAAAAGCTTTAACGTGCCTTTGGTTGCTTCACTGTGGGTGGAGGAATGGCAAGCTAGGGGAAAGTTGACCACGTGTAAAACTTATGGTGTTTTCTTAATATTATTTTTATATATATATATATCTAATGTTCTTTGTTCCTTATCCTGGAAGGCTGGGAATCTATTTTGTCTTTAAAAATTGTGAGGTCATACATGACTATTTTCAGAGGAAGTCAACACAATAAATTTGATGCAGTTTCACTGAAAGAAGAATCTGTTGCTGAAGGGATCTCCTGTTCAACTGAGCCATGGTCCTCTGGACTTAAAAATACAATTAAGTCCTCAGCATTGAAAAATACATCGTAAACAGAGTCATATCCACTCACTTACTGCTTATGGGCTCCCCTCCATGAAGGTAAGAGAGGACATGATTGTCTGGGGACACTGTCATCAGTGAAGCTGCACAAAGATTGAATTTGGCGTGATCTTTGTCAGGGACAGGACTGCATTGCTACTTGTGGAGGGTGACTTCAGCAGACATATAGAAGTTTACAAAATATAACCACTGCTTGGTAACACCCTTTCTTTAGAATCTTCAAGAGCAATTAGGGCTCTTAATGGTTGATATAACATTTGTGACATAAGAATTTGTGGTACAGATACACTCCTGTGCTCAGTCTGTATGGGGAGGGGGAAGGAGAAGTCTTTTACTTGCTCAGTGCTCTCACTTTAGGATGAGCTGTGTGCTCATTCCTGCAACACTTTGCATTCCTCTGCCAACATGGCAGTGGTGTCTTCAGCACAGTCTAAAAGTCTGTTAAAAGTGTTCCACTGCTGTTGCTAATCAAGAATGAGCCTTTTACTCTTGTAAAAATACCAGCGTTTTAACAGTAGAAGTAGACGTGTGCATCTTTGGATTGCAGTGCCTTGTGAAATGTCAGTATCATTACCATGTTTTCCATGTGTCAGGATGCCTTCAGAATTTATGTTGTGGCTTTTAATCCATCTATGTGGGCTACAACACTTGGACACATACACATTCATTGCTGACAGCAGGATTTAAAAAAGTTTTGAAGAGCTTTGCAAGGTTGGGGCCTGAATGGTTTTGAAATGCCCCTTTGCATTTCTGCAGGAAATCTGCACACGATTAGAGTTAAGTGTTAGCCTGTTCAGCCTGTTTTCATCAAAAGAGGCACTATTTCACTGATGACGGTATGGGGGGCATCTGATTTCTGGCATTGCATATGTGTGCTAGAAGAGGCGTAAGGCGTGGGGAGTCTTCCTGATAATACTACAAGGTGACAGCATGCTATGCAGTGGTTGGAAATCACTAGAGAATAGAAACATTGCTGGAACAAAAAAAATTTGCTGTCTGTGTGGAAGGGTTGCCTGTCTGTTCCATTCTGGAGCATAGGATGTTCAAGGTGAATATCTGAAAAAATTTTTTTACTGTGAGAGTGACAGAGCACTGGAACAGACTGCCCAGGGAGGTTGTGGAGTCTCCCTCACTGGAGACATTCAAAACCCACCTGGATGAGTTCCTGTGTGATGTACTCTAGGTGAACCTGCTCTGGCAGGGGGGTTGGACTAGATGATCTCTCGAGGTCCCTTCCAGCCCCTAAGATTCTATGATTCTATGATTCTACTACATTGATAAGACATGGCAAATTGCTTAAAATCATGGGTTAAATTCTGAAAATACAGTCTTGGTGACTACATTCGTTCATAATGTTCTGTATAATTTGATGTTAATTTAAAAACTATTTAAAATATTTTTTACATAAGTCAAAATGCTTAATTTTATTCTCCCTTTGAAACTCATTGGTAGCTTAACTTCGGAAGTAAGTACAGGATCTTGTAAATATGGACAAAGGTAAAGGCACAGTAGAATATCATCGTAACAGACTCAAGACTGTGCCAACAGTGGTTAATTTTGAAGGAAACATTAGTTTCCTTTTCCTGTTTTTCAAGAATTTTTATGTGTAGGAGAAATGCCTCTGCTGCATAAACATTTTTTTTTTTAAATAATGGCTTTAAAGGGCACAAATAAGAGTCTTAATCAAAGTGTTTTGCTAATATTTAAAGACTCTTTGTTTAACTCTTGTTTCCTTTTTTTTCCCATGCTCTTGTATGGCTGGAGACAACATCAGTATAGGGCAGATGTGGGCAAAAAGCAATTATGAAATAATAATATCTGTCTGGCCATCATAACCTGTTCTATTTGTCTGGCTATTACTTTAGCAAAAGGAAAAGGCCAAAGCAGTAAGAGGAAGGATGATTATTTTGTTTCTGCTGCAGATACAAAAAAAGCAAATTAAGACAATCAGCAATTTCGAGATCCCAGGGCATCTCTCAGATCTCAGTAAATATTCTCAGAAAATTTACTCTGTGTACATTCTTAATCCAGCTTTATGGGGAAAAGAGACACTAGGTGATATTTGTTTCTGAGGATACCATTTGGAGGCAGTGGGCACATGTGCTGGGCATGGACTGCATCTCGTTGCCTGGATAAATAGTTAAATGATCACAGTTGGTCTAAAATGGAGGTAAAATAAATCCATAGAGAAGAGCTGGATAACTGATTACTGCAAGGTGATTTGACACCACTGGGTGTGAAATATAGACCAGACTGAAGTAACTTTCTTCAATCTTGTTCTTTGCCATCAGTAATACCTTCTTAACACAGATTAAGAGAAGCGAAGAGTTTACTTAGAGTCTTCTGCATGACTTGTGACCATGTGCAGCCAAGATCTTGGTGTTTAGCTACATTGAAAAGATGGGAACAAATCAGTTATTTTCCATGCAGACTTCCTAGTTTCCTTACCAGAAGTTTAATGATATTGTTAAAGAATTCAGTAGGCATTCCTCATTTAGTTTCAAGATTTTGGCTGCCACTGTTTATAGAGCTTTATTTTCTGATCTCAGTGTTCAAGTCTAGAGGGAAAAAAGCTGCTGCTTTGGGGGCTGCTGCTTCTGTGGAAGAACTGCTTTAAAATGACACCGCCACGGAAATACAATGGAAGAAGGAACTATGTATGTGGCTGTGACTTTCCTTATTACTGATTCTTCCAGTCCATCATGTTGCATGCATTGGGGTTCATTGGGTAGCGAAGGACAGTAATGCATAGGGCCAAGATGACAGAATGAAGGGTGCTCTGGCGATCTGGTTTTGACCTGCTGAGCATTTATTCTTACCATATCAGGTTTTTTCTCCTTTGTCCTTGATTTTTGTAGACCGGCATGTACAATGACAGATGCCAGATTAACACAAAATAATATGAAATGTATGTGCAGGGGCTACTATTATAACTGTGGATCATGTATACATACATGAAGGGAGCTTGTTATATCTCTAGCCAATGACACTGTGCAATTATTTCTGATCTGTTTGATAGTTACACATGCAAATCACCCTTGAGCTTTGTGTGTTCCACTTCTGAATGAAATCTACCCTTCTTCACTCAGTATTAGCAGGCTCAAAATTACTAGCCTGTGCTTGTTTTGGTTTTGGTTGCTTTGTTGGGCAGGGACTGAATATTTTTAATAACTTTCAGAATTTTTTCCTGTAGAAATTTTTGGACAGAAAACCTTTTTATAAGGTTCTAACTCCCACTTTTTAAAGCAGTGTTTCACTTCTAAGTGAATTAAATGCTTTGGGAGAATTTCACATAAGTAATTATCCTATTATATATTAAAGATAATAGGAGAGAAAGCTGGAAGTAACCTGTTGGAAGTTGTGTAGGGAGAGCATGCTATATGTTGAAGTAGACCACAATGGTCTCTCTAGGCCTTTCAGCTGCTGTTTACTCTTTAAGATGATGTTTGCTCTTCCTTTCATTGTGATATTTTGGCACATCACACAGATAGGAACCACAATAATTACTACTTAATTTAGCAGGTTTATATTACAAACTGTAGTTTATACAGTGATGGAGTAGAAGATGTAGTCCTTTGGCTCTCTTTTCACTGGGGCAAGGAACTCCTGAGAATAAGGGAAGTGACCACTGCCTATTTGATGCCATGTATATGGCTGGGATGCTGCCTGTTCTTTGTATAGACCATGAAAGATTGGGCAAGCCTCTGTACACCCACTCCTTTAACTGCACTTTTAAGGAAGGATTGTGAAGCATCTGGCCCTCAGCTAGAAAGTTAGAATGCAGGAAATGCCTTTGCACGTAGCATTTGCCAGCTGTGGTTTCTGGTATGTTGGTGGGTGGGTTCTGAACATGGCCATCTTGATAAGAAAATGCCTAAAGCCAGACCCTGTTCATCAAAGGATCATTTTCTTTATCTTTCACTTCAATTAAATGTAGAGTTTCTAAAAACAAAAAACACTGTTCTTCTCTGAGAACCACATTTAACCTCTTAAGCCTTGTCATGTACATCAGGAATAGCCAAGTCACAGTTAAGAATCAGGTTTGTCTTCCCCCTCAAACGAATTTCGCTTGACTTTCTCCAAAGAATTTTGTATCACCTGGAATTTTGCATGTTATATCTTATCACAGATGAGAGTTTTTTCTGGATAGATTTTAGAGGAAAAAAGTAACAACAACAACAACAAAAAAAGGCTCTAATGTTTCTAAGCTTTCCTATTTTGATTTTGTAAATTATAAAAATGTAAATATAAAAATATTCTTCTGTCAAGGGATTATGATTCATATTTTTCCTCCTAAGGAAGAATGGAGAAAGAAAACATCCCATAATTTGATTGGGTTATTTGAGAGGTATATTGTCTAGGTTTTGTTTTTTGACAAGTAGGCTTTTAAAAAATGAATTTGGGATTCAAATAGAAGGGTGTGGACAAAGTTGCATTTTGGAAAGGGATTGCTTTTAAGAAGAATGCATGTTTAAATAATATTAAGAGGTTTAAAATACCACTGAAGGATCATACTAGGCTTGTACAGTTTCTCACACTCCCAAAATGTCTGCTATCTGCTATTATTTGGATTCAGAACTTGTCTAGACCAGCTATCTTTGTATAAGGTCCTAAATGTTGCAAATGTTCATTTAAATCCCGTTAAGTGATGCATAAGGAGTCTTTGTCCATGGAGGTGTTTGGAGACACAGGACCTGCTGTTGGTCCCTTCTCCATGGCTGAGTGGTGGCATTTCCACTGGGACTTGCTCAGAGGCCAGTGGAGCCACAGCGAAGGGTGAAGCCCCTGAAGCCAGAAGTGTTTCTTCCAGCTGTGTGTTTCCCATCTGCCTTAATTGCATAAATGTCCAAGCTACCACCATGTGGGATCAGGGTGCTGTTTTCCTGCCCCACGGGATGCACACACAGCTGCCACATCCTCCTTGTACATCAGGATGGGTAACTGGATCATGTGGGTGAGGATGTCCTCTGGTCAGCATCCCCTTGGGTCTGCGGCCTCAGTTTCACTGTTGCCTTAGGACAGGCTGCCCAACTTGAGGGAGGAGCTTACTCTTCTGCTAGGAATCCTGTGCTGTTACAACACTAGATGTGAACCTATTAAGCCCTCACCCAAGGTCTGTTTGGCTTTGCTCACATGTGTACTTTGCACAAATACGCGTGTCCTTGGTGGTTTTAATGAGGGTATTGTAAGTATAAGTCTTGGCTACCTTCCCCCTTTCTGAATGTTCTTGGAAACCCCAAAGACCCTTGATTGATTTCAGAGTCCTTTGGAGGCTTTAGAAGTGCTTGGTGAGATAGCATCTGGCCTATCAGAGCCTGAACCAGTCTTTTCAAGAGCTTCAGCATTAAAAAAGAGCAAAATTTTATCACAATAGTTGGTTAGCTTGTTTGTTGGCAGACTGTGACGAATTCAGTTTAATGCTTCCATTCTTGGAAGTGTTCAAGGCCAGGTTAGCTGGGGCTCTGAGCAACCTGATCTAGTGGGAGGTGTTCCTGCCCATGCAGGAGGGTTAGAAGGGGATGATGATCTTTAAGGTCCTTTTCAATCTAAACCATTCTATGATCCTATCATTCTGCTTTTAGGCTCTACCTTGGTATTTGCAGCTGATGGGATTTTTCTTCTTTATTCAGGGTCAAACTCTGAAGTCCTTACTTAGTTTTAAGTTCAGAATTTCACAGCAGCTCAGTGTAAATGAAGGAATGCTGATGAAAAAGCTGCAAACCTTTTTTGAAAGAAAATTAAAAAGATTGTTCTCAAGTATTAGAAGTGCTTGAAACTGCCCAGTTTCTGACAATGCCTATGGTTTCTCTTTTTCATACTTTTCTGAATTATTTAATTGGAACATGTTTTTAATAGTTTTGAGAGTTTTAGTGAATTAAAATTTCTTGTGGCCATTTTAGTGAGATATTGCTAGTTATTACTAAGGAAACTTTGAAGTGCTGGTCAGAAGCTCTTTAAGTACAAAGGTGGTGCTCTAAGAACAGGTTTATCTCCAGTTGCCTGTGATTTGGAGTGATAGAAACTGCCCAGATTAGATTGGATGGGTAGGTTCCTGTTATAATGACTAGGAGGAAGACTCTGATACTGCATATGCATTTATCTCTCTAGAACTTCTAGACCCTCTAAAAGCCCAGGGAGGAAGAGTTCCTGGAATCCTTCCCATCCCATGAATTTTATTCACAAAACATGACACTCTGAAGCCTTCTCTCAGGGTACAAAACATAATTATGAAACTATAGCCACAGCTCTAAAGCTCAGGCTGCAGCTTTTGACAGATCTGACATGACCCTGGAATGACAGGGAAGAATGCCCAGGTTGCAGCCTTGCAGCTTGAGGACTTCACCTGTCACCCACATGGTGCTACTTCATCCCTCCGTCCCTGGCTGCTAGGCTAATGCGGATGCTTTCCTAGTTTCATGAACAGAGTTGAGATAGACTCTGTCTTCAAACTGGGAACACTGCACAGATGTTTGTTTGCAAATGCATTTCTTCACGGATGTGTTTAAGTGTATGTTTAAAAATTAAAACCAAAACAGACTTAGAAAATAACAGAACAACCCATGCACAGTCTAAGGGGTTGCAGCTGCCCCTCTTCTTCCTTCCCATGGGTCTGCCTCCCAAGTGACTCGTGGTTTTGTGCTGACAGGGGGAACCCAATGCAATGCATAGATGCTGGAGGCTTGAGTATGCTCAGAAGAAGATCAGAGCTCAGAAACTTTCCTCACATACTGTTACCTGCTCTTACAGTTCAGGTGCTAAAGTATTTAGATATGTGGTCCAAAGCTTCCTATCTGTGGTGCCTGCTGCTGACCATGCTGGGCTGTGCTCAGGAAGTGCTGAGATGGGACAGTCTTTTTTAATGGTGCTTGCACTTGTCTCCAGTGAGGGCATCTGGGTAGTATGGATGAGATTTAGAGCCCTGAGCTCATTGAACTATCACAGCCAGGTCAAGCCCCTTGATGTGGGTTTGAGGGTGTGCAGTGTAAATGGGAAGAAATAATGGTCTTAAGAATTTACTCACACCTGGCTTATCCTGATAGTGCCAGGTGTGACCTCAGAGCCATTTTCCTGGAGAAACTTATAGGTAGATACACAAATTACAATAGATTACAATAGATTTCAGGTACTTCAATGCAGGAATAACTAATGGGTAGGCGAAGAAATAGCAAAAAAACAAATAAAAAAACCCCAAACCCAAACAAAAAACCTCCAGTCTTTTATTACGCAGTAATAATTTAAATCCCCATATTGTTGTCCTGATGCACATGCTGTGATGCAGATGCCGAACATTTATGGTGATTTCATTTTAATTCCTTGATACCCTTTTATACCCTGCACCCCTGCACTGAAGAACTTTTTTTTTTCTTCTTCTTCTTTTTTTAAAGACCCTGCAGTGCAGACAGCAATGCCTGTAAGTGGCAGAGCCCAGCTGCCTGCCTGCAGGGGGCAGAGAGGAATTTTGCTGTGCAGTCAGCGCTTTGCTCCATGGACCAGGTGCAATGTGGTTTGCCTTTTTTTCTTTCCCCGTTGCTTTCCTTTAAAACATTAGACGTGAGCCATGGCTGCGGGCAAGAATCCAGATGGAGTGCTGTCCCGATGTGATATGACAGGCCTTGTGGAAGTGTTCAGCCTTGACCTTTAGTTGCTTTCAAGAGGGAAATCCCATTAGACAACAACTGTACCAATGAGGCTGGAAGATTTTGTGTTTAGATTTCCCTAAGACCTGAAGAAAGTGAAGAAAAAAACCTTTTCTGTGTTGTTGATTTGGGTTTGTTTGTTTGTTTCTCTTTTTCATTTTGGTCTTACTCGAAACAGGATAATTATTGGAAAAATAGATGTTAGGTATATCCTACTTCTTGAATAGGCCATCCATACAGTGTTACAGTTTTAACAATGCAATTTCCTATTCTGTTCTTCACTGAAAGAAGTTGAGAAGACATGCTGCACAGAGTAACTTTCATGGGCTGCTAGGTCATCTTGGAAAGCAAAAATGGATTGGAACAGGAGTGCTAAGGAGATTTATCAAACAGCAGGAGTTGTGAGTGAGTCTAAAAGTTAGGATGGAGATTATCGTGCTGAATAAACCTGTTGTGAACTCAGAATTGAAGGGGAATGGTTCAAATCCACTCTTTGCCAGCTTGCTAAAGTGGATTTGAATGAAATTGAATGTATAACTAGTCCCTAATTTCCAAAGCATTTTTGTGTGGGTTTAGTAATCTGATTTCTGTCAAACCAAATGACTGTCATATTGACGCAAATACCAGGCAATATTTAGAAAATTTGGGGAAGGTATCTTGCCAAGCAAAAAAAACCCCAAATCCTCTCTTTTAAGATGCATTCTTATAGAAATCAGAAATACAGAAGGGGAAAAAACATACCAATGTGTTGACCATTCTAACAAAAATCATAGTGTACTGGTCTTTTTTTGGAATGTTTTTTTTTTTAAGTTTTCCACTGGCTGGAGGCTGTTGAAGGGAAGAAAAGAATCATCTTCTGTCTTCAATTAACTTTGTTAATGATTAACAGAGCAGTGCAGCATGTGTGGTGTGTTTTAATTAAATCAGAGGAGACATGATTTGGACAAGATTTTAGTTTCACTTTGAAAGTTATTAAATAAACTGACACTGTTTGCACTCCAAACGTTCCTGGGAGCATCCGGTTAGTCAGTAATCCCTGTGCAGCTAGTGAAATAAAGCCTCTTCCAAAACACCTAAGGGCCATTACCAGATGTTAAAAATGAGCAGGAGAGTCAGATGGGTATAACTGATCATCAACCTGCATGAGACACTGTCCTGGTCTGAGGCTCCAATTTCATATTTTTAGACTAAATTCAAGGATAAGAAAGGCACAAACTGAGTATTTCTAGTTGAGGTCTGCATTTTTAATACCTTAGAGCTATTTAAGTGGCATAAGCTGTTGAACAGTTGCTGCCTTCGATGGAATTCACATGGCTTTAGCTAGCTGAGTTTATTGGGTTGTTTGTGAAGTCAAGATCTTGACCAGGGCTTGGATGTTGTTCACCAGTAAAATTCAGAGTAGCATAAGATAGGAGCTTTTGGTTCAGGAACATCTCCATAAATCGGCCCAGCAGGAAATGCTCTTCTCTTTCCAGAGCTGCGTGCATGTGTGCCTGTGCTCACATGTATATAAAGTCTTCCAGCAAGGAAGGATCAAGACTGAAGCCTGGACTCAGACCGTGGCTTCAGATTGAAGTGGATGTTTTCACTGGGATGGCGTGGCACACAAGAGTGAATAGATCCCACAACTTCCTATTTCAGGAGTTTACTGTTGTTTTCTGGGGTGTCTATTAAGGAGCTCTAGCTTAGGCTTCCACCAGTGGCCACTCAGCAGTAAATCAAAGTATAACCTGTTTTGGCGAGACATACATCTATCCTCTATCATACCTACCATATGTGGCTTTTTCTGGCTTTTGTGGCCAAGTTTGAAGTGAATAGTAATGTTTGGAGCATACCTGTTAATATATTTAAAATAATGTTATTAATTTTATATAACACATCTTGTTGAAAGTGTTGTTGAAATTAATGGGTGGGATGGAGAGAATGTGCATCTACATTTTTGGCAGCTTATTCAGCTTTCTGTTTTGTGAACTCTGCAAGTTTTATTCTACATGGCCATAAGCGGAGGTCCTACAAGTCCAATCCCAGGTTTCTGGGCTTTGAGTACTATCCTTACTGCTAAAGCTGAAATTCATTAAGACCAATTATTGCTCCAAGCAAGCTACAGTTCAGGTATAATTGTTATAGATTATAAAACAAAAGATTGTTTTTTTTATTGCTGTGAGAATTGACATGTGTCCCTGAAATGCATAAAGCACGTAAGAATGGGTGCAGAATTGAATGGGGAAACAGCAGCCCTTCCTGCTGCTACTCCTGCCAGCTGCAGAGAAATGGGCTCCTGCTTAGAGCAGGAGGGAATCCAAACCTGTCTTTTCTACTGACAGTGCCAGGGCATAGGGAGAGTAGGTAAAGCTGTTTTTTGTGAATGCTTCTCTCCTATACCTTCCTCCATTTCAGTTGTTCAAATGATCATAAGGTAGCTAGATCTTGGCTGTTACTTGGAGACTATTATTTGGATCTTGGTGTTTATTTGAAAGCAGTGAAAACATGACATAAAACAAGAGCTATGCTTTGGTGGACATAATCTATTACACCTGTGAAATATTATGCTGCTTTATTTCTGGATCGTGCATTGCCCCGTAAGTAACTGATAGAGAATGCAAACACCAGCAAGTATGTTTTTCTAATCAAGTTCTCATTTACAGTGGAAGTTCTCCTTGGAATATCATTTTAACACTTGTCTTGGGGTTTGTTTTGTTTACTGCTACAGCCATACATGCAGTCAGTAACTTTTCCATGTGCGAGGCAGGATAATATTAATACCTCAAGAACTGAGGACAGTAAGACAAAACTGAATTATCTTCCTTGCAGAGAACCAAACTCCTGCCTGTGCTATCCAAGGCCAGCCTGTCCAAGCAAAGTAGGCATCAGAACAGATTGCTGCTGCATGAGTTCTTTATGGATCTTCAGTATCTGGAAGTATATTGTTGCAAGTGTTTACAATTTCAGGCTTCAGGCTTTTGTGTTTTCATATACAGGGTTGTGTTCCCAATCTTGCAGAGCTTCTCTATGCAAATAGTTCTGTCATCTGATAAGCCATTAGCTACAGGATAATGTGTCCATGTGAGCATGCAAACTCTGCATGTGCCTCTGTGATTTGCACATACCTATGTCCAAACCCAAAACTATATATTCCATTCTGAGTATGTATTTCAATACATATAACCACTTACATAGCTGGGAATGAATTACTCACTGGACATGTTAAAATTGTTGTCACTGCTACAGTTTTTAGGTATAACTATGGGTTACTGTTAAAAAATCAGAAGAATAGATGTCATAGCTGTTCTTAATACTAAATCCTGTAAGACGGTGGAAGACTTGCCACTGGGAAATGGCAGAATCTCCATTACCTGAAAGATTTAAAACTGCACTGGAGAAAAAAGTACATAGAAAGAGACAGTTCAGAGTTATTTGTTGATGAAGTACATACCCTTGTTTTTATGAGTACTTGTGAGATTTACTCTAAGACCATGGGTTTGGTCTTACTCATGGGTATGGGTTGCCAAACTTTACCTACTGCATATGATTTAATACATAAAGTGTTGTTCATCTGTGAAATGAAGTCCCTGCTCATATGCCAGTGTCCTAGAGTAAAACCTTATTGGAGGCTGAATGCAGATCCTTTTTGTCCTGTGAGATTCATACACAGAGCTCCCTGCAGTGAACTGCATTGGTGCATTTCAGAACGGACCTTAAATGAAATAACAGAGATTGCCTGCTCTCTGAGAACATAAAAAAAAATGTGCCATCTTCATTTTCTCAGGGAGGGAACAGTTAAAAATATTCTTCAAATAAGGAGCAGATGTTAATGTCATTAGAATGGATTTTCATAAAAAACCAAGAGTTCTCTGTCTCTTTCAAAATGCCAGTAGCCTTCCAAAGCTCTCTACAAATGTACCAACTTGTTTCAAACTAGTGGCACAGAGGAGATGCAGCAGAGGGTAAGCTATTTACTGTCTCTGCAATGAATCAGATACATTTCTGTAGATTATTTGCCTGTCCGTTTTAAAGCTGCCTCAACTTGGAAAAGAACTGGACAAAGAGCTACAGAAACATGAAGATACTAACAGGACAAGAACAGTGAGCAGCACAACAAATCTGCTGTTGACAAACAAATACAAAAAGGAATAGGCTGCATATGGAAAGGAATGATTTGGACAGTGCTTGTACCTCTGTCAGGTTCTAAATTCACTATTATTTCATAAGAAAAAGGATTCGTGGTCTATTGTGATCAGCTTGCTGAAAGCTCTGCTTTGCATGCAGGAGTAAAGTAAAACTAACAAACAAAATATTAAGTGGCTCTCTGGATGACCTCTGGACATTCCTATTGTTAGTATGAGTAGACGTTGAAACCTCCCAGTAATAATTTCCTTTTGGAAAGCTCTCATGTCTTCTTCCTCCTCATTTTGTTGCTTTTAACGTTGAGAAGCTGGGAAAGGTGCTGTAGTTCCATGCATTGTGGTAATAGAAGAGCCTACACTGGTGTAGAGCCATTTGACTAGAATTAATTGGAATGAATTACACCTCTCAAATTCCCTGGTTTAGTGTTTGTTTACCACCTCTCAAATTCCCTGGTTTAGTGTTTATTTACTTATTTTTTCTCTTTCTGATGTCTTTCTTCTGGAGCTTGGTATCCTAGAGCCAAGTAATGGTCTCTAAACATCAGAACATACAAAGAAAGCAGGTTCAGACATGCATCTCCTGCCCCCATAATTTTGCATGCTTTAGATACTCATGTGAATTTTTGAAATGACCTAGGGGAAGGTGATTTGCCTCTTGCTGCTCCATATGCAAGATCTTCACCTCAGGGCCACAACGTACTGAGAGTATTCCTCTCAGTTAAATTACTGGAGAAAGTAAACAGCAAACATTTAGCTTCGAAGTCATAAAGGAATTATTACATGCAAGGATCTTGAATTGACTCAGATCCTCCTCCCACTGCTTTTTAAAGGGGTTGTAAGCATGGCAAAATCGAGGTTGTGTCAGCCTCTTTCAGGGGAACTCATTCTGCTTTGCTGTAAACTTAACAGAGCTGCTGGGTCTGCACCCAGCTGAATGTGGATGGTTGGCATGGCACTCATTGGCCTTGGCAGAGCCCTCCTCTAGGTTGCAAACTGAATCACAAAATATCCCCATAGCTCTTGTTAAAAAAGTGACTTTCCTCAGCTGAATGGGCCTTACAACTGAAATGATGAGCACAGCTCTGAGGAAAGCTGAAGGTGAAGCCTCCCAGACATTCACCAGTGCAACAAACAGTGCTGCTCATAGGGATTATCCCAGGTCTGCTTGGCAGTATCCTCATTGCCTGTACACAGTGGATTAAAATGCCTGTGTCCCGAACTGCACATTTGATACTGCAGCTTGGCAAGTGTGGCAAATCATGATTGTAGCAGTTTCTGCACAGAAAAAAAAAAAATAATTCTAAAATCAAAACTAGTGCTGTCAAATTAAAATTTAATATGTGGGACACCAACCTACACTGTTTTGAGCAGTTGTTGACAAGGTTACCTCTTACAGATGAACACTAGTTAGACAGAGAGAATTATACTGTTTGGAAGTAAGATTTGCTCACCTTATTTGTCTTCAGTTCTTCATTTTCAGGCAAAGATGACATAAGATTTGAGGACAGATTTGTGTGGCTAGCGTTGCTTATTGCTCAGTCAGCAAGCAAATGACACCTATTCTCAGTGTTTTAGAGGAATGGGCAGGAAGATGCAATTTTCTGTTAGAAGTCTTTCTCCAAATAAAAATACAGGATGACCATGTGAATCATTGTATTTTGTCTAGAGTGAGATTCTCCTCTGGATTTTATAATTCAAAATATTATTTGGAAAATTAAAGAAAATAGAATTGGGATTATTTTGACTGTCCTAGGCTAAGTGGGACATTTCAAAATGGTTTTGAGGTCTGCTATAATTGCAAGGGATTTGTCCTCTTTCTAATTACTCAAAAAATAGGTAAGATTTGCCATCTAGAGCCAGAATCTGCACGACAGTAGGGGCAGATTTTTCAAAAATCTGGAACTATTATTTGGAGATGTAGGGTGTAAGGTTTTAGAGCACAGTCAATTTGCTTTCATTTTTTGCTTTGTGTGGAAATGGTTTTGTTTGTAAGCACTGCAATAACTTAACTATTCCAGGATAGATTTGAAAGCATGTCTAACTCTCTCATCTGGAAAATAAAAAAAAGTTTCTGTGACACAGTAGTAAATAGAGACCTGTATTAGAAATCTGTATGGCTGCCTAGGAACCCAGTTTATAATTTCATAAACATCAACTCCTACATCTGGCATCTTATTAAAATGTATATTTTGGCAAAACAGTGATACAATCTCTGTTTAACTAATGCTCTTCCAGAGGGAAGAATTTTGCTTCTGTAATTGCCCAGTGGCAGAAATGCCTTTTCCAGGAAGAGTAAATATAACTCCCTTTTCAACAGCGTTTTTAAAGGACTCTTCACATTTCCACTGCCTTATATTCCCTCTTTCG
>NW_009954185.1:860467-876037 GCF_000747805.2 Chaetura pelagica
CTTTCCCTTAAGGTAAAAGAAATAGAGATGGCCTGTATGCTGCACCCTCATCTCATCTGCAGATCTCTCTGCAATCACAGAAGTGGAATCCATGTTTTGTTCCCTTTGCTGTCAGCATTTTTGGCTTTTCCTTGCTCCAGACCAGAATTCCAGTAAATTTTATGCAGTAAAAGATGGGGATTTTACGTGTACTTTAGAACAAGTGACTAAGTCTGCAGAAGGTGTACATGAAGAAATAGCAACTTCTTGGGGTATTGCAGACCTGATTTTGAGTGTGCAAAAACCCTTGGGCTTGTACATTCTTGCACAGGAATCGTTCACCTATCTATAAAGTACAGAATTGTTCCCTTTTCATGAAAATCTGTCTCCTTAAAACTGTAGAGGAAGATTTTGGGAGGAAAAAACTTGGTTACTGACTGCAGGATTTTAGCAGAACATAAATGAGTATCAGTGCCCACAGCAAAGTGCAGCCTCTTTTTTTTTTTTTTTTTTCAAACTCTTTCTGAGAAAATAAACTGCCAAGGTTGGCATCCTTGGACAACCAGCATCCTCCATGGCTTGGTGCAGAGAGGATGACCTCAGTGCTCACTCCAAGGTAAGAGAGCCACCTGCTGCACCCACAGACTACTTCCCACAGAAGAGCAAGCTAGCAGGTATTTTCCTTTGGCAGTTCAAATCCATCCACACCCAACCTTGTAATTTATGAGGTTTAACAAGATCAGAGCCTGAGGTGGAATGATTGCAGGACTGCACAGTAAGCTGTTTCAGTTTACTCACATATGCAGGCTTAAAGAGGTATGAGAGCCAAGCATGTGAAATCATGGTTAACTGATGGTGCCTCCATTTAAATCACTTTGTTTGCATTTCTGTTTCCTGCCTCATTCACTAGGTTAGATGGAACATTCAGGAGAGTCTGGTAGGTTGGTTTAGCCTGTTTTTAATGCCTCTGCTAGACACAAGAAAGATGGTTTTACCTTGACTGCAGTTGAGCTTGCAACTACTCACTTCCCTGGGTTTGTTCCTGTTTGGCAATCATCCCCCAGTCTTTTGAGCTACCTGATCCATCTTGACCTTTCACAAGTTAGACTGGATGTAAGTGCCTACAGAATGCTTAGGCAATGATTTACAACCAAAAGGGAGGACTGTTTCCTGGATCATTGTTTTATATTTGGGTCCTCTCCCCTCATCATCTCTCGTCAGGCTGGAATGTGACTTTCCTGCAAGCAAATACTTGTGAAGGCACCTCTGTGCAGACCTCAGGCTGCTCAGCGTGCAGACAAGCTTACTAAACACAATCTGTTCTTGTGAAAGCTGGGTGGGACGCAAGACTTTGTTGGTCAAACTGAGCAGCTGAGAAATCTGCAGGGATTTCTGTCACTGGGGGCTGAGCCATAGCGAAGAGGATCTATTAGAGAGAATACAGTAACAAAAAGAATAATCATATGATCATAGAGCAGAGGGGGGTGAAGGGTGGAGGGGAGGAGGGTACAAGATAAATAATGAGCTTGACAATAGGCAAATAGTGTGTGTCATTACGGGAGCTACAGAACCAACCAAATGGTTAACCTGTGAGGTGGAAAGAGCATCCAATGACTCTCGCATGCCTGAAAGGATAATGGCATTTTTATTATCTCATTCCACGTCCTGATGATCCGTCCATTTGCTCCCTGGAACTGGCAGCAGTTTGCACTGATTCATACGCTGCAGACATGATTAGCAGATCATATTGCAGGCAGAACTTGTCAAGCCTTTCCAAGTGAGTTGCTGATTTCTTATGATATCTGTATGAATTTAGCCTTTTGGTGTTGTATGGGAGATGCTAGATGGTGGCAATGGGAAAGGGGAAATAGAATGGTGTAACTAGTTGAGAAGCTGGTTAAACTGGGGAATGAGTGCTGGATGCAGACTGAGCTCTTTTGCTCCTTTTTTTTTCTGTATCATACTCTGTTGTCTAAAGAAGTCTTTGCATTTATTATGCACTTCTCCTACCTGAATTGCATAATTTTAATTGCTTTGTTCAGTGGAAGAAGAATATGTTGGAAGGACCAGTTGCTAATCAGAGTTTTGTTAATGGGAAGTTTTCAGAAGTTTCATAGTTAGTGTGAAAGTTTCGCATAACTCAGATTGCTTAAGTCACTGAGTAAATGAAGTCTTCATGGCACACTCACCCCTGAATGAGGGAGGGAAGCAAGAGAAGAAAATCAATTAGCCTGTGTGATATTGACAAATAATTTATTTGCTTTATTTGAGTCCTGTTTTTTTGTTTTGTCTATTTTGTATGTTGAGGAGTGGGAAACAGGACACTACTGTGTTTCTACGATACTGTGATTTATATCAGGGTTTTGTTTAAAATTTGGGAGAGGTTTTGCAAAGCAACAGGGATTTATGGGTGCTTTTTTTTAGAATTTCCAGCATGAAATACTGTGCTCCTGGGGGGAGAGGGAGCTCAGGGATTTCTGGATCTCAGCCCCTCCATAAAGATCCTACCAGGAATCTGAAATCCTTCATAGTGATTTCAGAAATTGGGCAATAATTAATAATTTAACTAGAAGTGTTTTGAATGTGGTTTTTTTTTTTGTTGGTTCGTGGTGGAATACAGCCACAAGTCACGGCAGCCAGCTCTCCCATACTGCTGAAGGGGAATGGGGAGCAGCCATGGCACAGCACCAGTTTCTCTGCAACTGGTGCAAGAGGAAGGGGAGACGTGGGTGAGATTTGGGAACTTTATTGCTCATGTAACCAGCGGAAACCTTGACTCTTGATATGAGCTGATCCTGAGTGCTGTAGCCCAGGCTGAAGCCTGTGAGGTGACCTTTGGACCCTTTCACTAGTCTGCGTTGGGGCTGGTTTAGCTAGAAGTCAGGGTCTGCCTGTTTTGCTTAAAAAAACCTAGAAGCTGTTGGATATCCTTGCTGAGAGAGATTCTTCTCCACTTCCCTTTGGGCGAGAGAGGGAACCAGCAGCGCGCTAACTTTATGCCTGGTGTATCTCCAAAGCATTGGGTGAGTGCTGGGAGGAATGCCCTAGCTTCTGTATGCTGTAGCACCCACAACTACATTATGTGAAGTGAATTGTCTGAAGTCAGTGGAATTATATCTGAGTGTACACTGTTCAATCCCTTTCTCTTGAAGCATGATTAGCTACTATGTTGCTGGCTTCCAGTACCTTGAGAGTTTTGTATCCTGTAGCAGCTTCTAAATAAGAGCCGACACATTTTGACAACCAGACATGGGTTTTCGTTTGTCAAGGCTCACAGTAGCATACTTGGGGAAGAAAAGCAGCGTCTGACTTTAGTGAAGACTCTTAAAAGAAGTCAAGTGTGTGGCCAAAATTTGGCACCCGATTTATTCCCTTTTAACAAACATCTCTGTGACCTCAGGCCAAAAGTGGGGAAGACACCTTTAGCATTACCCACAAAGGCTTCTTCAAAGCATTGCTCAGTGAAGTATATGATGAAATACTGCCCTTCCCAGGCTGAGGCATAACGTAATCATTCCAAGTGCTCATGTCCTCTCAGGAGATTGCAATGGAAAAGAAAAGGAGTATTAAAATCCTTGTAAGTTAACTCTCTGGAGACCCTCCAGGGAAAAGGAGGCTGCTGTTACTGCACTGTTTTGAGTGAGGTACAATGTGATTTTTAACTTCTTGCAAATGTCCTCTAGTGGCTCCTTTATATGATAATTTCAGCTGCATCATTTAAGGATAATCTCTACGGTCTCAGTGTACTTGCAGTATTTGTAGAAAATTTTATAATTGCTAAATAGCCGAATATAATCCTGTTAGCATTTGATACACTGGAAATTAAAAGCAGAAGCTCTCGTCGTAGCCAAGAAATCATTCTGGTTGGCCTGAAAATATAATGACTGCTTAGTAAATGTATAGGGACTGAATTGGCTCACTTTGCTGGATGCTAAAATAAGTGTTTAATTTACAAGTTTCTAGGGAAAGAAGAAGTCTTCCTTGCTAACAGGTAGCTTGTTTTATTTCAGCAAAATGCATTTTTTGTTCAAACTTCACAGATTGTTCATGGGCGGTTTGGTTGTTGGAAGTGCACTCTCAGCATTTTTCTGGTTGGTTCTTCATACTGTAGGTTGTCTTCGTTTTTTGGCTGGTAGTTCAGGACAGATAATCAGTTAGTTTTGTTAAGAGAACAGAAGGGTGGAAGAAGACACTTTTCTACAGACAGCAGCTGTGTTGGCACTATGTTGTCTGGTTAATTCTGGTGCAAAAATCAATGCTGGTAATTTTTCACTTGGAGCCATCTCTTTCCTTCCTTTCGGTCTTCTCTGTTGACCACTCTTCTTTCCTGTTCTCCAGTGAGCAATGGCCTGAATGCTTAATTTATAAAAGTCTTTTTACATTACTAAAGTAAAATAAGATGCTCATAATGTAACCAATGCACAAATACCTTAAGCTGTAGTGAGACTATTTGTTTCCATTTTGAAAGCCAGTAATGCCAGTCAGCCTCAAAATGTGACTCTTGCTATACAGTGGCAGGTTTCTTTCAATGTTCTGTCCATTTCTGACCTGTGCTGTTTATATCCAAGTTGTTCTTCAGTGTCTGATGTCTGGAAATGAAGTTCAAAACACTTTTGATGAAAATATCTTTGTCTGTGGGTGCACCCGCATCTTTAACACTGTGGTAACAGTACTCTGTATACAGAGCCTTCTTGATGCCACCTGAATGAAATACATGTGCTTGGTTGTCTGTTTTACACATCAACTTGGACTGTGGCTAGTGAAAACTGAAGGTCCAGTTCAGTGTTTCGTAGCCGGGTTTAGGAAATTTCCTCATAGTGAGTCAGAAGAAATTTACTGGAAGAGCTGCAACATTTTTGAATGAGAAACATTATGGCAGAGAAAGGACAAGACTGTAAGTGAACATCCCTGAGATTTCACAGTCTACTTGCTTCAGTGAAAGATGTATTTCTTCCTTCAGGCCAAGGAAGGCATCGGGTGTCTGGAGGAAAAAGCTGGATTAATTTGTGTGGAGTTTTGGGCATCCACCTGAGTCTGAAGTCATGTAACTCTGCGAATCAAATTTCTAAGATTTTGTGAACAAACAAGTGACTCCACAGAGTGTCATGAAAACCCTGAGCTGTATTCTCCACCCTGCCCAAGCCTTGATTCAAGCCAGGACAGTGATGAGATATATCAGACTTGACCTGGTACTGCTCTGTGGGAATCCAAATGCCTGAAATGAGCTGTGAACATTGTTTCTGATGAAAGGTGAATCTAGCAAAAGTAATAAAAATTGGAAGAGTTCTGGGCAAATCAGAATTGGTTGGGAGTTCATGTCAGGTTTCTGAGGTTAGCTTTATCTAAATTGAAACAAAAGGAAATGCTTTTTAAAATTGAAATGCTTTTTTTTGACACTTTCTAAATAAGAAATTACTGAGCTGCATCTTTGCAATATTTTATAGAAATAAAACATTCAGATCTTTTTTGGATATTTTGATTCAAGTTGACCTACATTAAAAAGAAAAAAAAATAAAAACAAAAATTAGATTAAGAATTTGTGTTCTTGTTTTAGGCCAAATTAAAATAAAACAGCCTTGAACATTTTCTATATCACTTCACTCTGACAAGGGTTTTTTCTTCTGCTTCAGCAAAACTAGAAAATTCATTGTTAGTGCAGATCTTATATCCAGATAGCTCCTCTGCGACCACACTGTTGGCAATTTCTAAGATTTTGTGAACAAACAAGTGACTCCACAGAGTGTCATGAAAACCCTGAGCTGTATTCTCCACCCTGCCCAAGCCTTGATTCAAGCCAGGACAGTGATGAGATATATCAGACTTGACCTGGTACTGCTCTGTGGGAATCCAAATGCCTGAAATGAGCTGTGAACATTGTTTCTGATGAAAGGTGAATCTAGCAAAAGTAATAAAAATTGGAAGAGTTCTGGGCAAATCAGAATTGGTTGGGAGTTCATGTCAGGTTTCTGAGGTTAGCTTTATCTAAATTGAAACAAAAGGAAATGCTTTTTAAAATTGAAATGCTTTTTTCTGAGCTGCATCTTTGCAATATTTTATAGAAATAAAACATTCAGATCTTTTTTGGATATTTTGATTCAAGTTGACCTACATTAAAAAGAAAAAAAAATAAAAACAAAAATTAGATTAAGAATTTGTGTTCTTGTTTTAGGCCAAATTAAAATAAAACAGCCTTGAACATTTTCTATATCACTTCACTCTGACAAGGGTTTTTTCTTCTGCTTCAGCAAAACTAGAAAATTCATTGTTAGTGCAGATCTTATATCCAGATAGCTCCTCTGCGACCACACTGTTGGCATAGGTGTTCGACCAGAGTGGGATGGGGGTGGCAGAACTTCAACCTGCTTCGTCATACCCCCGCCTTTCCCTTTCCTGCCAAACCTGCAGTCCCAGGCCTTCCCATCCACCCTGTTCCCAATTCAGAATGAAACAAGAAAGTTTAAAAGATGTAGGAAAATTCTCTGGTGATTATTGTAGGCCCTCTGTGCTCTTCTCTACATACATATACATAGGTAGGCATATATATGCATATCATATATATGCATATAATGCAGCAAACTAGATAATTAAAACCCATATGTTTAAAAATCCAAACAAGCAAAATACTTTGATCGATCATTAAAATAATTGAAACATGGAGACCTAACTGACTTTTTAACTTTTCACTCCTTCCACATTCTATTTTATTAAAGCAAACATTTAAAAAACCCTATATTTGCACTACATTCATATAGTGACACTTGATTTATATTTTGAGCTTTGTAAGCACTTAAGTGCAGTAAAAAAGGTTCCTTGACTTCGATAAGGACACTTACATATATAAGTAGCTGAAGGGCCAAGTTTATAATTATATATATCTGTGTAATCCTAGCCTTCATACATTTATCCATTCCAGTTTTAATTCTCCATTTTATAAAATCTATGATCAAATTTTGGAGCCTGAACTATGCTGATGTCGTCCCTTTTAATTTAGAACTCAGCCCTTTTATTCTCCTCCTGTGTTTTATTTTTATTAGTTGTTTTGTTTTTGTGCTGATGTGCAGCACATATTGTTAAGGCCACTTATTGAAGCCAGAATTTTACAGCATGGAGACTGTCCTAATAAGGGAAAAAAACCTAGCCTTTTATTGGTGAGGTAAGAGAAATCAGGCAGCGGATAATTTTTTTGCTGATTCAGAAGGATAAGGTGTGGTTTGGCAGGTATCACATTGGTTTGGCATTTGCTGACATGGTTCCTCTTTTCTTTAGTTCAAATTCTTTGCAGAGTAGAGAGTCAGAGAGGGCTTCCCCTGTGCCCCCCTTTGCCTTTCCCTCCCTTCTTCCTTCTCTTTTCCACAAATGTTCAGTGGTGCTGTGAAATCTCACCCTGACACGCAAACTGGATGTGGTGATGAGAAATTTTTGCAAGTCTAATAGCATTATACTGGAATCACCATCTTAGGGAACCTCAGGCACGTTGGAATACAGTTTCTATGTGGGTTGTTCTACTTCTAAAGCATTGGAACAGTTTGTGAAGTTGTCAGAAAAGTCACACTTTAGTCGAAGGTATTATGTTCTGATTCTCTTGTCTCAAAAATCGTTCATTGAAGTAAAGTGCTAACTACAAGGTTTAGTTGATGCTTCAAATTACTCAGCTATTTCTCTTTCAAATTGCCTTGAAGGCTTGTATGGAATTCTGGAGATAAGTAATACATCCCGGACTTAAACACAGTCTTTACGTCTGAAGTCAACACAGTTGCTCAGGTTTTTAACTGAGTTATGATAAACAAAGTTTAAAGTAAAGGCAAAAGCTGGTATTTAACTTCTTTCTTTTGTCAGTCTCTGTTTGTCTCTTGGTAACTGAAACACCAAGCCAAAGATCAGCTCTGCTTAAATTCACTTTGTTCTGCACCAGGAGACCAAAAGTGATGTAAAGTGGTGGTCCTCTTCCCACCTGGTGCTCTGATGTGTGATTCTTCAACTGCAGGAGGAATAATGGTTAACCTAGGCACTAAATGCCCAGTTTTCCTTGTTACTCACTTGTTGTTTTTTTTTTCTTCTGAGCATTGTAAGTTTGACTGTGAAGCAATTTTTCCTTTTTTTTTTTTTTTCCATCCTCATCACAGTAATTCTAGAATACATATCCTGTTATTGTTGAGGTTAGCTTACTGTAGACAAAGGATGTGAAAGATAAACTTCGAAGATAATAAAGCAGAGAAGAAAAATAAATAGCATTAGTATCAGGGATTGGGTGTACCCGTTCACATTAAAAAAACCCTAGAGATGCACCATTAGGAGTAGGCTACTCGCAAAGGCTTGCTGTAGAACAATTTTTTTGGGGTTTGGTAGGGGCATTTTTGTCTGATACTTATTTGTATTCAGACCTTTCTTCCTCAAAGTCAGGATCTCTCTTGAAGATCAGGGACTTGGCTAACATTGTTGTCTTCTTTGCAAGCAGTTTTGATTCTGAGCTCCAAATCTTTTCCAGATCATTTTATACCACAATCTGCTTTATGCTTCTGCTTTGGAGGATCTCATACTGCTATGGGTCCTCCATGTAAAGGTTGCTGCATTACATAAAAGATTATTTTTGTTCCAGGCAGCTTAAAACCTTATTGAGAAAATATCTTCTAACTGGCATGCTGTGCTTTTTAAAAAAAAATGGAGAAAGCAGCCTCTGCGGAAACAGTCCTTGTGCATCTATTTTCCTTCCCCTGATATTCTAAGAAATGTGGATGCCTGTCTTAGAGATGTGTCCTTAAGACCAATGCACTTGTCACTACAGGACGGAAGATTTTTGCTTCTGTTGGATTTGTCATAGCCAAATAGCCTGCAGATTTTTTAATCATAAAATATATTACATGTTTCTGAAGAGAAGATTTTTGGCTTGCCAAATTCCATCTGCAGTATGTTCAGCGCTGGAGTTGCTTCAGTGTAATTACAAAAGCATCTTCTAGCATCACAACAGTTCCTGTCCTGGCACAATGTGGTTTATTTTTGTTGTTGTTGTTTTTTGTTTTGGTTTGGTTTTTAGTGGAGTTTGTAACTCAGCAGTAGGATCATGAGATGGGTGAGCCTCACAAGGCTCAATACACTTTAGGTTTCAGTATCCTTAAATGATGTGGACCATCATCACATACTGACATGGTCATGGTGGAACCCTAGAAGTCCTCTTCTTATTTTCAGGTTGTTCCTGGTCTTCCAGCTCCCCTGAGCTACAGCTGCCTCTCCTTTCCCATGTACCTCCTTCCCCTCTTTCTTTTGTTCTTCCCATTCAGCTCTCTCTTGCTACTGTGTTAAATGATATTTTGCAAAGCCTGAATGAAATGTGTTCCAACCATACCATATTCTCTTGCATACTAATTTCCTCAAAAGTGGCCTCCCATTTTCAAGTTAGTGTTGAATAATAGCCTCGTGTCTTTTGTGTAACACCCATCTTTCCTCTGTGAAGCAGGAGATTTTTAGGATTGTGCTTCTCCCACAGGAGGGAAATCACTGGCATGGATTCTGGGTGTGTACACTGATGTTGTTCATCTTGGCTTTAGTCATCTGCCTCCTCCTGGAACAGGGTAGTGGTCAGGGACACCGTGTCAGCATTTTTCTTTCTCAGAAATCAAAAAGCCTTGAAGTCTAATAAGCGGAGGTCAAATTTGCTTCCAAAGCTAGCTAAATTGTCACTTTTGTTAGAAAGATGAAGGCTGAGGACTACCTTTCTTCTAGGTCCTCTGTTATATTTGCAATAAAGGCTGTAGCAAAGCAATTTTACGTTATCTGCAAATGCAGCTTTTTCTCAAGACTTACCAACATGCTATAAAGCCTCTTAACAATGTAGCAATGCTATCTTGGAATTCCCACCAGTCCTTATCTATATGGCTGTGAAAGCTTCCCACTGACAGCATGTGCATTAAGTGGTAATTTGCAGTCCTGTGCATATCTCAGAGCTGCATTTTGTCCTTTATAATGGTGGGATAGCCATGGGGTTAATTCGTTACTTGACTTCCTGGATTCTTCTCTTCTCTTTCAAACTCACCCAAGACTCTGTGGAGTGATCAGGTAGGAGACAAAGGCTGGCCAGGTATCTCCCAACCAGTCCTATACTTATAGCCCCTGAACCTAGATGAATGCTCTGAACCTGTGAAATGGTAATTGTTTCTGTTACATTCTCTGTGAGCTAGTCGTTTCTTGTGCAACCCTGCCCTGGCAGTCATGCCAGTGTGTTTTCTTTCCCCAGAAGGATATAATTATGGTTTTCACAAGATTACAGCAAGCAGAGATTTTGCTGTTTAGTGCCTAGTGCCTGGCTTTCAGTCCCTTCAGCACTTCTCAAGGTGTATGACATCATTTTAGTGAGAGCCTGAGTCCTGAAAATGTTGATACTATTGCAAAGGTAGGTTGTACAGAGGTTCTGGCTTGGGAGACTTTAAGATGGCAGGGCTTACAGGTATGGAAGAAGAAGCTGGAAACACCCATTAAAGTGCCATTAGGTGAGGAGTGACAGGGGCTACTTGGAATGTGAGAAGAAATTGGAGGAGGAAGTGGAAAACCTTCTGGGGACCTGAATTAGGGAAGAAAACTATTTGGAGGCTTCCTTTCTAATATAGGAAAGTAGGTAGCAAAGCCTTTCCTGGAGCTTCCCAAATCTTTGATAATTTTGTGGAAGTTTTTTGAGCAAACTTTAGGAAAGGGTCCAGAAAAACTGTTTCTAGATGCTTATAGCTATGCACTAACACTGACAGTCTCATACTCATTGTGAGCTGGCAGAAGCACCCCTAAGTATGTCCAAGATAACCTCATTGGCAGAGGACTGCTAGTGTTTAAATTTTATGCCTGTTTGCATTAGACCAATTATTCTTATAATACCCTATTGATGTAGGTAACGCCCATTGTGCTGGTGTCTGGATCCCCTAAATGGATGATTTTTTCACTGAGAATTCTTGTGTGTTAGTCAGATAGGAATTGAAACACAAGAGAATTTAAGCATCTCATGATCCTCATCCTGCAGGTGTTCAAGGCCAGTTTGGATGAGGCTTTGTGGAGCCTGGTGTAGTGTGAGGTGTCCTTGCTCATCTATGCTGGAACTTGTAGCAGAGAAGGGCAAACTAAGCCTTTTAAATTGCATTTTTAGCATCTTAACCCCTAGCACATTAGCTTGAGTTAAAAACAGGCTTAACTTTTTGAATTTGGAGGATTACTGATCCCTAGGCCTTTTGTTACCTCATAGCTGCTAAAGTTCTAAATCTAAAGCTGCTAAACCTTCTTCAGGCAGATGATTACCATGATCTTACTTAGTAATCTCAGTCAATTGAATTGTGGTAACAGGTTGGATCACACTCTTTGTGAGCAGAAATTCAAATTCTCTTAACACTAGTCCTGATTCTTTGTCGTGCCAAATATTCTGCAATTTACATTGCTGAATCCTTGATTGCTAAATGTTGTATTTTCACAAAAATATATTAAACATATATTTGATATCCAGTGCTTGGGTTTTGGCCCCTCCAAATGCCTTTCAGAATGCATGACTCCAATTAAATGAGAACTTTAATTAAGGGGAAAACTGAATTGTATTGCCCTTGCAATTGGCTTGGTGTGCGTATATGAAGAGTAACTGTGAATCACTGGGAAGAGGATACTTGGATGAACTGTGGCATGCTTTGATCAAATTTAATGTCTGTTCCCTGGAGTGGTTTATTTCCAATATCCATCTACTGTGCAAATGCCTTGTTATAGGAGTCTCAGTGGCTTCCTAAAACACTTCTGTCTTGCAGTGCAGGTGAGACAGGAAACGTTTTGACTTCAAATCAAGACAAAGTCCTTCAAGAACCAGTTTTGTTAGGGTTCACTGACATTCAGGTCAGTCCCATCTGCACTGTGGGACTGAAGAGGGTGCAGTGAGAGTGTGAGAGAGGTGATGCACAAAAACCTTCCTATGTGATGTCTTCTACAGTTTCTGTAGGACTAAAATCTCTCTCGTATAGAGATCTCACTCAATCATCTTTGGGAGTCCTACC
Source organism: Chaetura pelagica (assembly GCF_000747805.2). Lineage (NCBI taxonomy): Eukaryota > Metazoa > Chordata > Aves > Apodiformes > Apodidae > Chaetura > Chaetura pelagica. Next base: position 872,452 of record NW_009954185.1, read on the forward strand.
TCACCAAGTTGGCTTTCTACAACTGTTGAAGCTTGAGAAGCAAAAGAGTTTGGCAGCAAGCTAACTTCTTGTTTCCTGCTGGTAGGGTGAGGACCCTGCACCCCATTTTCCATACTTTCAGGCACTTAAGTGTATCTCAGTTTTTAATCCAATGCTTCAGAAAGGTGCCAGGCTGTGCTGAGGCATGCTGACCCCTGCGCAAAGCCTGAGGCACATTTGCGGTGACACGGCTGCAAGATCCCCAGGCTAAACTAGTTTTTTGCCCTTCCTTCCCCATTTCCCAGCAGGCACAACACTTTTAAAAATGTAAAGTACTGATTTGGAAGTACCTAGCAACAGAAGGCGTTACACAGAAGAGAGGCAGGCTATCACTTGCTCAGCAAGAGCTCAGAGGAGCATGTTTCTTTGTTCACTATGCCAGCAAAAAACATCCCAGGATAATCAAATCTGCCAGTGGCTTTCACACGCTTTCAGGCACAGCAATGGAAGTCAGCACAGTGCAGCTGTTAGAAACAGGTCTGGGAGGTAGGACTCCATGTACCTGCAATAACTCCTTTTCAAAGTTGCTGGAAAAGATCCTGGTAGCTTCAACAGGTTTTGGAGTAGGTATGAAGTAGTGCAGCCAAAGTCTTATCTACTGTGTGGTTTAGGCTAAAATAAGTGCATTTGTCTATGTCTCTTTTTTTCCATTCCATAAACTTGCAGTGTAGTAGTTATAATACCCACCATGTGGAAGTTGGAAGGGGTTGCAAAGATTAATTAACATTTGTAAAGTGTGTTGAGATCTTTTGATGGAAAAAAAGTTAAAAAGTGCCAAGTATTAATATAACAAGGACGGGAAAATAACTATCAGTCAGCATGTACTCCTGTAATATAATGGATTATACCAGAAGCCTTGGCTTAGATATTTGTGTGTGTTTAATGATGAATTTTTCAATTATCTTTTCTTTAAAAATGCCAGTTCAATCAGTAAAAAGGCTTTGCTTCTTGGTGATGGAAACTTATCACCTCTTGTCTCCTCTCACGTTTGGAATTAGACTCTCATTTGCCTGCACTTGCAGTCTGTTCCCATTAGCCACATTGCTTTCTTACCATGTCAGCCCTTCAGTGTCCTCCCCACCTTGCTGCTCATCTCCTTTCACTTTCCATCTATTGTTGGTCACACTCCTCTGTCTTCTACAGTCCCATCTGCTTTGTGTTTTCACCTTTGCTGCCCTGAGATCAGTTGCTATTTCTTTTATCAGTAGGTTGAAATGCAGATAAAAGAAAGGATATGTTGTGTGGCATCAGTCCCACGCTTTGTGGACCAATGCTTCAGTCATGGTGTGCAGAAGCAAGGGCAATCACAACACAACACAAAGTAATGCTGTGCTCTCCAACATTGCTATCTGGAAACAACCCAGCAACCTGGGTCCAGCCCAGGTGAGTGCTGCTCACCCTCTCCCTCAAGCCAGGTGCCAAAGCAGGAGGTGTGTGAATGTGTTTCGCCCGTTGGACAGGCTGAGACAAGGACTGAAACTTGGGGCCAGGGTTTGTGCCTGATAACACAAAGCAAAAAAGGGTCTGGGAAGAGGCTAATCAACTAGGGCAGAGGATGGCTTGTGGACAGTGAACGATGTGCCAAAGAACCAACAGGACCTGATCAATAATTTGCTTCGAATGTCCAAATGACACTACCTCTCAGAGCTCATTTGCATGAGGCTGCTAGAGTATAAAGCATATTGCAATGGCTATTGCAGACTGGTTTCCTATGTGGAACTGCTATTCCAGAATGAAACTGAAATGTAAAAAAAAATTGCACCACAATACTTGCTGTGATTCTGAAACATTGCTGTATATTGCAGAAAAGCCCTTTCCTCACCCACAGTATTTCAATGGGGCAGTTCCTCTGTGTTAGGTGCCTTATCCAGATAACAGCTGTGTATGTCCCACTGGAAGTCCAGAGACTGTGGGCACTTCAAAGGCAAGAAAATAGTTATTTTCTTCTATATTGTAGTTTTCATCTGGGTATTTTCTGTGATTGATTTGTAAATTGTAGATAATTTGATGGTGAATTTTTGAAAACTGAGAGGTTTTTGTTGAACACTAGTGTTCTGTGAAAAGGGGTTTTTAAACCTTTTCTTTTTTAAAGAACAGCAGCTTTCAGATTTTTATTTTCAGAGTGATTTATCAGCTCTCATGAACTCAGTCAGCTTTCCACAGATTTTCTTCAATAGTTTATGCTGACTGAGTTTGGTAATTTCTTACAAGTAACTTTTGGAATAAGGATCACAGTGAAGCAATGTAAGGGGAACAGGCACATCTAAGGGAAAACTAATTGAAAGACTAAAGCCAGGGTATTCGATGATGTTTGTGTGGGTGTAGTTGCAATGGCTGCATTTTAAACTTCCAGCTGTTTAGATTGTGCCGTGCTCTTATCCGAGGTCTGCAAATCTTTGTAACACTAGTGTGCTGTTCAAAGTGCTGTAACGTGACCTTACATATCTCTACAGGCCTGTTTTATGGAAGGGCTTTTTACCTTTCATGAAGGTGAAAGACACATCGGGATTAGCTTTCAGAGAGATGCATGGAATGTATCTGCCCCTAATCCTGTTAGCAAATGACAGGATCTGAACTCATAATTCCTCTCTTGTCTCACTGAAAATGTCTCCTAATCACCTTGGCTGTTGACAGTAGGTTTCTTAAACACCCGAGAAAGAGACAGATGCTCGTCCATGTTAAAAGTGAACAGCCATGAATTTCCCTTGAAACCAAATCTGCACCTGCACAGAATCCATGCATGAGCTGTGTGCATGGGGAATCAGTACTAGAAAACTTTGAGACATCTGATTTTCATTATTTTTTTTTTTCCCTGTTCACCATATGTTGTAGCACTGAACATATTTGTAGTGCTGTATTCTCCCTGAAGTGGTTCATTTCAGTTAGCATGAGGCTTCACAGTCTGCTCTGTTTTGGTGCTTGTCTGCTCTTACATTTCAGATGCTTTCCTGTTTGCAGCATTTATTTCAATATTTAGTCTGTTGCAGTATGTTAAGGTTGTGTCCTCCTCTTGCATATTTTGTGACAGGAAGAGTGGATGAAAAAAAGATGATTCTATGATTATCTGAATGATTATCTGAGAAAATAATTTTTCCAGGCCCCCATTGTGCAAACACATGCCTTGTACTTTGCTCCTGCAACACAGACTTTGCTGTAATTCTGAAAGCTCCAGCAGACATCTTCAGGGACCTGTCTGGCTCTGAACAATCGTCATTTAGTTACAATCTCTAATTCCCTGGGAAATATAAAGGAGTTTTGATGCTTCACAGAGCCCAGGCTAATTCTAACACAGATACTTTTTATGACTCAAGCAGTACCATTCTTAGGCATTTTTGATCATGCTAGCATTTCAGGCAAGGCTGAAGGAGTTACCAAGCGACATATAGTCTTGGTAGTCCTCGTGTGCTATTCCACAATTTCCACCCTATTGATCACGATGGATTTTGGCATTCCAGTCCCTGGACAGCTGTGTAATCCTGGCTCAATGCCGGGGGTTAGCCACAGAACTGTGTACCCAGTCCTGGTGCTTCCGCACCCTGACACATCT
>NW_009954185.1:876201-885660 GCF_000747805.2 Chaetura pelagica
CTTTCCCTCTTCTTCTGTCCTCTTCAGTATTTCTCCATCAACTTTTCTCCATTACCCATCTTCTGCTCTGCAGGGATGGAGGCTCCTCATCCACTGCTGTTGTCTGTCTCTCTCCATCACCAGCCCAGGGACATGTCTTCTTCCAGGCCCCTTCCTACAACCCAGTCTCTGTTTGATCCCTGTTTCCACCTTTCTCCTTCCTGCCCCACTGGTTCTCTATCCCAGACTTGTTCAAATCCATAATAAATTTCAATCTTAAATCAGTGACTGATGATACAGTTATGAAGCCAATAGTTGTAGCCTTTGTGCTGATCCACTCTAGGTAAAAGTGCATTTCAGTGATAGATGAAATAACTCCTTTCAAGAAGAGCCCAGTGCTCTTGGTCAGTGTTGTTGATATAATATCGATCAATGTGGTGCTTCCCTTCAGTATTCACCCACTGTACAGTCTTCACTCGTGGATTCCTCATTGCACCCTGCAAAACCTGACAGGCAAGTGGAGAAAAAGTATGAATGCAAAAGGGGATTTGGATCATAGGGGAGATTTGTCATCTTAGAAAACCAAAGCCATGTTTCATCTCAAATTTTGCATCTTGTTTTGGCAAGGTGAATGGGTATATGCTGGAATTTGATTGTGAGTAAATACAGGATTGTGATAGAGGATGAGAGAGTTTGTGACTGAGGTTGGTTTGGATGTTAATGAATCCAGTGATTCTCTTAGATATTTTTTTTTAGTATTTGTTGTTCCATGATATTCAATGGAACAAGTACAGGTTGAAACTAAAGCAGCTTCCTGTGTATGAGACCTATCTTCATGGTCCTGTGCTTCCTTTTAAAATACAGTCCTCTTAAAATGCAGCAATCTATTAATCTTTGTGGAGGGAATGAAATGCAAGCATCAGATTTGTAAAAAGCTCTCTATTTCCTAGTGTGCTGCATTAAGCAAGCCTTCAAAGCAGATATCCTGCATGAAAGTAGAGAAGCAGATGAAGTTGAAAGGCCAGAGGCTGGGTTTCCAGGTTAGCAATGCATACATAATTTTTAATAATTCAGTTTATGCTTTCTTGAAGTGGTAGGTTTGTTCTTGTTTACTAGTTTTGGAGGATACAGCATAGTGCTTGAAATAAAAAAAATAACACCAGAAATAATGTTTTTTAAAAAGTCTACACTTTTTTTTTTTTCCTTGGAGAAAACGCTGTCTGCTGTAGCTACAGTACTAAACTGGATGCAGAGCAGAGTGAAAGGCAATTCTCCTTACATCCAGTCTCCTTGGCTTTGTCTCTATAGTGAAACCTTGCTAAAATATCCCTTATTTCTGTCACTGCAGTAGCTACACTAGAGTGGAAGCAGCCTGTACTCTGGGCACTGTATTCTGTAGATCTGGTTTTAGCTCACATAGTCAAAATGAGCTTACAATTGCAGCACTTGTCTGGAAGATCTGCTCTATGCCATTGCTACCCTCAGAATTTTACCCTTAGGAAGAAACACTGGGATGCTGTAAAAAGCCTGGCATATAAAATTTTGAAGTTCCTGTTACTACTAACGCCAAGAGTAAGAAACCCAAAAGTGTAATTCAGCTGGAGAGTACTTATATCAGGCTTACAAATAAGCTGAATCTATTGTATTTTACCCCCTCTTTATTCATTAGTTTACCCCTCTCAAAGTATATCTTCCAGGTACAGGGCTAAGACAGACCCTTTTCTGCTTAATCTGCAGCTTCGAGTTGCACTTTAGGAGTCCAGCCTGGAGGAGCTACAGCTTTGTTCAATAATAGCAATCCCTTGCTTTTAAAGGAAGGTGGTTACATCAGAAAACCTGGCTAAAAAGCAGAACGTTGCTATAGGTATAGGGAAACTCAACAATAGTAATTTGGAATCCCCTTGAAATGAATTATAATGATCATGCTTCAATAAAAGGAAAAACTCCACTTTGTATTGATAACACAATTTCCACTCCAGCCTCCGTTGAAAAAAATGCATTGTATGTGATGTGAGTTTTCTATTTTTAAATAGAAAGAAGAACTGTTTCTCATATTCAATACAAGTTAAAATTTATATATGTGTGCATATATAAGATATATAAAGAAAATTTGCTATTGGGCCGTGAAAAAAGATCCTGTGCTCTTTGTCATGTTTTTCTCCACAAGGCTGCAGAGTTCCTTGTGTCCTTTTGCTCCAGATCCCCCAGAGGCTGTCTGAAGGGTGGTCCATCCCTGCATGTACTTACCTCGGTGTCATAGTTAATGACATAACTGTGTAAGATTAGAAATGGCCGAATAACAAAAGTCCTCCTCATGGCTTTCTTCCCTCCCTTGCCTTCATTTAAAGATCTCTGGTAGATATTATAGATGATGGCATGAATTTTATGAGATAAAAAGATGTTTGGAGGAAATACTGAACTTTGTAGCTTGGGTATGACACATAGAGGACATCAGTTTGCCTAAAGGTGCCTCTAAGAAAATGTAGGTTTCATTCTTGAAATTTTTGCGTATTTTCTAGGAAGACCACAATTCTAAATATGCAATGAAGCTTTTTAAAGTTACAAATGCTTACGGTTGTCTTAAGTTTTAATTCCTTCTCTCTTGAGCAGCTGGAGTTTTATTTGCAATGAAAGAGGAAGAGCTAGATCTTAATTTTGTATACATTCAATAAGCTCACAATTTGAGGTAGTGAGAAGTGCCTTGAAAACCCTATTGAATACAGGGGCCTGAAACCACAAGAAAGAAAATTTCTGACTTGGCTTTGTAGCAACTGTGGATTGTATATTCTGGGATGAATCCTCTAAGTCCTTACTTATGCTTCAGTTAGTCAAATTGTCCATTATTCTCAAGTCATGCCTGAAGTATTACTGGGTAAGGCTGTGGCACAAATTATTTTGGATTTTATATGCAATAAAGCACTAGAAACTGGAGGTGGTGGCAGCAAGCAGAAAGCAATTTGCTACAAAGTCAACAAATACCACATCAACCACACTGGTATGCACAGTGATTTGGTTTTGCTGCCACTTTTTTAAGTTTGAAAAAGGAAGCTTGTTTTATACACTTCTTTTGCATGTTTGTCAACTGTCAAGGAAACAGATTTCTGGGTGAATTCCACTCAGCTTCAGGGAAAGCAGTAAAAATGTAATAGTTATCAGCTAGAAGGCACTTGGCCAATTACTGTTTTCTGCTCTTTTTTTTAGTTTTGTTTTCATGTGAAACTTCTAAATAAAACAGGTTAAATATACTACACTGCTAACTGACAGGTAAATGCCAAGTCTATTATGGATGAAGTAAAACTGCAGAGCATTCCAGATGCCACATTGAGAGAATTTCATTCTTTTCCCTGGGACATATCCAACAAGAGCTTTTATCTAAACATAATATATGTTGGAGGCAAATTTGACATTGTTTCAGTAGCTGAAGGTTTTTACCCCTCATATTAGGAGCCCTGTGTGCGATTTATGCTGAGGTACTCGAGGGCAATTTACCAGAGTTGTTTGGATGTGGTTGAAGAATCTGCTTGCATTTCATATTATGAAACAGATCATCAGTTTTCAGCCACGAGGAGAAAAGAAAAACATAGGCGCGTGCATGAGTCATTCTGCCTCTGTGCAGAATGATGCGGTGATGTTACAGACTGGCTCTAACTATGAGGCCCGGGTTTTAGGGCTTGAATCTAAACCCAAAAGTAGCAGTGTTGTTAGAAGCAAAAAACTGCAAGAAATGAGACAAGGCATTGGAAATCCTGGGCATCTATGCAGCTGAAACGTACATTTTTGACAGAAACCTGTAATTTGGGAAGCCAGGATCTGTCCCAGGGGCTTCAGTGCCATCTTCAGCAATGAAATAAAATCCCTGGCTGCTTTTGGCATGGATTACTTAGTAGTCACCAAGTATTTTTGTTGTCAGTCTGGAGTAATTTTGCCTTGTGGTTATTGGCTTGCATGTAACTTTTTATATTTCTTTTTTCCATGTGGATTGCTTGCACCTGAGGTTTTCAGAATCAAACTGGAAAAGGGATGAGTGTACCTACTCTTCCCTTTCCTGTGAAAAAATCTTAAATGTCAAAAGCTTTAAGAGGAAAGAAAGCATAAAGAAGAATGTACACAAGCAGGACCTCTCTGAAGACCTTTTCTTTCCCATACTTAACTGTGTTGTTGTGCAAACAAAATAACAGTCTCACAGCCAGATCCTTAACCAATGTAAATAATCCAAAGGTTTTGCTGAGCTGAACCAACGAGTTGTTAAAATACACATTGTTTTATCTTTTAGGTACTTTTAATTGAGGTTTAGCATAGGAGAAAAGCTTCTAAAGGTATGGTAGAAAATTAAGGATGCCTAATGTGAAAGATAGAACATTCTTCTGTCAACCCATTGAATAAGTAGTTAGCCAATAGAAAAATAATAATCCTTGAACTCTTTGGAGCTCTGAAAAATAAGAAAGGATATTAGAAACGCACGGTATGAAAAGTATGTAAATGAAAATACATTGAAACATATGTCAGTCTCTTTATTTTTTTTTTCCATGAGAACTATATAGATAGATGGTTAATTTGCCTGCTCAGGAGTGTAGGCTGTGTAGCTCTGGAGAATGTGTGGGTGAAAAGAGTAAAAATATTTGTGATAGAGATAAGTTATGAGCAGAATGAGAAGGTATGTACCTTTTGTAAGTGGAAGATTGTAGAGTTAAATCCAGCAGCTGCCACCATATAATCTAGTCTAACTTTCCATACCTATAAGGTGATGAAATTTTACCAAGTTGTGTCTAAAATGAGCCCAACAATTGGTATTTTATTGTAGTATAACTTCCAAATAATTTGCCTGCTCAGGAGTGTAGGCTGTGTAGCTCTGGAGAATGTGTGGGTGAAAAGAGTAAAAATATTTGTGATAGAGATAAGTTATGAGCAGAATGAGAAGGTATGTACCTTTTGTAAGTGGAAGATTGTAGAGTTAAATCCAGCAGCTGCCACCATATAATCTAGTCTAACTTTCCATACCTATAAGGTGATGAAATTTTACCAAGTTGTGTCTAAAATGAGCCCAACAATTGGTATTTTATTGTAGTATAACTTCCAAAAAGGCATCCATCTTAATGTGGAGATGCAAGAGATGGATGTTCCATAAATTCTTGTCTATTTAATCACCATCATTGTTAAAAACATGTGCTTCATTTCCAGTTTTAATTTGTCTGGGTTTAATTTCCAGCCATTGGTTAATTTTATCCACTTGTCTCTTGTACTTTCAATGTGAAAAAAATGATGCATGTCAAAAAGAAAAATATGTCAAAAATATGGATGTTAATAACAGTATTCATTCACAACATTGGATTGAGAACTGTGGTGGCATGTCTGCATGTCTCCAGTATAATCCTCTGTTTTCACTCATTACATCTTTTTGAAATAAACATTTTGGACTGGAATTCTGCTCATTCCTTCATAAAAATCAATCTTCTTGGGCAGGTCTGAGCAGAATGCTGGCAACTCTTGTCAAATTATGTAGGAATTATTAGAAAAAGTAGTTTTCCCCACAACTGCCCCCCACCATTTGCCACATTTTTAGACATGACTTGAATGAAGTACAGCTGACATTTGCCATGCAAAGCTTGACAGAGTCATAATCCTCTGGAAGCACATGCATTTGTTATGGGTTTTTCTGAGGTAAATTCTCATCAGTTGTTTATATCCATATTTAGAATAATGCCTATCCTAACAAAAAATAAATTAACAATAAAAAAATTTAAAACATACACAATCATAAATAAAAGAGGACTATCAACACTGACATAAAGAGCACTCCCCAGCGGGTATTTTAGCAGAGCCCATCCTCACCCTACTCATCCTTTCAGGAAGAGCCTGGGAAAATAAAAAGACCAAGAGATGGAGCTTCTAGAGACTGAATCTGGCAGTGAAATTTGTTGTAAAGAATGTTTTACTGATGTCCTGCATCTGCCATCAGTTGGGAGATATACAAGTCAACAGATGTCACTTCAGCTGCTGTGGTGTTAGATAATTAAGGGTGAAGGTCTTAGAAGTAGGTTAGATTGCAAGTGAAGCTGCAGCAGTTTGATACAGGATGACTGGGGTGGACCACAAATAACATAATTCTGCAATAGATTTATAGGCTTCTAGATAACAAAGTGGTGAGGGAAATGACTTGCTGAATAGGTATTGTTGCATGTAACTGAGGTACATGTTGAAAGGGCAGTGCTATGAATACAAGGTTTTTATGCAGCCAGGAGAGAGGGAGACAGACTGACATTTGGAGAATCATAAAGGAAAGAAGAGGCAGTTCTGGGCTGCCTGTTTAGTCTTCAACACTTATATTCTGTTTGTAAATTTTTCACATATTTCTGACACCCTTCAGATGGAGTCAAACTCGCATCCAAAACTCTTCTTTTTTCCTGCCTCCTCTAGAGTGGAGTAGTATGATACAGCTTAAATTAGGCATTATTTTTTTCTACCCCTATGGAAAACAAGAAAGAATTTAGATTAATCAGGTTTAGTTTACTACCCATTGAGGGCAGGTAGCAGTACAAATTCTTAAGTTTCTCTTAAATCAGAATACACATTGTTTAGAACAGGGACCAGATCTTCCTTTATCTTTATAAAATGCCTACTGCAGTATGTCCCTGAGCTTGATCAGGAAATTTCAGTGCTGTCATAATCATGACAGTAATAATAACATAGTAGTACTGGGCAAGAGACTAAAACCAAAGTGCTTCAGAGAGTCTGAACTGATCTGCGGTTTCAAGTGGAAACCAGTTGAAGCTAGATTGTATGAAATGGTTTCAGCCCCATAATCATCCTAGCTTTTACCAAGTTTCTTACTGGTTTATAACTACTTACATTCAGTGTTTGATGTAAAACAGAGGCTGTGCCAAATGTTTCTGAAGAAGTTCTGAGGCAGGTGGCCTCATTGCCTGTATTGCCAATCCAGCAAAGTTATTTCCCACTGTAGGTTGTAGAGTCCCCCTATTCAGTCTAATGGCAATGTTTTCAATTTATTCTGATAATCAGGTGATTTGATGTTGACTTCAGCAGGGTTGGGTTTTAAGTCCTGGAGATATAAATCTGTCCTACCCACTCAACAGTACAAAACGGCTGTTGTTATTTGTTATTCCTATGTAGCGTGGTGGGAAATGTCGTCTCAAATAGATGAGTTGTTCAGTCTCCTGTACATGAGTTGTGCTGCGTGGGAAGTATGATAGACTTGGCATTAATGCTTTACTAGAACAACTTACCAATAATGCACACACTGCTTTTTCTTATGTCAGAAACATAGAGAAGTTTAATGGGAGAAGCAGTCAACATTCTGCAATTTATTTTTATTTTTTTTTCTTTTAGTTGACATTTAGACCAAGAGTGTGTTATCTTTGGTAACAAGGTGTAGGACAGTTTCCAAGTCATCATCTTTTCATCTGAATATTTAATAAGAGGTGTCACGTATCAGAAGGCTTGGCATACCTCTTTGAGATCATGCTGTGCTGTGCTCTCATTGCCTGAGATAGCTGGAGCAGCTAACTGTAGAGAGAGACTTGCCTTCAAGGGCTTAGAACAGTTATGCGGAAAGCGACAAGCGGATATAAGGTTAGTTTCATTTAGTTGTGTGGGGTGTGTGCATGCTGGGCAGCAAAGCTGTTCTCCAAGGGTGGAGAAACAACACAGGCCAGTGTGGATCATCAGATTTTCATCTGTCTGATACACAGAGCTGAAATCTTTGAATTCATACTTTTTATTATTAGTTTACTTTTGGTCTAAGTAATGTCAAAAGATGTAGGCAAATGGAAGATAATCTCTGAAGAGCTCCCAGATTGCTTTTGCTTGTGACGGGTACCCACGGAGAGCTGTAGCAGTGGGAGAGTCAAGGTCAGTCTTCCCAGTCACAATGGACAGTGCATGAGTTCATGTGTCTGCCTGTGGTTTACTTTCCATGTGAGATTTTTCTCACACCCTAGGCAGCAGATGAGGAGGAGGAGGCTACTTAGATAACTAAGAAAAAGAGTGATGTGCCAGCCAAGTTAGGGCGAACAAAATCATGAAGACTGAAAGAATAGTGAGATGAACATTGTGTTAGAGGAGTATCTTTTTCATGGGCAGGAATACCATTTGTCTAATTTGCACAGTGTGTTCTATGACTGAATTTCTCATGGAAAATCAATGGCAGTTAAGGTGACTATGTGAATAATTTCATAAATGATCATGCTGTTAGTTTGCTCACAGCGTGGTTATCAGCCCATTAATTAACACAGTCAACCTGCATTTTCAGCCTACTCTACATCAGTCTGTGGTGTCTACTCAGGTCCACTCCAACAAAGCTTGTATTTCTGAGGGAAGCGAAACAGACTGTAGAAGTACAATTTGGGAAGTAGTGCTAACATAATTGTAAGGAAAATATGATACAGGTCTATAAAATACTCCTATTAGTTGTTGATATGACTATTTCCAGATTATTAGGGGTTTCATGCATCTGTGCTGGAGAACATAATTGGATACTTAAGGTGATCCTAAGGGTTGGAGCCCATATCTGGTGTACTTTCTTGCTGTAGGAAAGCACTGTAATATGCAATGAGGCAGTGGATTTACTTAAAAGAATATTGAGAAAGATTATCAGCTTTCTTAACAGATGATCTTTGCGGTAAGTGTCCAAGGACAGAAAATATATCTGTTTTCATTTGACTTTTTTAATGGGTACCATTTCGTGGGAGTTTTTCTCTAGTGTACTTTTTCTTTTTTTTTTAGTTTTCTAAGCAACCAGTGCTTTTAAAAAGTCATTTTAAAGAGGCTTTTAAAAGCAGTTGTTCTCCTCGTAGTGTAGGAGTGTCCTATGTGGGTACACTGAGCAGGATAAACTACTTCATTGTCCTGTGATCTCACTGAAAAGACAGATCTTGGGCCATAGACACTGGGAATCAACTCAGTCATGGCCATTATCCAGCTACCACAAGATAAGAGCAGCATACCTTCTACTGTGCCCTTATACTTGGAGCTCAGAGTAAAAAGATCATAGGCTTCTTGCAGCCAGAACATCTTACTAACAAGTAGACTTACTGTGGTCAGTTCGCTAATGCAGTTTTGTTGCAGAGTCTCTTTCTTCTGCAAATTAAAGACCCTATTGGTTTATTATGGTGTTCATATGCTGTCTGTTCTAGATCTCTTTAAATTGCTTACAAATGACAGGAAGTGTTTTTCCTTGCCTTCACTGCGTCACCTCTAGTGCTTTTAATTTGTCTCCATCCTTTCTTGCTCTTCCCCCTACTGTGATCCTTCATGAGTTTTCACTCTCTTTGAGAGGAGCTTTTTCTACAAAGAAAGGGTTGCAAACTGTTGAAGTGAAGCATGAAAGTAGGAAATCAAATCCTTCAGTGCACAGAGGCCAAGACAAGTTGCACAGGATGAAAACACTGTTCTAGGGCTAGCAAGCAGCTCAGCCATGTTGCGTTTTTAACTTCCATTTTAAAGGAAAATTAGGAAAATTCAATC
>NW_009954185.1:885965-890199 GCF_000747805.2 Chaetura pelagica
ATTTTCACCTTTCTTTCAGAAAAGGAGAAAAGCAGTACCAGAACAAGGTGAAAGGAGAGGCTAGGACCCAAAGTGTCATACTCATGACTAAATAAAAATGTTTTTGTTGCTTTGAATGGTAAAATATTCCTTGAAATGCAAGCTCTATATGAGTTTGTTTTGACTTTGTAGAACTCTTTTTTCTCTATGTGCATTGCAGTACAGCTAACTTAAATGTGTGACAACATAAGGAAGGGTGACTTCTCAACCATCATGTATTAGATGATTGCTGAAAGCAAAGTAAATTAATGGCCTGACTGGGTCTGGCACGTGTTAGCTTCCTGTTTCACTTTCCCTGCACAAAAAGATAAGAGGAATGCAGGCCTTTCTCTTTATCTCACCCAATAATAATGCACCTCAGCAAAGATTTGAATGGGCCACAGGATTATTAGGATTGTGATGTCTTGCTTTCCTTTTCAAGTAGGATGAAACTAAATGTAATCATCTGTTGGGTTAGATGAACACAATGGGTTCTCAGCTGTAGGCTTTCATCACAACGTTGATCTTGTATGATTTGGCCTGGCAGATCTCCAGGCTAACAAAAATTTTGTAGGTGTCAGATGTTTGGCATTCAGAACAGCACGGAGAACCATTGTCATACTTGGGTCTCCCTGCTTTCTCGTCTTTCAATTTTAAAATACTGTCACCATTTAAAGCATGTTCTATTTAGAGGAGCCTAATGAAAAGCTGCTTGGCTAAGTCCCGTTTCAGTTATGTGAGCTTGAATGCTAGTCTGCTCAAAAGCTGTTGTGTACATTCTGGCAGGATCATGGTGCAGTCTAGCAGGACGTTTGCTCAGCTCCAGAGCTGGGCTTTTATCATCTTGGTATTTTCTAGGAGCAAACTGTCAGTGTGGCATGTCTGCTGCCTTCACTATGACTATTTTGCCAAGTTCATTTCTGAAAAAGAAGACAAGACTAAGCTCTGAAGCTCAACTGGGCAGTTTATTTCCTAAACAGCATTTGGAGCAGTCACTGCAGCCATGCTTATTGTGCTCTGATCAGCTGCTTTTTGTAAATTTTCAGTCACAGTGTCCTATATGCTATAGCCCTTTCGTTTCCTTATCTCTAATGCTCTGTTACAGGCTGTCCTACCAGAGAAATGATGATGATGAGGAGGAAGCCGCCAGAGAACGTCGCCGACGGGCTCGACAGGAGAGACTCCGGCAAAAGGAGGAAGGAGATCTATCAGGAGAAGTAACAGAGAAATCAGAAGTTAATGCCCAAAACAGGTGAACATCTGATGTTTATGTCAACAGGAATTTTTGCTCAGAGTAGAGAAGTCATCTTGAAGACATCTGTTTAGCTACTTAAAATTGAAGTACTAGGTTTAGCCGTCCTCTGAAGAGGACCTAACACTGTGAGGATTTATTCGATTTCACATAGTCACAACTGAAATATCCATATTTCCAGTAGCCATAGCACAACTGTTAGAATAAAACAGAAATATACCTTATAATATCAAGCTTATAGCTGCTGAACACAAGTAACATTCTGTTAAGGACAAAGAGGCTGACTAAAAATAGGGAAGCAGCAACATTCTTGATAGGAGATTGTAATCTTCTCAATGGGGAGGGGTGAGGGGGTGGGTGGAAACTGGGAATAGGGAAGAAATCTGCACATAGGAGAATTTTTAAGGAGTCAAAAAACCTCTAGGGACTGAGGCCAAGATCCAGTCCTGATATCTTCAGGTGTTGAATAGCATGTCTGAAATGAAGTACTCTGTTCACTGCATTTTCTAGCAGGTTATTTTCCCTGTACAGACAATCACAACCTCACTGCACCCATAATTGCCAGGCTGTCCCATTATGAACTGTATCTATGGAGGATATTGCAGAAAAGGAGGTTTCTTGTTGCTGGAGAAGTTTGCTGAAGTCAGAAAGTATCTTGCTTATTTAGCATCTTCAAAAAATCTGCCTAGTGGGAAGACTGCATATGCCTCGAGCCAAGCTGAAGAGGGTCTTAAGGCAAGCTAAGGTTTTCCAAGTATTCTGCTGCAGTTTGCAGAGGGAGAGGATTAATTTTTCAAGGCTGTTCATATTTCAGCTGCTGCAAGTGTCAGGGACTGTTCCAGCTCCTACTGAGGTCAGTAAGACTCCTGGGATCTTCAGTGGCTGTTGGAGATTGTCTAGAAGGGAACTTTTCCATCCTCTGACATTGTGAAACACAACATTCCTATACATCTAGAAATGCCAAAATTTAATCTCTGGAACCGTTTTGCTAAATTTTGAAGTATTCAACCTGTTGTGTCTTGAAACCATGGAATGATGTTACAGCAAGGTTGTTGGGTTTTTTTCTTGAAACAGCTAAGTGCATACATTATTAGAAAGGTTTTATTTTAATGTAAATTTATGACTTCTATACAGTGTGGCAGAAGAGGAAACCAAGCGCACTACAACCACAGGGGGAACAGATGATGAAGCTGCATTGTTGGAGAGACTGGCAAGACGGGAGGAGAGACGCCAAAAACGTCTACAGGAAGCCCTGGAACGTCAAAAGGAATTCGACCCCACTATCACAGATGGGAGCTTGTCACTGCCCAGCAGGAGAGAAGTAAACAATGTGGAAGTAAATGAGACCACGGGGAAAGAAGAAAAGGCTGAATCACGCCGAGGACGCTACGAGATTGAGGAAACGGAAACGGTTACCAAATCATACCAAAGGAACAACTGGAGGCAAGATGGGGAAGAAGAGGAAAAAAAAGAAGACAAGGAGGAGAAGCCAAAAGAAGTCCCCATAGAGGAAAATCAGGTAGATGTGACAGCAGAAAAATCCACAGATGAGGCTGTAGAAACAAAAAATCTAGCTATAAATGCAGAGGAACACAAAGCAGAGAATGATACACATGCTGTGCTGGAAGGGGAGCAGAGTGTAACTGATGCTGTAGATAAAGATAAACTTAGGGAAGCGGAAAAGGCTGAGGAAGAAAGGAAGAAAGCAGAAGAAAGGGAGAAACTTGAGGCAGAAGAAAGGGAGAGGTTAAAAGCAGAGGAAGAAAAGAAAGCAGCTGAAGAAAAACAGAAAGCAGAGGAAGAAAAGAGGGCAGCTGAGGAAAGAGAGAGGGCTAAAGCAGAAGAAGAGAAGAGGGCAGCTGAGGAAAGAGAGAGGGCTAAGGCAGAAGAGGAAAAGAGGGCAGCTGAGGAAAGAGAAAGGGCTAAGGCAGAAGAGGAAAAGAGGGCAGCTGAGGAAAGAGAAAGGGCTAAGGCAGAAGAGGAAAAGAGGGCAGCTGAAGAAAAGGCTAAGCTAGAAGCAGAGAAATTGAAAGAAAAACAAAAGATGGAAGAAAAGAAAATAGAAGATATACAGGTAAAAGAGAAGAAAGTACAAGAGGAAAAACCTCAAGCAGCTTTCCTAAGAAAACAGGTACAGTAAACATTTCGCACCAAAATGCACCTGTGATTTCTGAGAAATGTAATGCAAGAAAAAAAAAAAAAAGAGATTGAATTGGAATTTCTTCACAAATCTATTCCTGCATGGAAATGACTAATACTCATGCCTCTGTCTGGCTTACTCTTTAAAAAAAAATAAAAATCAAACTTCTTACTTCTGCTTACCAATAATGCAGTGCACAACATGCCTGACCTCACTCCATTGCATGTTCAAACCTCAGTGTTTTTTCACTGCCTTTTTTCTCAGCTGCTGTAAACTGGCCTAACACAGTAACACATGAGGTGGAGGCAGACACATCTTGGCACAAAATATTATGAGCACCTTGTAAACTGTGTGAGGAACGTGTGTGTTAAATGCACAAACGAGAGCTCTTTGCTGGGACATGTGAGCATGATGCCACGCAAGCGAGAAAAGCTGAGAAGGGGGAACGTGGAAGCATTTGGAGAGGGTGGAGGGAGCACAACTGCACACAGAGTTGTGGGCACAGCAGCATATGATGAAGATGTGACTGCACACAGGATTGGTACATGAACACAGAAAATAAAAAGTGCAAACAGATGCAATGTTTTCATATTAAATAAATTTATTAAAAACCCAAAAACAAAGGGGGAAGAAAAAGAGGTTAAAGTGGAAGCTAAAAAGGAAAAGTTACCAGATGAGAAGCTCCAACCTACCTCCAAAAAAGATCAGGTAACTTGTAAACCATTGATCTAGATGTTGTAGGGGAACTTGAGATAAGAAAATAAGTGAGAGACCTATAACTGAAAGTTGCTTGTTCAGCAAAGTACTTATGTGCTTCACTTTAA
>NW_009954185.1:890261-891321 GCF_000747805.2 Chaetura pelagica
TAAATGCTTAAGTATTTTGCTCCTTTGAGGCTTTAGAACCAAGTCCTGTTTGTCTTAGAACAAATATTTCAGGAAACTCAGTTCAGTCAATAATGCAAGGATGGTTTGCACCCTGGGGATACATTTTTCAGGACTGTATCAACTAATCATCCTTCCCTGGTTTCCTCCCACCTTACTGTGAACTTTTTCCCTATGACTGAGACCTACTCTTACAATAATAATAATAATAATAATAATAATCTAGGCCCTTTGGCCACTTGACTGCCTTAACTAATGATTTCTCCCCAAGACTACAGTGCCCCATGATACAAGATTCTTTTTTTGTTTTAAAGATAAAATCTACAAAATTTACTGCATTGCATTTCCACTGTAAACACAGGAGATGGTGCCATGGTGTTTTACTGTATGGTAAGTAAATAAGATTTGGGGGCCATTTTCTCTTCAGGTTATTGCTGGACACAGGGAGCTATGTTCAGTGTTGTGTAGCCACTGTGCTTTTGGCTCAATGCAGCAGGTATCAAAATACCCTCTGATTATAATCAGACTTCCAGAGTGGTCAGAGCATTGGAGGTTTGGACCCATTTGGGTTCAGCTGGGTCCATGTTGCTTAAAGGGAACCACAGCACAGAGCTCTAGTTAACAGGCAGCTTGCTGGCCTTCCAGCAGCTTGGAAACATTGAAGGTTGTAGAGAGCTGGATCCAGGGTTTTTAGTTATTGGATTAATTAAAAACATGCTGTAGATGCTTAGCTCACCCTTAAGGAGTGATGAAGACAAATCATGTCTCAAGTTTATATGTCCAGTTGCCTGCCTTGATAATCCAAGATCTCGTATTTTGAGTAAGGTACACATGAGATTGAAAAGGCAAATGAAGTTATGAAGTTGGTTAGAAGAAAGGTTCCTTATGAACAAGGAGAGAGATTGGCGATACTGCAAGAAGTTACTCTAGAAAGAGGAAGAGTAAAATGAGACTTAATGGAGGAGCTTCAAAATAGTGCACTAGAAAAACAAAAAATCGCTCTACTCTAAACTAACTTGATGGTGAAAGCAGAGGAAAGAGT
>NW_009954185.1:891437-898561 GCF_000747805.2 Chaetura pelagica
AGTGGGGCAAATAAAAATGAAGGATGGATTATGTCAAGAGTTCTTCACAAGACAGAATTGGCTTGTAATATTCTCTGTTCCACAAAATCTTTGAATATATGTAAAAAGGAGGCTGTAACTGACCACAAATTTGTATTTGGGAGAGGATTTGAGATGCCATCATCCTGCATGTTTTTATGTAGAGCTCAGTTAACTCTCACTGGTGCTCTCATCATGCTTTTAAACCACAGCCACAAGGCTGTATTATTCCAGGGAACTGGTAAAACTTTTAAAACTGACTTGCAATTTTTAGTGCTTTTGTTTTTGGATAATCAAGCTGAGACAATTTAAGAGAGTTCCCACTTAGAGTGTAATGCTGAATACTCATCCACCAAAAGGTAAATTTTTTGCATGTGTATCCAGCTGAGCATTCAAAATGTTTTGTTCAGTTTCAAAAACATCAGTTGTTGCTTATTGACTTGTGAAGAAAAATTTACAATCTCAGACTCCAAACCAAATCAAGAACAGGCTCCCATCTCCACTCCTCCACCCTGTCTCAAGGACATACAAATTCAATGAAGCCTATTTCTGAAACATATTTGCAGTTAAGAGGAGGGCAGTTTATCACAAACAAGATTCTGAAAAAATACAAGGTATCTACATAATCAGATTTTGCTTTTGCAGTTGTGCAACACAAGCATATGTACTTTCTTAATGTGACCAAAATCTGGCCTGTAAAGTTCAGTTTTTAGCAAGCAAAATCTGTCTCCATTTCTGAACTGCCCCACAGTTTTTGATTCTCAAAAGTGGCCTGGAAAGTTCATAAGAACAAGCTTTCTCATGATGTGAGATGCCTGGTATTTCCTGCTTCCAGTTGGGCTAGACGTGCTGCAACAGTTGCTTTTCTCATGGTGTTTGGATATGGCTGTTGGCTCTAAATGGAAGCTCTAGACTCAGATGCCCACAGCTTTTAAGTCCCCAAGTAAATGAGTCCAAATAAGGAATCAAATGTGCCAAATGGCCTCAACCTCAGTAACTGATTCTGTGTGGTCTGAAGGTGATCAAACCCTTGATTGAGAAATCTCAACTCTCAAACATTAGTGTAACACTCTAACAGGAAAGAAGCAGTGTAGAAAAAGATTGAAATATAAATAAATGTGCTGGAAATTAGCTAAGCATGCTTTTGGTCTTGTTCCATCTTGACTTAATGGTCTAGATTGGAGAGAGCATGTAAACTGTTTTCACCTGCCTACTCCAGCTGGAGTAAGTGTAGTAGTCCTTTTTACTGAATTGGTCAGAAGCTATATTAACTTAAAATTTCAGGAAGCAATGAGACAAGGGGAAGGACTTTTTCTGTGGTGTGCCTTTGGAATGGGACATAATGGTTTCTACTTCTGTGCTAATCACTTTCTGTTTTGGCATTAAAATTAGGAGGAGAAGGCTTGGACCCAGAAGCTGTGAAATGTTTCTGTAATATCTTCTTTTATCATATTTTTGAATAAAGAGGCTGAGCTGCATTAATGGTTTTCTCACATGCAGGCACATCACCATAAATCTTACTGGCTTCTGAAATGCTATTTCCTAGTATGTTAACTTTTTAACTATTTTGTTTTAATATTAGTTTTCTCAGTGATTTCAATTAAGATGTAACAGATATGACCCTCCCCAGTGGACTTCAATACATCAGGCAGCCGGTAGTATTGGCTTTTTAATGAGACTTAGAAAGATCTTGATGAAAATCTCAGCAGAGGAAATCCTGTGCTCTCCAAATCCCAACACAGACATCTCGGCATGTGAAATTTTGCAGCAATCAACATCACTGATTTTACTGTCATCCTGACTGGGACTGAAGGGTTAGAAGATTGCTAACAGGCAGCAGAGATTTTTGCTGTGAACATGATCACCAGCTACAATCTTGCCCAGATCTGGAAGCACCCAAAAGATGTCTGATGGCATTCATTAGGCTCAATCTGGAAGCACCCAAAAGATGTCTGATGGCATTCATTAGGCTCAATGAATAGCCGCAGTTGTCTCAGCTCAGCTCCTAGAACACAGAAAACTATTCCTTGAGGCTGCTAGTAAGAATGGCCTTGTTTGCTAGCAGCTACCACATCATGGCCAAAGAATGCACAGTCGTGGAAATTGAACTCCCCTCTTGTCTATCAGGGCCTTCCTGCCAGGTCGAGGCTAAAGCCTGTTGGCAGGAGAGGGTGAGGAAAGTCTGCGCTGCTGCTGTCTGCTCTCAGGACAGAGCAAATGCCTCTCTGGGTTGTGTCCAACATCTCTCAACTGTGGCAAATTTACTCAAGTAGTTTAACCACTCAGTACTCTGTTGTAGTGTGTGACACCTTGGCATTGTCTATCAAATGAGTTTCTGCAAGCAAACAGACTGGCCTTAGGTAAAGTCAGAGGCTGACTTTGGGACTTCATTCAGCAGCCTAATACACCTCAGGGAGGATCTTAACTTTGAAGACTCTGAACTCATCTCTTGATGGTAAAGATATTATGTTTACAGTTCTTCTTTGATGAGGAAGGATAGAAATTTGTGAGGTTGGCTGTGTGTATTTCAAGGTAAAGCTTATAACTCCATAAAAGCACTTGTGTCACAGACAGGACTGTTGTGGAAGTTATTTTTCTTCCTAGTTAGCAAATGAGATGACAACAGGCTTCCATGGAACACATTTTTTAATATTTTTTTTTTCTAAAGGTCTTCATATGAATTTTTCACAAAAGGTATTTATTTCTAGAATCTTCTTTCAATGGGGTAGAGCTGTGGAAAACAAAACAAACAAACAAAAAACCCCAGAAAAATATTCTGGAGGCAAATGTTTCATTTGCATTTCATGCTGTTGAAAGTTTATTTAGGCTTGTAGTCTAACTAACTGAGTGGGAATAATTTAACCCGCGAATAAAGAACTTTAATCAGTCAATGACTTAGCATCCTGGGATCAGGCCATTGTGGTATTGATAAATACTTCAAGCTTGTAAGTCTGAAGGTACACTGGAGAGTGAAATCCATGCAGTAAATATACTTTACTATTACTGAGAATGCTAGGAAAAAGCTTTGTAAGGATAGAGGGAATTGTTCTAGTGTATCTGGAGAGAACTTTTGCTTCTTCATAGAATGAAATATTCATGTCTGATAACACTATCCACTACTAGCCCCTGGTAGGACTGTGCTTTTTGTCAGAGTAAGTTTTACTCCAATATAAAGATAATTTTGTGTTTTGACCATTATTCTTGCAATACTGAAGTGTTTGTCTCTTATGACACTGAAAAAGCATGAACTTTGTTGAGCAAACGTAGTTTATGTGTTATTGTATTGCTCTAGAAACCAAAACCTTGTAGCAAGAATGTATCAACAAGCCTAATCCAAAAGAGTTTGCAACCCAGAATCTTGGTAGGAAGCAGGTGAAGGACACTGCAGTGGGAGGGAAGAGGGTTGGGATGCCTCAGTGGGATGCAGTTGCAGAATGAAGCAATGTGGTAGCATAGTCCCATGGCCACAACAAATTTTCACAGAAGACTGATAATTTTCTTCAAGTTGTTTTTGTCTTAGATTCAAATCAGCACAGTAGAGTGGTGATGTGTCACATTTTAGTGCTTTACAGACTACTTCTACCATAAAGCACATAAAACATTTTGAAAACAGTTTCATAGTTAGTCATTAACACCAAGAAATCTGTGATCCTTAGTTGTTACTGAGAATGCCTCATTGTGACTGTTTTTTTTCCCCCTTCTTTTTTTCTCTGTGTTTCTTGTTTTTGTTCTATGATTTACGTTATCTCCTGAGCAGGTAAAAGATGACAAGGATAAAGGAAAAGCACCCAAAGAAGAAATGAAAAGTATCTGGGATCGTAAGAAGGGAGCTCCTGAACAAAAGGCACATAATGGAGAACGTGAACTTACTGCCCCAAAACTTAAATCTACTGAGAATACTTTTGGGTAAGTTCCAAGTGAGCACTGGGCTTGCTTATGTTCTAGCAGAGAAGGGGGACATCTCTGGGTCTCTGCTGAATAGCCTTGCAGCACCTGAATAGAAGACTTGGGTTGAGAACACCATCAGAAGCTCTGGCATTCATTGGGTTGCAGGTACAAATTAAGGTTCTAACAAACTGTCCCCGTACTTGTTGCAGTAACACAATGAAGTGCAGAAAGCAGATGTGAATAGCCTTGCCTCCTCAGTAGAGAAAAGTGTCTTATTTTTGTTGTGCTTGGGTTTTTCTTCCTTGAAGGACATTTATTTCTAATATCAGCAAAACAGCCCAGATTTTGTGTTCTCTGATTTTTTAAGTCAGATCTCAACCTATGCTGAAGTAACCTAATTCAAGTTACCCATCTGCTTTTAATCAGACTCTTTTTAATCAGTATGAGTGCAATCCAGTTGGTAACTCTGGAAAGAACTTCTCTCTAGATTTCAAGGCAAAGCTTGAAATTAATGGCTTTTTTTTTTTTTTTTTTTTTTTCAGAAGCTCTGGCATTCATTGGGTTGCAGGTACAAATTAAGGTTCTAACAAACTGTCCCCGTACTTGTTGCAGTAACACAATGAAGTGCAGAAAGCAGATGTGAATAGCCTTGCCTCCTCAGTAGAGAAAAGTGTCTTATTTTTGTTGTGCTTGGGTTTTTCTTCCTTGAAGGACATTTATTTCTAATATCAGCAAAACAGCCCAGATTTTGTGTTCTCTGATTTTTTAAGTCAGATCTCAACCTATGCTGAAGTAACCTAATTCAAGTTACCCATCTGCTTTTAATCAGACTCTTTTTAATCAGTATGAGTGCAATCCAGTTGGTAACTCTGGAAAGAACTTCTCTCTAGATTTCAAGGCAAAGCTTGAAATTAATGGTTTTTTTTTTTTTTTTTTTTTTCTTAAGCTGTATCACAGTTTGATTTTTCTTTTCAAGAATGGCTATATTGGGAAATTCAATGAAGGTTACAAATTCCTAGTTAAAAATTTACTAAAAAAGGATTCTGCCTACTACAAGGAGGGGATAAAAGAAGCAGAGCAGAAGTTCTTCCTTTTAGCAGAAAAACAGGAATTAATAGGTTAGAAATCTTTTTTTTTTTTTTTTTTCCTTCTGCACCTCTCTTTTACACTGACACAGGCAAAGAAAAGGTTAAGCTGTCCAGGCACCTTGAGAAATCTGTGCTTGGCAGATGGGATTTGCTGTGATATCTCAGAATTCCCCTTGTGATTCTTCCGGGAAAAACAAACTTTCTCAAAATAAAATGCACTTCAAACGTCCCTAGAGACACCCTGACCTAAGGCCAAAAGACAGACAGAGATGGAGATGGAATAGCAGGAAATCGGCTTTGCTCAGAACTGTCCTGCTTCATGACTTGGGTCACATCATCAATAACATGAGAATGGTTTTCTAAAAATATTTTTGTTGTGTTTTCATTTGCTTTGCTTCCTGTGGGAGACAGGCCTTAGTGGCAACATGTAGATTTGAGTTTCCATTCCTTTTTTCTTTTTCTGTTTTTCTTTTACTAGTTCCCAAAAAGCCTGTTAAATGGCTTTTTATTAGCTGAGTAGAAGACTTGAGTTGGCAATACCAGCAAAGCCTTAGTGTTCATTGGATTGATAGGTATGAATTAAGGCTCTTGGCCTATTTTCTAACCACCTGCCCCCACATTGTTTGGTTTTGTTTGGACCTATCTTTCTTCTTGTTTCTACAAGAACATATCAGATACTAGTCAGGAAGCCTGAAACTTGGCTAACTTGCAGTGATGAGGCCTGAGAATAAAATAGGGTAGTGGAGGCTAAAGAAAAATCTTAGCATGTTTTCTTTGTTTGCATCAGTCAGTAAGAGAAATACAGAATAAAAACCCTTTTTATGGCTTCCCCTTCCCATCTCCCCTCCCACCTGCCTTCCTCCCTATTCTCATACAGGACTGCAGAAGTTCTAAATCTGATGTAACATGTTTTTTTTACATTGCTCTAACATTTTTGGCTCCCACAAAGCACTTCTTTCCTATTCCTCCTTGTCTGAAAGCTGGCAACCAACTGCATTTCTTAGCACCAAAGGGCTGCTTATGAAACTCTTCCTCCACCCAACATCTCAGTACTAATTTCCCTGTGTCGACAGTTGGAGACAGAGATTCCCAGAATCTCTGGGAATTGAGAAGTTTGAGAGGTGGAGGAAAATAAGAATTGCTGCCAGTTTATTGTTTGCTGTTTCAGATTATGCAGAACCAGTAGGGGAAGTCCTGTAAGCTCCATGAGAATAAAATAAGATAGAAACTTTAAATGTCCTTCTTTGTATGGAAGACAAAAAGACACTTGAGAACTCCAAATAAAAAATGTTAAAACTAGATTCTACTACTGGCTTTTATCAATTGGAAACTGAGAGTAGCTGTAAATCTCATTGAGACTATCTGCACTGAAGTCACTGAGGACTAACCTTTCTTCTGTGCTGATATGAAACAGAGTGGCTATGTATTAAGAGAATCTTGGCAAATGTTGTGTTCTTACTTCCCTGAATTCTGAGGGCTGAGCATTTGCCCTTGCCAGGGATATCTTCATGTCTATCAGAAGTGACCTCTTGCATCTTCTTTGGGCCTGAAGCTTACAGGTCTGGATGGGTTACAACACAGACATCAGAGACCAAGAAACCAAACCCCCCCCCCCAACCCAATTAGTGAGGTTCCTGGGATGCTTGTTGTAGAGGCTGCAACCTTACATTGAAGCAGGAAAGTCTTAAAATAGCCAGGCATTTCTCATGGCCTGTGCTGGATGCATGCATTGAACCCTTAGAAATACTTTATGCCTTATAGAGAAACAGTTTGGGTTCTCAGTACCTCTGTTAGCTGAACCAGAGTTATTTCAGGCTGGACACTCAAAATCATAACCCACACCTCAGATATTGGTCCTCAGTTTAGTTTTGGGTGGGCTAAATGACATTTCAAATCAGGTTTCCAATGTTTTCTCATAGTGATTTAGTTAATCATAGTTTTCACTTTGAAAGCATGAGTTCATTTAACTAGATATCACTACTTGATGCAAGCTCTTATTTGGGACCACTTATATTAACTTGATGTTTGTGATGGAGGGTGATCTTGTGGTTCTATTTTCATAGTTTAAGAGGTTCCACTGCAAAAATGCATTCAGAAATAGGGCCTGGAGCAGAAACAGAATGTGATAAG